>NC_043709.1:68900286-68935171 GCF_006229205.1 Suricata suricatta
CCTTTAATGACTGGAATAAAAGACAACAAAAATGTACATCTAGAGCAAGGTAGGGTAACAAAGGGATAGCTTATCAATTTTGCTTCTCTTTGTAGGTTAAGAAGACAATAAGAAATAAGAATGAAAATTCTGTTCTTCCAAGGGAACAGAAAGAAGCATTCTTCCACTATCAGATATCAGCCCAGCAAGTCTGCAACTGGCATCTTCAGATGGTAGATATTAAAATATTGATGTGAAATAAAAAATACCTCAATGCTATAAAAATAGCACGCATCCATCACTTAACTCAGAGTAACAACTTCCGGTTGTAAAGTAGCTTTATACTTTCATCCTACCTGTAAACTCCCTGTCATGGAGAAATGCTGACAAAATATGATGAGTGAGCTGAAAAGTTCTGAAAGGCTGATTGGAGCTAAAGAACAAATAAATAAAACATCAGTAGTAAACACAGTAGCCCTATAGATACATTACCCCTAGAAAAATTACTCAAAATACATATCTAACTTACCTGTGGTGTCAGTAGCGTTAATTTTTTTTGAGTAATGTATTGAAGTATTTGTAAGATTTTTCTGTATGTGGTAGTCATGCATTCTCTGAAAGCAACTTAGGCAATTAAGAACTATCTTAATTCTTGGGCACCTGGGTGGCTCAGTCAGTTAAGTGTCTGACTTCGGCTCAGGTCGTTATCTCACAGTTCGGATCATGAGTTTGAGCCCCTCATCAGGCTCTATGCTGACAGCTCAGAGCCTGGAGCCTGCTTTGGATTCTGTGTCTCACTCTTTCTCTGTCCCTCCCCCACTTGCACTCTTTCTCTCAAAAATAAACACTGAGAAAAAAATTTTTTAATGTCACTTTTATATGGTGCTAATCAATACAGCTTTTGGAAGGATAACTCTGTAAGTCCACTCAATCGACAAATATTTACTTAGTACCTAATACTTGCCGGGTGGGCACGGCAGCAGGTGCAGCTGAACACCACAGCCTAGGACGGAGACACAAGCCCTGCCCGCATTGGACAGAAGAGGCCAGTTTATGCCGTGATAATAAACCACCAAAGCTCTCTGTGGCGTAACACAACAAATGTTCGTTTCTCACTCACGCTACCCGTGCCGTGCATGGGCCTCTGCTCACTCAGGGACCGGGGCTTATGCAGGCTCATCCCCTGGTAGCTGAAGCATCTGGAGCATGTGGTCTCGGAGGCCATGTTAGAGGAGCAAAGCATGAAGAACTATGCATCGGGGCAAAGGGCCTGGGCCAATAGTGGCACGCATCACTTCTGGCTACTATCACACTCTAACTGCAAGAGGGCTCAGAGAGACAGAAACCAAATCTCTGTGCTCTAGAAGAAGAGGAGAATCAAAATATTGACGGGCATTGGTAACGCTGCCCTTGAAAAACTCACAATTTGATGGGAAATATATATATGGGTAAAAAGGCAACTAAAACACAAGGTGGTGAAAGTTACGATGTGGATGATGTGTGATATTATGAAAGCACACAGAAGGAACGTTTTTCCTGACCTTTAAGCAGACTATCTAAGCAGACTCCTGAATAAATATGAATTAGCCAGAGAATAAGCAATGGGAAGGGGGGTGGGGTGGGTAGAGGAACTTATTTGAAGACCCTGGTGCGAGAAAGCACAATTCATAGAAGTAAAAGTTCACTTTGGATGAACTTAGTATTTTGGCAAAAGGAACAAAAGGGCAGAATAATGAGGTGAGCTGGGGCCACATTATTTAGAGCCTTATGAACTTGGACTTTATTATGAAGACAATGAAAGTCCACCGTAGAGCGGTAAGCAGGGAAATCCGGGTTTAGAGGAATCACCACAGTACGGAGAATGGATGAGAAGCGGGTAGCGGCTGCAGACACCCGAGAAAGAAGCCAGGAGAGCGGAGGAAGGACAGGTCTAAGTAGACAGATGTGAGAAACAGCAGGTAGAATCGAAGAGTCTCTATGACTTACTGCGTGTCTGAGCTACGGGAGCACAGGAAAGAAGAACAATATCTAAGTGTGTAGCCTTAGCAACTGGGTAGCTAGCAGAGCCATTCACTGGTATAGAACAGAGGGGGCCAGCAGGGGTGGGGTCTGGGCTGTGAAATGAGTTCAACAGTGGATTTATTTAGCTTGAATATTGTTGAGCTATTCAAATAAATATTTACAATAGTCTGTATAATATGAGAACTCAGAACTAAAATTAGGGATAAATATAAATATTTTAGAATCACACATATAAAAATAGTCAATTAAGCCAAGAAGGTGAATTTCATACAAGGAGCTTGCCTAGAATAAGAAAATCAGATTAGAACCCTGAGCGATGAGAGCCTAAGGAATGCTACAAGAGCAGTACCATGAGAGGAGAGAATAAAGAAATGAGAGAGGATATGGCATCAAAAGCCAAGAAGGTAGAGCATTTCAAGATGGTAGAAATGGTGCCAAGTACTAGAGCGCCCTCCCCCTCTCTGGTCAAGCAAAATAAAGATTGAGAGATATCCATCAGTTGGTTTGACTAGGAGCTCAGAGGTGACCAAGTGAATCTGGGACCTGCACAGGATGATGTCAAGACTCATGGCAAAGAGCAGGACGGGAATAGGTGCTAAAGCCTTAGTGAGTGAAAGGGATAGTCACCAGGTTGCTAGATGACAGAATGGAGCAGATACAAGGTGAATGCCGGAAGCCTCCAAGGACTTTATATGAGGGTGGGGGATATAATTTTAAATTAATTTTTAAAGAGACAATAATAAGTCTGCACTGCACACTATCAGACATCTATCACAAAGAATATTTTACTTCTATCTCTTTTGAAACATTAAAGGGATTTTTTTTTTTGCTTCATTCTACAAAGTAAAAGGATATTCCTATGGCTCTGTTATGCTTTCTTTGATTAGAGATGTTGTGACATTACTAGCTGAAAGGATTTTATCATTTCTTTTTATATTTCCGCTTGCAATATAGTTCTTACTTCCTAAAGTAAAATTCAAACTCATTTCCTACTAAAAGGATACACTCATAAATCAGTGTGTCACACATGGCTCATGAGGAAGTGTTAAGTGATTTTACTAAGAATGATTTGCACATGTGCAGGCTGCAGTAAAAACTGCCAAGTCTGGAAATAGTTTTAAATACAGGTACTTTCTCATGCTTAACTAAAAGAGCATTACACCATTATTCCCAAGTTGAAGTGGTATATGGCACCTCTAACCTGATGACTCTAAGAATCTGTACTGTGCTAAAGAAAGACACTGAAAACTCCCACAGCGTTTCAGCTACCCCTAGAGTCAGAATAGTACAGGAAGTCGCCTGAACAAAATCTTTCTTCAGCGGGTTTTTCAAGCCAAATATTTACCTTTTCTGTAACAAATACTAAAATTAGGCTTGAGGAAGAAGATCACAGAATTCTATACCTAGAAAAAAATTTAAGATGTCACCTGCCAACTACGCTTGCCTTGGTCACAAGGTAGGACTTTAAGCCATTCTTGAAAGACAACCAACCCCTGCAGAAGAGACTGGACAAACTTCTCTGATGTGACACTTGCTGTTTTTGAAAAGGGCAAATGTGGAAGATATTTCCCTTGGAAACCAGTAAGTTTTAGTTGTGCCACACCTACAATTAGATTAGTCATTAAGACTAGAAATAAAGACCATACTGACAGACTTGGAAAAGAAACAGCTCATTAAAAATTACTGTTGGGCCACGTGGGTGGCTCAGCAGGTTAAGTGACCGACTTTGGCTCAGGTCAGGATCTCACAGTTTGTGCGTTTGAGTCCTCCTACATCAGACTCTGCACTGACAATGTCAAGCCTACTTTGGATCTTCTGTCCTCTTCTCCCTCTGCCCCTTCCCTGCTCACACACACACTCTCTCTAAAAAATACACATGTAAAAAAAAATCTTTGTTGGGCACCCGGGTGGCACAGCTCAAGACACGATCTCACAACACGTGAAATCAAGCCCCGTGTCAGGCTCTGCACACAGCATGAAGCCTGCTTGGGATCTCTCTCTCCCACTCTCTCCCCTCCCCTGCTTGCTTGCTCGCTCACAAGCTCTCTCTCTCTCTCTCTCTCTCTCTCCCAATGAATAAGTAAACAAACATTTAAAATCCACTGTTACATTTACTGTAAAGATTTGTTAGGAATGTTTTTGAGGATGTCATTCTCCACATTTTAGAGGGTCCTCTTTATGAAAACTCAAAGGTAGAGCGCCTGGGTGGCTCAGTCGGCGAAGCATCAGGCTTTGGCTCAAGTCATGATCTCACGGTTCGTGGGTTCAAGACCCGCATCAGACTCTGTGCTGACAGCTAGCTCAGTGCCTGGAGCCTGCTTCAGATTCTGTGTCTCCCTCTCTCTGACCCTCCCCTGCTCACGCTGTCTCTCTTGGTCTCTCAAAAATATATAAAAAACATTTTTAAAAATTTAAAAAAAAGAAAACTCACAGGAAATTTTCCTTTTGGTTTTCATAAAAAAGACCTGTAGTGCTTCTCCCAAATATCCATTATAGGCCTGAGACTGGGTTCTCTGTTGATTATTCGCTAATACTTTATGGGACAGCTTTAAAGTTTCCCCACCATCAACATGGAAGAAGATATCCAGAAAAGCAGAAAAGTAAAATCAGTGCAGAGAATGGATAAGAGTATAGGAAAAACTCCTACACAGCATATAAAGGGAATTTGGTTTGTGGACATTATGGATATGTGTGGGGGTGTGGGGGGGGTGTGGGGGTGTGGGGGTGTGTGTGGGGGTGTGTCTATGTATTTTTTTCTTTCTGAACATTTTCATCACCCAGAACCCATCATTTAAATACAGTATATTAATTATTTTCTGCTGAGGAATAAATTATCCCAGAATGGAGCTGTTGTGAGAGTGGACATTTATCATCTCACAATCTCTGTGGGTCAGGAATCCGAGCACAGTTTTCCGGTGGCCTCTGGCTCAGAGGCCAGGTCACAGGCTACAGTCACCACAGCAGCAGAGCCAACCGTCTTCTCAAGGGTTCCCTTGGGGAGGACAAACTCACTCACATGACTGCTGGCAGGTCTTAGGTCCTTGAGGGCTGTTTGGAAACAGCCCCTTGCCACATGGGCCTCCCCATAAGACTATGGGGATTGTGTGTGGTAATTTTGCTCCAGAGTAAGGGCTCCCAGAGAGAGAGAGACTGAGAGACAGACAGACAGAGAGAAAAAAAGGCAAACAAAATCAAAGTCTAATCTTAGAAATAATATCCCATCATTTTACCCTATTTTCTTCCTTACAAGCTAGCCACTTCATTCAACCTACACTCACCCTACACTGGCTTGAATATCAGAAGCAGGGAACATGGGGACCCCCTCAGAGGCTGCCCACTACACACAGTAACTGTCATTTTCTCCTATGACAGGATCCCCCTTTACTGCAATTGGGATCTGAGCTGGGGGCAGAATGGAGCTTGACGGGTCTGCCTTAAGCAGAATGGAGCTTACTTTAATTTTCTTAAGCAATAATCATGGGAGTAGAAAATGGAATTCACTTGGTCAGTCAGTCCTTAACTTTGACCACACTTTGGTCAATAATAAGCCCTTTCCTGAGGCTTTGCTATGAATGCGGATTTCTAAAACTTCCTAGGAACTCATTCTTACTATACTCTAACCTGATACAAGTTATTCATGGATAAAAGGCCACGAGACCCTTTATCTTAAAACAATCTCATGGTCTCTATCAGAAACTGAACTTGACTACAAATGAATTACAACTGTACATGAACATTCTGTGTGCTTCAAGGCCAAGTCTTCTTTCTAGAACATCCCCAGATGATCATCTTTCTCTCCAGGTCTCTCTGTCCTCTCCTATTGATTTTAGGTGGGGCAACCACGTTTCAGAGTGCCTGGGCACCACAGTTTAAGTAATGCTTTACAGTTTTCCTCCTTATTTCTACTCTGGCTTTTTGGGGATTTGTTTTGGAAACTACAGGGAATGGAAAAGAGGGAGCACCTTGTATCCTCTTTGTTTGCTAGTGGAAAGGGTTCAGAGAAGGAAAAGGCAGAACTGAAACAGGAAGCGCGCATTGCTAACCCTTCCCAATCTCTCCATTCTCCAAGCAGTGGTGCACACTGGCATATATTTAATAAAAAGAGAAAAGGCTCTCAGACTATTGAGATATATTTGGCAAGGATAAAATATACTTTATGACAAATTAAAAATGAAGTGAACTAAATTCACAGGAAAAAGATGGGCAAACCTGTTTTAACTCCCTCATAACCCCCCTGGGCAAATGAGAACTTCTGGCTAGTGGTCAGAGCAGGCAGAGCAAACCACATAGCAGATGGCTCCAATCCAAGCCAATTACACAGGTCACAATTTCCCAGTTGAGTGCTTTTCCTGGGCTACAATGGAAGAGATAACGTAGATATGCAACCATGTGATTTACTATCTTCTCTGCCTTCAACCAAAGTCAGGGAAGAAACATTGCTATGAGCAGTGTTATGTCCAGAAGCTTAAAGGCTCAACTCAATTTAATTATTTTTTTCTTTTTTAATTCAAATTCTTCCCCTCTCATGACCTCATCCTTTGCCTTTAGCAAACTCCTCCTTAACTTTCCCAGAAGTAGGAGTTGACATAAAGACATCTTTCTCTACCTCCAATTATTTCTTCATTCATACTATAATATTACTAGCATGGGAAGGGGGCCCTGTTGCCAGGGCAATCAGGAGGGGTGCAGAAGTTCAGCCTCAGTTGGATTCTCTATTCTAATTGATCAAATTCCAACTGTGTTCTCAACTTATCTCAATTTTGTAGACATAAGAAGGCAAAACATCACATAATTTCTCTGATATATTATACACTTACCCATACCTTCATAAGGTCCTACTGACTTGTGTCTTTTCTCCTAATTTTACTAACTCATTTATTTCTAATAATCAGGGATGACATAGAAAGCATTGAGAACAGACATGGCATAAGAAACACCCAACAGAATGGATATTTTCACCAAATCAGAATGTATACTAGAGGTACACAAAAATGAACCAGCACATGCTATCAGTAGATCAATGATACCTTGAAACCATTCCTTCCTGCTATCAAACAGATTTCTCCTCTGAAAAATTACTGTACATTTAATTACCTGATTGGCCCTATGATATTAACACTGCATACTACTACTACATTAGATTCTGCATACACATTAATTAGATTTTGATGTGAAATTCATTCATTCCGTTTCTGTCATTTCATAGTTAAATAATTTTGCAAAATCATTCTATATATCCCCTTCATAGGAAGAAAGACACTGTTAGAAAGTGCAGAAGGAGGCTGGGAACTGCAATCACATCATGCACCTGGAATAACACTACTGACTACCCTATGTGGCCACTCTTACCTCAACTAGGAAGCGATTATGTACTTACTGATATCCTACTTCTTCCCAGTCTCAGTTCCCAGTCTCCTTGTGCTTGGCTGGGGCCAAGTAATTAGTGCTAATCAAAGTTGTGGGTCAACTAGTCTTTAACAAAGCAGGAAAGAACATCCAATGGAAAAAAGTTTGTCTCTTCAACAAACAGTGTTGGGAAAACTGGACGGTGACATGCAGAAGAATGAAACTGGACCATCTTCTTACACCATACACAAAAATAAATTCAAAATAGATGAAAGACCTAAATGTGAGACAGGAAACCATCAAAATCCTAGAGGAAAAAATAGACAGCAACTTCTGTGACCTTGGCCAGAGCAACTTCTTATTAGCTATGTCACCGAAGGCAAGGGAAACAAAAGCAAACAAGAACTATTGGGACCTCATCAAAATCAAAAGCTTCTGCAGTGATGGAACCAACCAATAAAGCTAAAAGACAATCTATGGAATGGGAGAAGATAATTATAAATGACACATCTTATAAAGGGTTAGCATACAAAATCTATAAAGAATTTAACAAACTCAACACCCAAAAAACAAACAGCCCAGGTAACAAATGGGCTGAAGGCATGAATAGACACTTTTCCAAAAAATACATCCAGATGGCTAACAGACGCATAAAAATATACTCAACAACAACAACAACAACAAAAATATATATATATATACTCAACATCACTCATCATCAGGGAAATACAAATCAAAGTCACAGATAGCACCTTACACCTACCAGAATGGCTAAAATTAACAAGAAACAAAAGGTGTTGGTGAGGATGCAAACTGGTGCAGCCACTCGAAGAATAGTAGGAAGGGTTCCTCAAAAGAACTGAAAATAGAACTACCCTATGATTCAGCAATTGCTTTATTAGGTATTTACCCAAAGAATATAAAAATACAGAATTGAAGGGGTACCTGCACCCTGACATTTACAGCAGCATTATTAACAATAGCCAAACTGGAGAGAGCCCAAATATCCATCAACTAATGTATGAATAAAGAAGATATAGGGGCGCCTGTGTGGCTCAGTCGGTTAAGCCCCCGACTTTGGCTCAGGTCAGATCTCACATTCGTGGGTTCGAGCCCCGCATCGGGCTCTGTGCTGACAGCTAGCTCGGAGCCTGGAGCCTGCTTCCAGTTCTGTGTCTCCTTCTCTCTCTGCCCCTCCCCTTCTCATGATCTGTCTCTGTCTGTATCAAAAATAAATAAAACATTTAAAAAAAAAGAAGATACACACACACACACACACACACACACGACGGAATATTACTCAACTATCAAAAAGAATGAAATCTTGCCATCTGCAATGACATGGATGGAGCTAGAATGTATTATGCTAAGTGAAATCAATCAATCAGAGAAAGTCAAATACCATATGATTTCACTCATATGTGAAATTTAAGAAACAAAACAGATGAACATATGGGAAGGGGGGGTGGAAGGGAAAGAGGAGACAGGAAAACAAACCCCAAGAGACTCCCAATGATACAGAACAAACTGAGAGTTGAAGGAGGGAGGTTGGTGGGAGATGGGCCAAATAGGTGACTTCTTGTCATAAGTACTGGGTGTTATATGTAAGTGATGCATCACTAAATTCTACTCCTGAAACAAATATTGCACTGCATGTTAACTAACTAAACTTTAAATTAAAAAAATTTTTAATTAAAAAAAAAAAAAGAAAGATGCTTTCTACACAGTTAAAAAAAAGAAAATTGTGAACAGCAGTTACATCACTTCCAACAGAATGTTGAATTACTTCCCGGAGACTCCTGGAGCAATTAGCAACATTACAACATAGTTACCATTTCAACCATGGTCCCAGAGGGAGGAAGATGAAGAAGAGTCCTCCAGCTGACTCACAATGAAATGTAGTGTGAGTAAAAACAAATTTCATTGTCACAAGCCACTGAAATTTTGGATTTATTTGTTACTGACACAGACTCTAACCTATCCTAACTGGTATATCTTAAGTTTTAAGATCTTATCATTGGAGCCTCCTGCTCAGTGTTCCAATTCTGAGATACCAAATTCAGTGGCTTTTAACATGGAGTCCATAAACTCCTTCCCATTGTATGCAAAATTTAGGAAGCTGGGGAAGAAGATTCAGAGTGTTCATTAAATTCTCCAAAACTCCTGATGTTAGCTCTACCTTGATGCTGATTCTTAAGTAATCCATGAGTTTAGTCTCTAACCATGACAGGTAACGTCTGGTTGCCAACCTTGACTTGGATCTCCTTGCCCTAGGTTCCTACCATGTCTTTATAACCCATCATTTCATTGTCTGGCTCTGACAAAACTCTGCCTGTGACCTGCCTCCCGAACCAGCTCTGAATACTTGTTTGATCTCCAGGAGATCGGTCTTTAAACTGTTACTGGTAATGAGTGCCCAAGGTAGGTACTCGAAAAATGTTCCTTCAATCAATGAGGCCGATCTCAGACAGATCAACAGTGTCTGAGACCCTGTTCCTAAGAAAAATAAGGAGAAATGGCTATTGTGAATTTTAATTAAAAACCCTCTCAAAGCCTGATGATTCTAGATAATAAAGTTCTAGAATCAATTCCCCAAATGGGTGCACAAATCTAGGTTTTCTACTAACTTAGGTCATGGAATTTTTACAAACTTACCCTAAACTGATTTACCTCAGATGATGCAGTAAAGTGATAACCAAGGCCACCCTACCCAGACAGGTAAATTGTTGAAGAGCTGACATTCTGTAGCTTAGCTCTCCTTTCTGCTGAGCCCTGGGTTAACTTAACATGATCCTAACAGAAGTACAGTATCTGTTGCTCATTTAAGGTCTATGAAATCCTGTTAGCTTATCAGTTTTATGCATATCCACATATTCAATTAAGATGTCACGGTGAGGTTCAGTATATGCTACACCCTCTTATCTCTCTGTAGTTACCTATAACTTTATCAATGATTCATTTTTTTAGTTTATTTGAGAGAGAGAGCTCGCTGGTACACATACATGAGCAAGGGGGAGGGGGTGGGGAGAAGGGAGGGAAGGAGAGAGGGAGAGGGAGGGAGAGAGAGAGAGAGAGAGAGAGAGAGAGAGAGAGAGAATATCCCAAGCAGGCTCTGCGCTGTCAGCATAAAGATCAATGCGGGCCTCGATCTCATAAACTGTGAGATCATGATCTGAGCCGAAATCAAAAGCCTGACATAACCAACTGAGCCACCCAGGTGCCTGATCAATGATTTATTTTATATGCTTAGCTTTAAGTTTGCACATCAAATTCTCTAATAAAAGTACAATGCCTTAATTAATAAGTTGGCTATCTAATAAACATTTATATATATATACGTATACATGTATAACAGTGTATTTAATAGTATATACTATTACATACAATATATATTTATAATATATTAAAAATGTACATATTTAGGTCAAATATGGATGAC
Source organism: Suricata suricatta (assembly GCF_006229205.1). NCBI lineage: Eukaryota > Metazoa > Chordata > Mammalia > Carnivora > Herpestidae > Suricata > Suricata suricatta. The sequence continues at coordinate 68,911,073 of NC_043709.1, forward strand.
CCTGAAGCAAAGAAATCTATTAACTTTATTGCTAAAAGACTGTAAGTATTACATATATGGTATATATTCTTCTCTATTATTACACAGAATGCGGAACATCTTAATGGTTCCCTGGGAACCATCCACCCCATCTTTTAAAATATGCATTTTAGGGGGAGAGAATTAAACAATTTAGTCTACAAAATACAAGTCAAAATCCAATACCCCTTTTCTGTCTTCACATTTTGTGTATATCTCATTAATCTTTTATTGTAAATGACATAAAGCAGGGTTTTTTTTTTCAATTAGGTAAGGGTACCATTTAATATGTTACCTAAATATTAAGCTCTTCGATGTCTTTTGTAACTAACTTGTTCAAGTATTTTAGGCACATTTGCTTCTCTAGAAAAAAGAAGTGTCAGGGTACCCTGGCAGTAGCCTAAAGGAAACTGAAATAGAAAGAAGCTAACCAGTTCCAATAAGATTCTCCTCTCAAGGAAAACACACAAAGGCTCATCTATCTTCACCACAAAAAGGAACTATCCTCCCCAATCTGGTGCAAGAGTAAAAGAAGTTGACACTCCTGACTAAACAGCCAGAGCTGAGCACAAGAGTGCTACCAGTGATGTTACCTTCACAGGGAGGGGTCTGAATGAAATATTTTATTAACAGAATTCTATTTACTAGTTCTCAGATTCCCTCGAGAGTAACGATGGGGTTAGTAGGTGACAAAGGGGATGACTTGTCACTGAAATGTCACTTTCTCAGCTCGTGCTGGCCCTCTCTTATTCGTTTATTAAATCAGACTATATAACTTCTGATAAACCTGAAGCCTCAGGCTATCATATACATCAACTTTTCATGACTGGAAAGTAATGATTTCCTACATGCTCACCACTGGGGAAAAAGGAACTGAGATGAAAATTAAAGATATTCATTACTTCATAGTCTCTAGATAATGGATACTTACCCGCATACACATGTGTGTGACTGCCACATCATTAATTCCCACGTTATCATCAATAACTTCCCCAAATGTTCCCTCTTTTCAAAAAAGACAAACTTAGCAAATGATCATTTAGCAACTTAGTATATGTTTGATTTCCTCTTCTGAATCCTGATGAAATATTATATTAGCTCTGTGTATTTGCTTTTCATTGATGAAAAATAAGGAACAATTTATGCATATTCATAAAGATGCGTTCATAGTATGTGAACTGAGTGCTGAGTATTCCGTATACTAATCTGACTCTATACTGCAAGTATATTTAAGATTATATATTATTATGGCATAGGAAATTAATATTTATTGAAGACCTACTGGTGCTAGGCATTTATCTGGGCATTTTGCACACATTGATAATAATCATCATAGTTGTAAGGATAATAATGTAATAAGATCACTGACATAAATTATATCACTTCATTATATTGACCAAAGTACTCACTGTTCTTATTACAACTAATACTTACTGAAAGCTAAAGTACTTGAGAAACTAAAATATACTTTCTATTAATATAAAAGCAATGAACACTTATTGGGAGTTCATTATATGGTAGACAGCATACCAATCTCTCTGTACACTCTGCCTTCTCTGATTGTCACAACAACCTAAGGTAGTACCAATACCCGTGGAAATGAGGCTGAGAGAGCGAAGTTTGCCGGGGGTCACATAGCAGAAGAGTGTCAGCACAAAAGTCCACGCTATTTCTAAGACAACACATTGCTCTCCATACAAAGCAAAGCCAACGGCAACTGAGATGATGCTGAATTTGTTTCTCCACCTTAGAAGCATGCATTTCCCCAAGATTAATAACAATAATGATGAGGCTGATAAGAGCAAACCTAGGAACAATCCTATGACAGCAACCCATATCTTAAAAAAGAGAAAAGGTCCAACTTTGGCAAGTTATTTTCGCCAGTGAGTAGCTAACATGGGGCTAAAATCCACATCTTCCAATTCCTGCATTTGAATTTTTCCCCTGTAACAAGCTAATAAACTATTTAATGAGAGAGTTGAAATAAGCAACTATAAACAAGGATCATGGAACACCTCTTAGGTGTGTCAAAACAATGTCGATTCTGGACAGATAGTAACGCACTCGCACACAGTAATAATGATGCAACATCGATTGTGTTTTTCATTGGTGTTTTAAAACTTCATCAATTTAGACAACGCTAACAGTAAACTTGTGATAATTTGGGTGTGCTGTGCTGTTTTACCTTTGTAATATCAAGCCCAAGTAATGTGAAACCAATACTATTAAAAGCAGCAAACTGTGCCCTACTGCTATACTGCCTCTGGCTAAACAAGTTTCCCTCTCCCTTGCCCCTAGCCACCCCCTCTCACTCCCTTCTCCCATCCCTCCATCCCTTTCTCTCTCACCAAGCCTGTCTCCCTCCCTCCAGCGCCCCACTGGGTCAGTCCCCTAGACCAGACCCAACCATTCATTTCCAGCTTTTCTTCTCTCTAGCCCATTCTCAGCAACCAGCTGAGGCCCCTTGGTCCCAGCCTTAGGAATTAATTGTGCTATTATTGTGAATTAATCGTACAAGCAAGTCAATGTTTAGCCTAATTATGAATGAAGCCAACAAATTATTTAAAGCACCGCTCCAGCAGAATTTGCATTCAGCCTCCTATTAGCAGCCCATCAACCTTTTCAGCTATTGACTCAAGTATTTGCAGACTTGAATACTTCCAGCCAAGCCTTCTCCCCACCCCACTTCTAAACCCTGCCCAAGGACTGCATCCTTCCTCTGTCCTTATATGCCCACCCCTTGGGAAACAATAGATCTCTTTTTTTCATTTACTATCATTTAAATGGATAATTTTGGACATTAATAATTTTGTTATTTTTGGTCATACAAAAACTGTAGTGTTTAACATTACGAAAGACCATTTGAATTTTTTCTGGCCATCTCCAAAAATAAATATAGCACCTTTAAAAGCAGCAAAACACACACACACATGATCCTTCCTTGGAACGAAGCTACCAGTGTAAACAATGGTAGCAGATCACCAACTTGGTACTTGAACCACATCAGCAAGCGAAAGTCATGGATCTTAACAGAAAGAAACCTGCACCAGGGCTGCTGCTATCGAAATCAGTGGTGACTAAGAAAATGAAAAAAAAAAATGTTGGAGTAAGGAATCTGAAAGCATTAGTGAAGGTTTTAAAAATAGTGGACTTAGGAATGAAAATAAAAAGTACTGCATGAAGTGAGATTTCACCCTGAATTATTCCATTAAAGTGTAACTCAGCTTTGGGAAAAATAATGCGCCAAAACCTAGATCTCCAGAAACAGGAACTAAAGCTATAAATCAGTCTTCTCTGATAGTACATATGGACATCCTGATGGACCAGAGTAACAGTCATTCTTTACAAAATAAAGATAAGATCATGGAGGCTAAGGTCTAGGTCAGCTTTGCACACACCCTTGAGAGAGCATTAGCGCTTGAACCATTTCATCCAGCCTGTAGCCAAGGCTGTACCAGTCTCTTGCTTGGTTATTTTTCCTATTCCTTCTTGCTTGCTTGCTTTTGCTGTTCCCTCTGCACATAAAAGCCATGCATCTTAGATTTTAGGAAAGTGTCTATTTTAAATATTCCCTCCTGTCACCACTCCTAGACTTGTCACCTTACAGCACATCCACTGACTGTGCTCACCACACCCAGATATTTAATGAGTATGCCACATAAGGTCTTACGAAAACTGATCAGAAACAGAACAGAGACAATCTATTCTGTTTTCATCACATCCATCACCTAATTCTTATCTTCATTTTTTTCCAGATTCTGAATATGAACACTGATATTTATTTTCAAACTTGCCTGAATCACTTTGTCTTGGTTCTCGATTTTTGTCTCTGCAACACCTAACACATATTAATGTATTAATTAATATTTGTAGCACTTCTCCAGAAAAAGATGTGTATTAGGAAAAAGAAAGCATTGTCATTAATACTAGAAAACGTCAGCTTCTTCTTAAATAGGATGCACTCTGTGGAAATTTAATCCAGTTCACAGAGGAAATTTTATCAGTCTGCCAAGTGTCTAATTTTCTCAGTGCTAAACACAATATTTATCCTTGTAATACCCGAATAAGTCTATAAACATGTATGTGTGTGTGCACACGTGCGTGCATATATGTGTTTAAATATACTGTTATTTAAACTTGTTTTAGAATAAAAAAAGGGGCCAAGTGCATCACAAAATAGGTGCTTATAATAGAGATCACTAGGTGCATTTCTTCAGAAAGTCAATTAACAGTTAGGAAGGTAAATATTGCAACCCAAGTTTCAGAAATTCAAAAGGAGAAAAATTCTCTTTAGAGAAAACCTGTCTGCAACAGTGAGGCAATCCATGCTGAAAACATGCCTTTTGCTGCCACCAAGTGGCTGTTTTTGGAATCTTTTTATGAAAAGAACCGAGGTGTGCTGGCTTTGCTTTCCTACCATTTCGTTCCTTACACATTATACCTGTTATTCTTTGGGGAACTGAGATATCTGAGAAGTCCAGGCAAACATTTCCTAAATTAGGGACTTCTACATTTGATGCCGTAAAAATTCCATGACTAAGAAGTTCTTCAGAACGAGGATGTCTCATACGGTGTAAGGTGTCTAAACACTAAAAACTGCAGCCCTATACGACTTGCTCAGTTTCTGGTCAGTAAAGATCTCAACTTGACTAGCTTCTACACCTCAAAGTAATACTAACTTGGATTTAAATAAAAACTTGAAGAAAAATAATCAACTAACGACCACAATGTGGACTCTGGAACACGCCTATTTCTGTCAAACAGAGATTTCTAAATGGATTGGCCTTAATATACCTAGTTGAACACAGAGGAAATCAAAATAACTGAGGGAGGAAGGAGTCATTTAGAATCTTTTTTTTTAACATTTATTTATTTTCGAGACAAAGAGAGAGACGGAGTGAGAGCAAGGGAGGGACAGAGAGAGAGGGAGACACAGAATCTGAAACAGGCTCCAGGCTCTGAGCTGTCAGCAGAGAACCTGATGCGGGGCTCAAACCCATGAACCATGAGATCATGACCTAAGCCAAAGTCGGACACTGAACTGACTGAGCCATCCAGGCGCCCCCATTGAGAATCATTTTTAGGGGCTCCTGGGTGGCGCAGTGGATTGAGTGTCTGACTCTCAGTTTCATCTCAGGTCATGATCCCAGGATCATGGGACCTGCTTAGCATGGTGCCTGCTTGGGAGTCTCTCTCCTTCCCTCTGCCCCTCTCCCCTGCTTGTATTCTGTATCTCTAAAAAAAATTAATATAAAATAAAATAAAACAAAATAATATAAATGATGTCTTTAGAATCATTTTTAACCAAGGCAATCCATCACTGTGGAAGAAAGTGGTTTTGTTTCTTTCCTACTATCTCACTTTCTTGAGGCTGCAGTCCTACTTGGGAACAATGTGGCATATTGTGGGACTGGGATTACCACAAAACTCTAATTTTTAATTTAACTGAATGCTTTGCCTCTTTTTCTTTGAGTGTCTTCCCTTTTCACTCCCAGTCGAAATTGCTACTTTAAAAACAACACAAAACTGAAATGCGGTGGCAGCAGCCCCTTTGGGATTCCAAGAACACAGCAACATTCCTCTTGGGGTCCTGGTTTCTTCGACTGCAAAATGCATTAATGTGATTTTGGTTACGGTGAGAAACGTCCCAGATAAATCAAAGTGGACAGAAGTAGAGATGAAAGAGAACTAACTTGCTCTATATAATGAACCAGAGGAATTTTAGAAGTTTTTTGGAATTCCAGAAGTCTGGAAATTCAGGGAGAGGGTCTCCAGAGAAAAGTAGGCATCTGAAACTTATTATTTTTTTTTATAATTTACTGTCAAGTTGGCTTACCGTGTATACAGTATGCTCTTGGTTTGGGGGATAGATTCCCATGATTCATCACTTGTCTAAAACACCCAGTGCTCATCCCAATCACCCTCCTCCATGCCCATCACCCATTCCACCCCCCCCCATCAACCCTCAGTTTGTTCTCTGTACTTAAGAGTCTTTTATGGTTTGCCTCTCTCTGTGCTTGAAACTATTTCCCTCCTTTCATTTCCCCCATGGTCTTCTGTTAGTTCCTCAAATTGCACATATGAGTGAAAACATATGATATCTGTCTTTCTCTGACTGACTTATTTCCTTTAGCATAATAACCTCCAGTTCTATCCATGTTGTTGTAAATGGCAAGATTTTATTTTTTCTCATCACCGAGTAATATTCCACATATACACTGTGCATATATAAACCACATCTTCTTTATTCATTCATCAGCTGATGGACACTTGGGCTCTTCATAATTTGGCTATTGTAGATAGCACTGCTATAAATATTGGGGTGCCCAATTCATGTGCCCCTATGAATCGGTATTCCTGTATCCTTTGGATATATTCCTAGTAGTGCTATTGTTGGGTCTAGGGTAATTATATTTTTAAATTTTTGAGGGACCTCCACACTGTTTTCCAGAGTGGATATACCAATTTGCATTCTCACCAACAGTGAGAGGAACCTGATACTTAGAAAAGTGAATGGGGCCACCTAGTTGATTCAGTCCATTAAACATCTATCTCTTGGTTTCAGCTCAGGTCATGATTTCATGGTTCATGAGTGTAAACCCCGGAATCAGGCTCTGCGCTGAAAGTGCAGAGGCTGCCTAGGATTCTCTCTCTCCCTCTCTCTCTGCCCCTCCCCCACTCATGTGCACTAGCAATTTCCATTTCTCTCAATATAAACAAAATAAACATTAAAAAGAGAAGAAAATGGCCAAGGATTAGGGGGTGGGTTCTAAAATCCCAAGGAAAATGTATATTAAAACCATAAAACTATGCCTATGGTTATGAATTCCTCAGATTTTTTCTAAGCAAACCCCAGCCTTCCAGACAAGCCTCCTAGTTGCTGTCTGTGCTGGTAGTTATATGTTTTCTAGTCTGTCGTCTGTAACACTCTGCAGAACCACTGAAGATAACGGTGTATATTTCAATTTCTCACCTAAAATGAGCCCAAATTCTAATCTCTGGTCCTGCTATGAGAGTTAAACTCAGACCCCTATGACCTCCTGGAGTGTCACTACATGGCTTACTGCCCTGGTTTTCAGATCCTTCTTCATTTTTGGTCCCTGGGATTTTTCTTTTTCTTTTTAAATTTATTTTATTTATTTTGAGATAGAGCGAGAGAGCATGAGCAGAGGAGGGGCAGAGGGAGAGGGAGAGAGAATCCCAGGCAGGCTCTGCACTGTCACCACAGAGCCTGACTTGGGGCTTGCACTCAAGAACCCTGAGATCATGACCTGAACCAAAACCAAGAACTGAACGCTTGACCAGCTGAGCTACCCAGGCACCCCTGGCCTCTGGGGTTTTTCCTTACATCTGGGTAAGCTCAGCTATGCAGAGCTACGCAGAGTCTATCAGGCTACATTATATTTTCCGTCGTTCCTAAAGATTTTGTAGGAGGACCGCCTACCTAGACTGCCAGTGTGTAAAAAAAGAAGTTACTCATAAAATGTGTACATGTAAAACTCTGCCAAAGATAAGAGCCTTCAATACAGCAGAATCCTGACCCACAACCTCAAACATTTATGGAAAGACGAATTCACTTCATCTTGATGACTTAAAACATAAAAGAAATTACAAAAGTAGCAGTTTTGGTGGGGCATGGTGTCAAGGAGTGGAAAAAGAATCGATGGTGGGGAGACTCTCCTCACAGTGGTAGGACACATGGACTGTCTTGAGTCTTGGTCCCTTGAGCCCGGCCAGCTAACTTACTGCTTTCCTTCTCCACCGGACTGCCTCTCAGCTGGGCCCTCCCGGGACGGCTGATGCCGCAGAGCCGGTGCGCGCCCCCGGGTTCCGCTCCAACGGGAGCACCAGGAGGGGCAACCACACTCTTCTCAAGTCAGCTCCGGCTAAACGTCTTGAGGAGCTATGGTCTGCCTCCCTCTGATAAGCCTCTGGGTTTTGTTCTCTATAAGGAGGGATCAAAGGACTCTGGCTGAACCTAAATTTACAACCAATCCTAAAACTGGGATAAAAGCAAATCATTCTGGGGAATCCTTTTAGGAATTCTTTTTTTTTTTTTTTTTTTTTTTTGATACAGAGAGAGACAGAGCATGAAAGGGGGAGGGTCAGAGAGAGGGAGATACAGAATCGGAAGCAGGCCCCAGGCTCTGAGCTAGCTGTCAGCACAGAGCCCAACGTGGGGCTCGAACCCCCGAACGTGAGATTTGACCTGAGCCGAGCCACCCAGGTGCCCCAGGAATTCTAACCAAGCCACAAACCAGGACACCCTGGAAGCCTCAATGCCAATCAGATTCCTTGTAAAGAATCCAGGATTCCTCTCCAGCACGAGCAGTCCTCTGATGTAAACCTAGTTGATCATGATCTCCACATGCCTGTCATTCTTTCCACACCCTCTGGCTCCATCATTCCCTGCCTCAGATAACATGGTCAGCCCGGCAGAACCCCAAAGCACAGATGCATCCATTTTCCCTAATGGCGTGTGTCATTAAAGTTGGTAATATACCTTTTATAAACGGTGATTTAATTTTTCTATTAGTAGAACTAAACCATTTGTCCCTTGCTTTGGATTTTTAAAAAAATTAAGGGGCACCTGGGTAGCTTAGTCGGTTAAGCCTCCGACTTCGGCTCGGGTCAGATCTCACATTCGTGGGTTCGAGCCCCGCGTCAGGCTCTGTGCTGACCGCTAGCTCAGAGCCTGGAGCCTGCTTCCAGTTCTGTGTCCTTCTCTCTCTGCCCCTTCCCCTCTCATGCTCTATCTCTCTCTGTATCAAAAATAAATAAAACATTAAAAAATATTTAAATTTAAATTTAAAAAAATTAAAAAGTGATCGCACTAAGATGTCTGCTCAGGAAAAGATCCTTCTGAACAAGGATGAGGCATATTGGAGAGTTCAAGAGTTCTTAAGAATATGAAATACTGTATTTGGTCTGAAAATAAAAGAGAAGTACTTCCCATTTTAGTTAAAATAGACGCACATAAATTCTCTTATTTTCTCCATTTACCTCCTACCTCTTTCAATTTTCAAACTCAGCTTGAACGATAAAAATACAAAGGAAAGCTAATAGACTTACAGTGACTGAGTGACAGAATCAACCAGCAATCAAGCATGTGCCGCCTAAGAGCAGGATGTATTACCAGAACCACGACTTAAGAGTCCAACTCCTCCTCTGTCAATGTCTAACACAGAGACTTAATTGTAACATAACTTTACGTAAGTGACCGAACATCTCTGGTCCTCAGTTTCCTGATCTGCAAAATGGAGAGAATTAAAAAGCCTACTGCTTAGGGTCATTGTGAGGTTTCACTGAGTAGTGGTACTGAGTGTTAGTACCCGCTAGCCCTCTGTAAGATGCATTTCAGTACTAGCTACTGAGTGCTTTACAGTGTGCCAGGGGCTTTCTATTACTGCACCTAACATCCTACTTTTAAATATGCTTCTTCCCTCCAAATAAACACTTCTGGTTAGTGAAGACCTCTTTAGCACCATTAAAGAAAAAAATTAAGTCAACTTCCAAGAAGACAGTCTATTTTAAATACTAGTTAATGTATTATTTTCAGCAATAGCTTAAAAAATGCAAGTTTTTAATAGGTCTCTCTCCCCCTTCTGGCCCCAGGGCTGAGAGTACACCACACCTCTCTGACAGACTTAGAGTCGTGTTGGGTAATTCCAAGCACCATTACCCAATACCTGTTCTATTACCACAGGCACAGCGCCAAGGCTGAGGCTTGCCCTGACTCACCCAGGTTAGAGTCTGTGACTCCATCACTTAAAAACAGACCCAGTAAATGGCATTATTCGAACCCCAAGAAATAGTTACAAACAAAGCATTTCAGCAGCTTCTTAAAGCCTGAACATTTGATCTAAATTTCACATTCCACTTGGTACCAAAGAGAAAGCTCTGTGAAATGCTTGCTTTCCTGTTACTGTTCATCTCCTTTGATGGTGGGGGAAACAATAAAAATTTTAATTGAGCTATCCCTCTCAGCCTTGTGCTGGCTAAAATCTGTACACAAGATCAAAACAACTGCAGTAAAGACCTGGCTGACAACCTTGCCTCCCCTATATTTAGATGAAAACGATATTACCTAGCTTTCCAATCTAGGGGGCAGACAGATGAAAACCCTCCTTGGGAACTATTTCATTGCACAACAATATCTAATGTAGTGTATTATTGTTGCTCATCTAATTCTTAGTGCTGTAAGCTAAGCCTTGCTCTTTCTTTTCTGTTCTTAAACCTTACTAAGAGCAAACAGAGAATTGGAGAAGCTTAAAAAAAATCTCCAATCAACTTGTTAGCACATCTTCATGCCGTGGTGATTTGATTAGTGATTTGGTAAGTACAGATCACAACCCTGGATTTAGTACGGGGTGGGGCCTACTTTTAAGACGACCCGTATATAGCAAATGTCTCTCTGCTGAAACCGTCAAGAGTTTTTCAAAAAATGCCACGAACACCAAATACTTCCATCTAACCAGACACTGCAGAGCCAAGGGACTGCAATGCTGGAGACCTCCATCTGAGTCCGGTGTTACTGAGTACAAATAAGTCAGTAAGATTTCCTGACTCTCATACTCTCTGTCACTGTTATTACCTGCCCTCAAACTACCCCACAGGGAAATCTTAAAGGACAAGGAAATCCACAAGGTAAGCATGGTGGAACGCTATAAGCTGGTTGTAGAAAAGACTCTAAATGTCCTAAGCAAGAAAAATGCACAGATTATCTTTACTTACAAGTGACTATCATGAAGGGTGAGGCTACTACAAGCTAAAAAAATTCTCTTTGAATTTCAAACATAACACTCACCACAGTAAAAACAGGAAAGAAACCTACCCCATGTTCCCATCCATTAGAAGAATCGTGTTGTAGATGTGAGAAAATATGAAGAGGAACAGAATTGTGCTGAAGAACATTGTCATCCATGACCCATGATCCTCTCGAAACATTTTTAACCGGAGCAACTGACCTGGAATAGAAAATATTATTAGAAATTCCGTGTACATCGTAACTCAGAATTCACACATCTTTGCTTTATTTTACTGAATCGCTATTAGCTCACCATATTCCAAAGACTTTGCCATAGAATTGCCTTATGGATCAAAACACTATGTTAACGTCCCTTCTGGTCTTTTGTAAATAAATGATCATGGCTGAAGTCCAAGACAACACCCATATCATCCTGGAGCAAATGATACTCACATGAGAATCAGGAAGCGTTTGGAAATAACTCGTTATGCCGCCATGGAAACAAGATGAATTAGAGCTCTGCCATTCGCTATTTTCTATTTCACAGATGTGTTCTTGGTTTCTTGTATAAAGAAACTACTTACAGTAAACAGTAAAGATAATTGCCTTTGCCTCCTTACACCCACTCCTAATACTAACTAGTCAACAAAACCAAGGCAGACCTCACATACACAAAGATCCAACTGTTGAAGGTACATGAAAACTTAAAGGGGAAACTCGAGCTTCTATCACCAGATACAACATAGCCTTATTCTTAGCTAAAAATCCATACCTGCATACAGGCCTGTGCACAAGTGTGTGGATGGATTGAAGGTGCAAAGGGGCGAGGCGGGGGGGGGGGGCAGCATGTATGTGTGTGACGGAGCTTGGTGTGGCTCCCAGCAAAAGGTGATTTCCATCCTTATGCCTAAAATTCTACTTACAAAGAGAAATGCTACAATCAGAATGCCAAAATTAAAATATTTCAAGGAGGGAAAACATGTTAAGATGAATACTGAAGTAAAAATTACTAAGATCTGAATTAATCCCAGAAACCTTTTTTGCTTTATGGTACAGAAGAGAAATGAGAGCATTAGTATATCCTAAAAGGTGAGGAAGATGAAAAACCACAAGAGTAAGAAAAAACTGAGTGTAGGTCACCCTGGCCTCTCCTAAGATAAACTCTGTCTAGGATACTTACCTCCGATCCTGAGAAAGTTACCTAAAAACGATAAAGGCAATGATACACCTATAAGATCTACAATTAAAATAGAGCAGGACTAAAATCTTATAATAGAATTTCTCACTAAAGAAAATATCCCCTTTTTATTCATGATATGTCAAAGTTATATATATATATTTCCATCTGGAAATTGTCTCTCTCGGGATAGACAGTAGCTCTCATGTAGGTTACTGAGTATAGGAAGAAATCTTTCAAGATTCAATTACTAAACTTTTCCTTGTACCTCACTCTTTATTAAAATAGCATTTTAGATTTCATTTGGAAACCAGATATTTTTTAGTTTTCATTTGGAGCCCTAGCCAAAACTTTAAATAGAGGGTGGGAAAAAGGAGATTTAGGTACATCATCTGGCTTCTTGTCCTGCACAAGAGAAGCAAAGGGCAAACCTGAAAGTCAGGAAGGATGCTAATCATAACTAAACGGATGTGGAAAGCCTTCTCTTGAAGCCAACAATACTATACTAGTACAGCAAGTTACAACCCCACAGACCTTGTTGATTAACTGAATGAACAATTATGGAAAGCCAGAGACTTGCAATTCTCCACACAATACATTGTCAGAAACATGATAAATATATATGAAGCATAGAATGCTTGAGAATAAAAAACTCATGCCATGAATATTTTAAAGCAAACTCTAAAGAATATTATTCATTCATTGAACAAATATTGAATATGTTCTGATGACACGTCAGCCATGGTTCTAGGTACTAGAGAGACAGATGAGAGCACGGCATGAAGGTGTTTAAAGTCCATCATTATTTGGGTGATTAATGAAAATGTGATCTTATTTTAGACTCACAGGCTCTCTTTGTTCAAGGTTCCCTTTGCTGCAAGTCCTTTCAGCTTCAAACGAAGATTTATTTAATTCAGCAGTTTATAATGAGGAATAGCAAAGACAAGTAATTAGAGTTCTTTGAAAATTGAAATGTGAATTTCCTTCTCAACACATGCATATGTCCGAAAATTACGAATGGATGTATTTTAAAAGTCAAATCATAATTCTGGTGAGTGACGAGTGCTTTGCAAATAAAACACTGTGGGTTAAGTGTACACTGGCTGAAATAACACAAACTTAGTAAAAAAGGGAATGTGACAGTACCATTTATGCTGTCATTGCCAAGCTCATTGTCTGGCACTAATTTCAGTCATTAGAGTCATTAGAACAAAATGGCAGGTTAACATTGCCTGAAATTCACTTGCAACGCACAATAAAAGAGCTTCAATATGTGAAAGGCAGAACGGGTGTGACTCAAATGTTGAGTTAAATCACATTATAAAAATTTTCCATAAGTTACTTCAAGGTGAACTCACTGCACATCCTAATGCTAGAAATATATATGTCTGGATGGCCATCAGTTGACCACTGTCTCTGTGACTTCTCATGCCGGCTAATCAAATCAAGGACCTCAGTGTTACTGGAAGATGTCACATGGAAGTGTGCTGCCTCCACCCTGTAGTATAACCAAAAATTTGGTTTGACTGTGACAGTCGTGGCTTATAACTGTTGTCCTGACATAATTATTAATAACGTCCCCTTCCTTTCTTAAGTGTACTGGTCGGAGTCGTAAGTTATGTGCCACTTTCTCTATAGGCCACAGAATTCAGAATTTTACAATACTTTCCTTTAGAGGGGTTTCGTAAATAACTGAGTGAGGACAGTCCTTATAGGTCAACAATAGTAAAAGGCATTATGAAGAGGGTGGGTAGGTTGCTGACAGTCATAAGTGACTTTTACTTTAGTCACAGATATATTTGTAAATATGAGTGCATATTTACATTATTAATAAAATCTGTCTTGGATTGTATGGACCATCACTTTTGATATATATATGACCAAAGTAATTGTAAAATGACTCTTAGAACAAGCAGAAGCATTAAGACGGCCCACAAGTCTGAGGGCGCCTGGGTGGCTCAGTTGGTTGAGCAACCAACTTCGGCTCAGGTCATGATCTCGTAGTGTATGAGTTCAAGCCCCCGCTGGGCTCTGTGCTGACAGCTCAGAGTTTGTAGCCTGCCTCAGATTCTGTGCCTCCCTCTGTCTCTGTCCCTCCCCTGGTGTTTCTCTCTCTCCCTCCCTCCCTCTCTCTCTCTCTCTCTCTCTCAAAAACAAATAAACATTTTTTAAAAACTTAAAAAAAAAAAAGATGGTAGATCTATGTATTGGAAGACACAGGGACAGGCTGTTACAAATGCCAGTTAAAGTCAACTAAAATGGTCTAAAACCTCAGAATTATTCCTGAAAATACAGTCGTTTCAGGACCACTAAGATGTCATAAAATTCTAACAAGATTAATGATCTACAAACATATTTAAAAAAATATGACAACCCTACGTATGTAGTAGGAAACAAAAAGAGACACATGTAATAAGAATTATGGAGAGGCACCTGGGTGGCTCAGTCAGTTGAGCATCCGTATCTGGCTTCGGCTCAGGTCACAATCTCACGTTTGTGGGTTCGAGCTCCACGTTGGGCTCTGTGCTGACAGCTAGCTCAGAGCCTGGAGCCTGCTTCAGATTCTGTGTCTCCCCCTCTCTCTGACCCTCCCCTGCTCATGCTGTCTCTCCTTCTCTCTCAAAAATAAATAAAACTTAAAAAAAAAGTTTTTTAAGAGAAATAACTTGGTTTCTTGGGAGATTTTTGCTTCTCTGTTCTCATTGGCAAAATAAAAAGGAATATTCCATTTCTACCTCATAACTCAACGTTTACCTTGAGTTCTGGGTCCCTTTTGTTCACATGTGATTCTCACGAGGAGGTCCTGAACAAATAAATAAACAATCTCAGAGAGATAAAGTGTCTATGCTTCCACGTAAGAGATGAGGGTAACCCTGGGAATTGGTTACAGCAAGGGACTTGATAGAGTGAGGGCTCCTACGTTCATAAGGATACAAAGATTTAGACCTCCAAGGCAGCAGAACACCATTTCGATGTGATTACGTGCATGCTGCTGAAAGCTGAAGTATCACGGGTCATGGCAGTGGAGTCAGGCAAGGAGACTGAGCTAGCCCCAGGGGAATAAAGTCAATAGGCAGCCGCCAACCTCCGTCAGGAACACAACAGCCTGAGTAGGATTCCAACCAACTGTTGGAGGAGGTCATCAAGAAGACATGATCACCGGTTGACCGTCAAGCTAGACCCAGAGAATTGGACATTCCTTTCCCTTTCCCCTGTCGTTGGAATGCACATTCTATGTGCAGGTGGGGCCTGTTTTCAAGGATGTACGCCTGAGAGAGCAATGCATTACTTAAACTGTCTAAATGGCGTAAGTGACTGAACTCAGTTAAGGCCACTATGTGAATTTATTAAGACTGTAGCAGGCAAGTGCAGAGATCTACTTGTTTTTGGCGGCCAAAGGCAAGCCTCATACATGTTTTCTTGCTTATTAAAACTGCCAGCTCCCAATCTGGAGGGGCCTGCCTCTGTTTTTTGTCTCTTGTTGTCCTCCATGTATAGGGGCTGGTTTCAGATTTGACCTGAGAAATTCCCAAGGTTTCAAAACAACACCATCTTTCCAAACCAACAGCACCATTGTGCCAAAGAGGTGGCTGAAGACCATCACCCAAGCAGCATTAGAAGAAGCAGGGAGCAGGTAGAAGCAGGAAGCAGGTAAATCAGGGAGCAGATGAAGGATTTGTTTTCAGGACCTCTATAGCCTTGGGACTTCAGAGATAAAAAAGGTAAGGTAAAGTATTACCAATATTGTACTCTGCTCATCCTGGTAAGCAGGAACTCAGAGCCAGATTTAGTATATTTTTAAATATATTTATTAATAAATATAATATATTTAATGTATTTTCCCTTTATATTTAATATAAAGGGAAAGCTGTGGCTTTACACATCAGATCCTGGACAAATGAAGGTGGTACTTTCCTCAAGAAACGTCAAGCTGAAATGAACAGAACAGTACTATCCATGAAGCTTACTGCTCCAAAACCTCCTATAGTATGTGATGGCCAACCATACACATAATGTATATGTGTACGTACTTAATGGATACATACATAAGAAAAAATGTAATCTAAGGTACTTAAAGTTGGAATAGCAGGCATCCCTCATACCGGTAATAATGTTCTCTGTTGCAAGTAACAGAGAGAGAGAGAGAGAGAGAGAGAGAGAGAGAAAGAAAGACAGAAAAGGGGTGAGAGAAGGAAAAAGAGGGAGAGAGAGAGAAGGAGGGAAAAGAAGGGGAGAGGAGGGGAAAGAGGGGAAAGCAGGGAAGGGGAGGGGAAAGGAGGCGAGGGAAGGGGAAGGAAGTCAAGGGGAGGGGATGGGAGGGAGGAGAGGAGGAAAAAAGTGAAAACCGGCTTCAAAATATAAGGGTCTTTCTTTACTGATTTCTCATACTTTCTAACAAACACGTGTGTTCCCTAAAGAAGCACAAAATTAATCTTCTCCTTAACATATATGCTCAGAAAATACTGTGGATTTAGTTTAACTAAAGGAATGCAATGACTTGAAGCAAGACTTGACCCAGCAGTCACACAATGTAACCAAGGTTTGATTTACCTTCATTTCCTAGCCTCGTTTTCTTCGGAGTGAGGTCCCACCATACCCAGCTCCCCCAACATGTTCATACATACCCTCTGTAGTCCCAAGATGACTGTAGCAACCCTGAGTAATCTGTCTTCACTTTTGTCCAGGGGGGAAAACATAATGCTTTTGCCTCACTATTTCTAAAGAAAGTTACGTAATTCACTCTACTGAGCTCTTGTTTGGGTCCTGAACCAATCAACACTGGCACAGTTATGAAAAGCAATGATTCGCTAAGCCTATGTCACGTACTAAACTCCCAGAGCCAGATTAAGTTAATTACCTAATACCACATTGATCTGCAAATGCAAATCAACTTTGGGAAACATTGTCAAAAAAGGCAGAACCATAAGATAGAAGATCCCTGGGTCCTTGAATCGCTACTTAGAACAGAAGCACCTTCCAGGTTTTAGGCTTTATATAAGTGACAAATTCAACTGAGATGCACTCATTATATATTTTGGAGACTTTTACTACCGAAGCTAATGTTATCTTACCAGGTACAAGATGACCAATAGATCACAGGCCAAGAGAAGGGAAAAAATGGGGCTTAAAATGGCCCACATGGACTCTTTATTTGCTGGTCTTTCCTTACATCTCTAGTGTCAGCAGAATATATGGTAAAAACAGCTCCATTAAATTAAATACTGATGGGGAGATTCTAGAAGGAAAATTAAGACCTGCCCATAAGAAAGGGCATATATTTTCCAAGAGAAAAATTCGATAAGTAACAGATGAGGGAAAATACATCTTGCTGGCACTGAGGCCACCACTCACGCAGCTCAACCTCAGAACACCTAAGGCCCAAGACTTCGCATAATTTATGGTCGACTTGTGTGTTGCACATCCATCTGTAAACTGCAACACAATGAGACCTGTATCAGTCTTCTTCACCACTGGTATCGCCATGGGCTGGCACATAGCACATCTTAGATAAATATCTGTCCAGTTGGTAAACAATGAAGGGATACAATATTGAACAATAGCATATAAATGAATAAACAATATTCTCCTGTATACTCCTGCATCTCTGCAGATCTGGCAATTACACCCACCCTCTGAGTCCTATGGAACCCATCAGTTCTTTGATCTTGACCTCCTCCGCATTTTATTTAGCCACCTCCTGACCTCTACTTCCTCCTATCTAGCATGAAACTTCTGTTTTCTTATCAAACTTTCTTTTCCTCAACACCTTTGTTTCCTGTGCACTCCATACTTGTCTTACACTTGCCCTGTGAAACCCCAACTCTAACTCAACTCTACAGTTCACTTTCTCTGAGTTTGGTCAGCTGCTGTGGAAACAAACTTACACAAGTTGATTCAGTAACTCACTACATAATCATGACCCCGACCTTCAGCAGCGACCACAGCACCACACATTAGTACTTTTCCTGGTACTTGTCAATCTCTTTCCTGTTCTCCTCAGCACCCATTTCAAATTTTACCCCAAAGCTCCTACTAAGCCTCCTTCACTCTAAGGATATGATCTTGGTCCCAACCGCAAGGAAAACTGCTGCCACCAAACATGATTTCCTTCAACTTCCTGGCCGCTCACATGCATCCACTTTCCATTCACACTTCCTTCCCTTGTTTCTGAAAGGATACAGTGCTCATCCCACAAAAGGACACCCCCTCCGCCCCGCCCATGCCTTCCTAAAACCATACCCACCACCCCCGGCTCTTTTGGCCCTGGTCCATCAGCCATCCGTTCTCTTCTTTGTATTTCCAGTCTCTCCCTCTCTCCTGGTTCTCTTCCCTCTGCCTCTAAAGCCTCTTAAGTCCATCGTAAAAGCAGAGCTTTCTTGACCTCGTGTCCTTGAACTACCACCCATTCTTCCTTGTCCAGACTTCACAAAAAAGTAGTATGCATCATGCCCACCCCCAAGGATCTTACTTGCAATGCAAACATTCTACTGAAGTTGTTCTGGCAAATGTTGAAGACTCCCACGTTGACAAATCCGGTAGAAACACGCTGGCCTTAAATTTACAGGACATCTCTGCACCCATATGGCAGCTGTCCACTCTTACCCATTTGACACTAACTGCCTTGGCTTCTTTACCACCAAATACTCTTTGCTCTTTTTCTATTTTCCTTATTATTCTCAGTCACCTTTTTGGGCATCTCTTCTTTCTACTTTCCCCATAAATGATAATGTTCCCCATGATCTGATGATCTGTCCTCAGTTTCTGTCTTTCTCATATCACTGCATGATCTCACCTCTGCTGTGGGTTAAAATCCAGTATCTCCAGCAGAGACATCTCCCCAGCTTCAGACTGAAAGAGTCAACTGCTCACTCTCCTCCTGAATGTCCTACTGCCAATTCAAACTCAGTATACAAAATGGATTCAAAATCTCCACCCCTACATCTAATCTGACCCTTTCTATCCCTAAATCCACTCCATCTTCTAACTTTATTATCTTATTATTTTTAACATAATAACACAGAGCTCATTCTTGATATTTTCTGTATATCTACCATTTCGATCAACAGTCATATTATTTTATGACCTTACATCCATATTCTTCTCTCATAATTTGGGTTTTCATTGTCTCTCCATGGGAATATTACAACCACCTCACTGGTCTTCCTCACTCCAATCTTTCCCATCCCAAATCCAACCTCCAGAGAGCTAATAGATCTAAACTGAAATACAGATGTAGTTACATTGTTCCTTCACTTAAAATCAATGATCACCATTCCCCCACTGTAATTCAAGTGGTACAGAAGGCCTCGCTTCATTTGACCCAAGCTTACCACTCCTTTCTTACCACCACCTACCCTCCCCACTCTAGTCCCACCAACACCAAACAGATTTCAGCTTCTTATACTCATGCTGAACCCTCCAGGCCACTCTTCCTTCTGTCTCTCAACTAACTCCTGCATTTCCTGTGAGCTTTAAAATGCTAGGCAGACTGGGGTGCCTGGGTGGCTCAGTTGGTTAAGCATCTGACTTTGGCTCAGGTCATGATCTCGCAGTTTGTGGGTTCGAGCCTGGCATCAGGCTCTGTACTAACAGCCCAGATCTGGATTGTGCTTTGGATTCTGTCTCCTTCTCTCTCTGCCTCTCCCCTGTTCATACTCTGTATCTCTTTCTCAAAGCGAAACATTTTTTTTTAATGCCAGGTAGAGATGATCTCTTCTAGGTGGTTATCTTCATTGTTAAATATTTCATGTATTAGTGTCCTAGAAAGAGCTTAAAGGATGTACTCTTTCAGGAAGTAATAAGTTCCTTTCAGTGCAGACAAGAAGGAATGGCCACCAGCCAGGTATAGTTTAAAGGGCTGGATTAAATGACTTTTAAGATCCCACCCAACTCTAGGATTATAGGATTTGTTTAGTCAGTGAGAGATTAGTGTAGTATGCTAGCTCAACACACTTTAAGTTAAAAAGAGAAATCCTCACCTATTGAGAGAAAAAGAGAAAATGTTCCTCCTTATGTTTTATCTATCATTGTATGCCTCTAATGCACAGAATGAATCTAAAGCAACACACTGATAAGATTACTTAAAGGCCAAGTTAATATTTAACATTTTAAATATGAGAAGACTTGACAATAATGTAAGTCCTATTTATGTCTAGAATAAGAAAATAAAGGATAAAGAGAAATTGAATCAAAGAATTTCAATATTAATTGAACTTCACTTCCAATTAGACTACAATAAGTATACAAAGTATTCATGGCTGATTTGTGTTCATTTCTAGTTTACAAGAACATGATATGATATGATATTTTTAAGATTTACTAGTTGAAAAATGGCAACAGAATAAAAATAAAATAAGACAGTCCACAGACGGAATATCAAGAAAGAAAATTATCTAACAAAACACACCAGAATATCATTAGGGAAAAAGGATGTTCTAGTTAAGACAAATGCAGCATTATATAATACATATAAGATCATAAAACCTTCGTGTGTTAAGGGTACCATTCTATTAATATTCAGATCAAGTCTTGTTATTTCAGTGTAAAAAGAGACTTAAAAAAATACTGAACAGATGGTTTTCCTTCATATTAGGAGTGGGAGCCTACACATAAAATGTTATTCACTGAATTTGACAGAAAACCAAATATTGAGAATTGATATATAGTCCCATGTAATAGTACAAATATGTGTTATAATATGTAATTCGAAAGAAGTTCTAAAAAGAACAAAAAAATACGACCATGGTTAGATACGCAGTATAAATGATGGCGTTTTCAGACCTAGAGTACAATGTCAACTTCAAACTTCTGAAGGGGCGCCTGGGTGGCTCAGTCCGTTGAGCGTCTGACTTCAGCTCAGGTCATCATCTCAGGGTTTGTGAGTTTGAGCCCCACATCGGACTCTGTGCTAAGAGCTAGGAGCCCGGAGCCTGCTTCAGATTCTGGGTCTCTCTGTCTGCCCCTCCCTTGCTCTCATGATGTGTCTGTCTGTCCGTCTGTCTGTCTCTCTCTCTCTCAAAAATAAATATTTAAAAATAACTTTTAAGTGTACATATTACAAATTTATAGTAAAATACATATCTACTAAATAAACACATATTGATATAAATAATTCTCCCCAGAAAAAGCAGTAAAAAACCTTCCATTTTATTGAGAGAGGCTAAGTACTTTACTATAATAATATGGGTCTTCCTATTAGACTATTTTTAGGATTAACTGACTTAAATTGCTTACTATTGCTCAAGAGGAAAAATTATGGTTCCCAAAGGAAATAAAAGTATTCATTATTATCTACTTTTCCTGTTAAAGAAAAAAACAGCCACTGAATAGAAGACTAAATTAACATTACAACTTAGCTTGTAGCCCAAGAGAAGATTTAGCAGCATACTTAATTTATGCATACATATTATAATATTCTATTATTTTAATGAAAATCAATTTGCTCTATATCTTCCAGGTTTACACATGTGAAATCATACTAAGCAGCATTTTTAAGATCAAAACCCATCAAAAAAGTAAAAATTTATGAAATATGTTCTGAAATGTTAGATGTTGTAGTTATTATCACAATTTTGTATTTCAAAATAGACAACAGAAAACATCGCTCCCTATTCTTAAAAAAATTAATAAAATCACAGCTATTCATATAATTTTTGTCTTCATCATTATATTGGTATCAGTTTTGAAAAACAATAATTCACTTTAAAAATAAGTTTTCAAAAAAATTAAGTTTTCATTTAATCTCCAGCATCCTATTAATCCATCTAAAAAGGAAGCATTAAGTTGTCAAGACTAGTCCCCTAGAGGCTGATCCATGCACAGAAGCCCCTGATCATTCATGGGGTAGAAGGGACAGGAGGGTCTGAACCTCCCATAACCATAAATGCTAGGGAAGCAAAACCAAGCCAGGCACCAAAATCTAGTATTTCTATTATCTGCATTTATGTATCCAGGTCTCTTAAACTTCCTTTCTATCTTGAACTTGGTTTTCATTCATAGCTTCCCATAAGTCCTCTAACTCAGACTGGTTTCTTCTACTCACAAACTTGCTATTTTCTCTACCCATTCCATTTTTAAACTTACTAAATAAAGATAGAAAAATTCATAACAGGTTTCCACTTCCATATATAAGACGCATGGAAATCATCACTTCATCCTAATCACAAGTACGAAGCTGAACAGATTTTAACATGAATAACTCTCCTAGGACCTGTAAGAGAAGTGAGGACACAGGGCAGACTACTGCCACTCAAGACTGGAGAGACAGACCGGCAAACAGAAGGAGTTTGCCACAGCAGAAACCGGCAAGTAAAAACTGCCTTGGGAATCAGCACTGGGGTAAGAAATTGTGAACTGTAATAAACAAATTGTTGGAAGATCAATGTAGGTAAGTTTGAAAGCTAAAAACTCAAAGGCACAGCCATAGTGGAGACCTCATGCTTTTGTAAATTTTACCTCTAAAAGGATCCCACAGTAAATACTGGAGAAACCAGAGCTGACCTGCTGAGGTTCTAGCAAAGCCTGACAGACCTGGAAGAAAAGAAATAATCCAACTCCAGCCCACTCTAGCCATCCTTTCCTTTTTTTTTTCATAATATTTTATTGTCAAATTGTTTTCCATATAACACCCAGTGCTCTTCCCCTTAAGTGCCCTCCACCATCACCACCATCTCTTTTCCCCCCTCCCCCTTCCCCTTCAACTCTCAGTTCATTCTCAGCATTCAATAGTCTCTCAAGTTTTGCATCCCTCTCTCCCCCCAACTCTCTCTCCCTCCTCCGCTCCCCCTGGTTCTCCATTAGGTCTCTCCTGTTTTCCTACTAGACCTATGAGTGCAAACATATGGTTTCTGTCCTTCTCTGCCTTCTAGCCATCCTTTCCAATGAAAGTAGAGAGAGGTGACCGAGAAGTACTTAGGAAGTTAACAGACCAGAAGTACAGTCTCACTAAAAGACTGAGATCTAATCACAGGACCACAGGACACTTCTCTTCCCCTATACCTCACCACCACATTGCTAAAGTGTTCCTTTTATTTGGTACATCATGTTCAGTTGTCAAGAAAACATTACAAGGCATATTAAAAGGAAAACAAAAAACACCATTTGAAGAGACAAGCCAAGCATTAGAAACTGGAATGGCAATGATATTGGAATTATGAGAGCAGGAATTTAAAACAATGATTAATAAGCTAAGGGCTCTAATGGATAAAGCAGACAGCATCCAAGAACAGACAGGCCATGTAAGCTGGGAGATGGATTTCCTAAGAACCATAAAGAAATGCTGGAGATAAGCACTGCAATTTAGATATAACTTAGAAATTAAGAATACCTTTGTTGGGCTTATTAATAGACTACACATGGCTGAAGAAAGAACCTCAGAACTCAAAGATGTCTCAATAGAAACTTCCAAAAGTGAAAAACAAACAAAAGACCTAAATGGATAGAAGAGACCATCTAAGTACTCTGAGGCAACTAGAAAGGATGTAACGTATGTCTAATGAAGATACTAGAAGGAGAAGAGAGAGGAGAAATATAATGACTGAGTATTTCCCCCAAATTAATCTTTAGCATTAACAAGTAACAGATCTAGGAATCTCAAGAAACACCAAGAGGATAAATGCAAAACAAAACAAAACAAAAAATCCTACATCTAGACATATCATTTTCAAGCTACACAAAAATCAAAGATAAAGAAAAAAGCCTAAAAGAAACCAAAGGGGGGGAGCAAGGCTTCCCTATTGAGGAACAAAGATAAGAACTATACCCAACCACTGACCTTCTCAGAAACAATGTTGGGGCCCCTCCAGCCAAAAAGCCTGCAGAGGTGATTCCACTGTGACGGCAAAGCCTCCGGGGGAGCGTATGTAATCGCAAAGTCCCTAGCCTTGTCTAGGAAGGCACTACCCTGGATAACGGTTGGCCCTCCCCCCATTTGAGGATCAGGACAAAAGAACAAAGGTCCTGGGAGACTGGGGTGCAGTGCTGTGTGGCCTATAGGGACCCTGCTTCCCCTGCTTGAAAATGTGTGCACTTGACTGCTTGACCTAAGTGGATCAGAGACTGGGGTTAGTTCTCCTATTTTCATGCCACTTGGTAATTGTGATTTCAGTAACTGGGCAGATTTTCTGATTGAAACTTCGCCGCCCCTAGTTAGAGGCAC
>NC_043709.1:68935271-68990789 GCF_006229205.1 Suricata suricatta
CAATGTAATCATTAAAAGAAAGATGTAATCACCTATGGTATATAAGACACCAAGTTTCACAGTAAAGTGTGGTCTCTTCCACCATTCATGTTGTCTGTGTTCTTTCTTATAGATATTTCGCCGACACCAACCCCCTACTCAGGGACCCTTAGACTCTGGTGCGTGGGCTGGTCCCCCGCAAAACAATGGAAGCAAAAAGGCAGTGGAGAGAGCTAGGGAGAGTGAGGGACACAGATCAAGGGAGACTACTGAATACTGAAAACAAACCATGGACTGAGAGGGAGGGGGAGGGAGGGAGGGGGTGATGGTCATGGTGGGGGGCACTTGTGGGGAGAAGCACTGGGTGTTATATGGAAACCAATATGACAATAAACTATTAAAAAAAAAGACAGTGGAGTGAAATATTTAAAATGTTGAGAGGGGGGAAAAAAAACCCTAACCTAGAATTCTTTACTCTGTAAAATTATCCATCAAAAGTGAAGAAACAAAGACCTTCTCAAACAAACAAGAACTAGGATAATTTATTGCCAGCAGTCAACCTTGCAAGAAATGTTAAAAGAAGTTCTTTTGAGAAAAGGAAAGAATATATGTCAGAAACTCAGAGCTACATAAGAAAGAACAAATATCAAAGAAGGAATAAGTGAATGTAAAATGAAAGCTTTTCCTCTTATTCTTAATTGGTCTAACCAATACATTTGTTCAAAATAATAATAGCAACAACATATTCAAGTATATACACTTGTGCATATTTTTACATATGTATATTTATGTGTGTATATATACATATATATGTAATATGAATGACACCAATGATACAGGAGTGGGAAAAACAATTAGGATTATTTTGTTATTTCAAAATATTCACATACCTGTAAAGTAGTATGGTGTTACTTGAAAGTTGATTGAATTAGTTGTAAATATATACAGCAAACTCTAGGGCAATCACTAAATAAATTTTTTTTTTTTTAAAGTGCTAGCTGAGGGGCACCTGAGTGGCTCACTTGGTTAAGCACCCAACTCTTGGTTTCATCTCAGGTCATGATCTCACCATTTGTGAGTTCGAGCCTTGTGTTGGGAGCCTGCTTAGGATTCTCAGTCTCTCTCTCTCTCTCTCTGTCTCCTCTGACCCCACCCCACCTCCATCTCTCTGTCTCTTCCAGGCTCTCTCTCTCTTTCAAAATAAATAAGCATTTTAAAAAAGTAAAAAATAAAAATGCTAGCTAATATACTAAGGAAAGCGAAAAAATGGAATCATAGAAAATGGTGCCCTGTTAGGCAGCATCAGAGAAGCTTCTGGTCTAGGGCTGATTCTCCCCCACTACCCCACTTTTGAGTATTCCACCTGAGGCTCCAGGCCATGTGTGAGCACCAAGAACTTCCCATGCTCCGCTGGAGCGATCCTTCCCGCCCCCCCCCCGCCCCCCGTGGGGCTTTCCTCATGTGCACGTGCTGATCACGCCTCACCTGAAGACGAGAGGGAGACCTGAGACCTGCTGGGCTGCGGGGTCACTTCTCTGTGCTGTGCTCTCCCCGCTGGTGCCTGCCCTGTGAGTTGTAGCTGTCTCAGCCTCCCCCACGGACCGAGCTCTGTCTCCTCAACTCACCGAGACCCAACCTCTGCCTGACGTCCTCCCTCCTCACTGCAGCCAGGAAATGCTCCAGGACATAAGCTGAAACAACTGCAGGCCTCTCTTTTGTTAAAAGTTACACAGAAGATCATAAAATCAGACAGTAAAGATAGATTACTTCAGACCAACAACACTTATACTGACAGAAGACTTCCCAACAGTAACAAAAGGTGTCATAAAACAGTGCTTCCGAAGTACTACTGACCTAGAATTATGCTCCTAGTGCAAACGTCCATCATAATGAAGGCAACTGTTTGAAGGCATCAAAGAACAAACAAGGCAGCCAAAATTCAAAGGGCCAAGATCCCTGACAGAAGAAAAATGCATCTAAATGAGCTCCTTGTTTATTGCTCCTTTTTCCGCTTGGAAGATTTGCGGATTTTCAGTGTGGGACACAAGAACCACATGGAAATTGTGGCCTAGACTTTGCGGCAGTCCCAGCGGGTCAGGGAGACAGAAATTGAAATTCAGGGTTCCAAATGCAACCAGGACATAAGGAATCAAAATATCAGAAAACGGGAAACTCAAAGTGAGCCCAACACCTAATACAATTTCATACAAGCATTTGCTGACACCTACACTATGTAGGTGAGAGGTAACACCAAGGAAAGAACAGCTGATAAGAGAAAACGGCTAGGCATAGATTTTAGTAGTCTCACGATGCTTGGGAAACAAAAATTGGAATTCAGGATACACCAAAGAAGAAGAACTATACACAAAGTCCAGGGTGTCACCTGTGACACATGAGGGACTGTATCATAGGAGTAAAGACAAACCAAAAACAGACCAAGCCACACAAAGCCTAAAACCCAGTTTCTATTTGTTTACCATAAGGGCTCCTGGGTGGCGCAGGTGGTAAGGCATCTGACTTCGGCTCAAGTCGTGATCTCACAGTTCATGAGTTTGAGCCCCGTGTCAGGCTCTGGAACTTGCTTTGGATTCTGTTTCTCCCTCTCTCTCTGCCTGTCCCCTGCTCTCTCTCACTCTCTCAAAAAGAAATAAACATTAAAAATATTATTTGCTTATAAGAAAATGAATTAAAATTTCCCTGGAAAGATCATCATAAACCTCTAAAGTTCTTAACATATTATCTCTAATAATCAAGTTTCAAAAAATAGGTACACAAGGAAATAAGACAAGAAAAATTACTGAAAATCAAGAGAAAAAAAGACAATATAAACAGACTAACTGATGATGCACATATTGGAGTTCTAAGACATGGAATTCAAAATAACCATTATCAATATGCTCCATAAAATTGATGAAGATTATTAATTTTACCAAAGAACTGGAATATATTTTTGAAAATCAACTGGAAATCTAGATCTGAAAAATAACAACTGAAATTAGTAACTTAGATTCAACTGAAGTTACATATGTACCTACTATGTGATTCCACTTAGGTAAATTTCTAGAAAATGCAAACTAAACAGAAAAGTAACTGCCTAGAGGTAGAGGATGAGAAAAAGGAATTACAAAAAGCTCATGAAGAAATTTTTATCTTAATTGTGGCAATGGTTTCACAGATGAATACATAGGTCAGAGTTTACAAACTATACAATTAAATATGTGCAGTATACCAATTACATCTCCATAAAGTTACTTAAAATTAGAGAGCAATAATATTATTTTTCAGGATTTAAAACAGATATTTTAAATTCAAGGAATTTAAGTTTATAACAAAAAGTAGGTCAAAAGATAGAAAGAGGTAACTGGAGTTAAGGCTGTAACGTTCTCATAGAGTATTGGTGATATTAATTAAAGATAGACTCCGGTAAGTCGATTATATATGTTTTACCTTCCAGGATAATCACTAAAAGAATAAAAATATGGATAACTAACAAAGTAATAGAATGAGAAAAAATAAAATGTAAAAAATACTTAATTTATCCAAAGGAAAGCCAAGAGAAAGAAAAAAGAACTTAGGAAAGAGAAGGCAAACCAAAAGCCAGTATGTAGGAAAATGCTAGATTTAAACACAAATATATGGGTAATTAATACATCCAAATGGACTAAATATTCCACTTAAAAAAAAAACTGTCACAAAGATTTAAAAATATTTTACGGCATAACAATTTAGAGGGTAGATCCCCAAATGTACCCCCATAAAACTTTATTTAAAAACTTTCTCAAGTTTGTACTTCAAGGTAAATACACCTGACCCCAGAAATGACCTCTGAAGAAATACCTGAGACAAAAAGGAATGGTGAGAAAAGAAACTGATCATGTATCACATCTCAGCAAACATCATTTGTACAAAATAATAAAAATATTAAAGTTGACTTTGTGGGTTACAAAAAGAACTAGAATACTGGACAATAAACCCACATAAGTAAGAAGAGGTTGACCCTAGTTTAAATGTTCTAAAGAACTTACATCATTTGGGAAGTGATTAAGGGATTGATTAGCTGTAGGGACGCCTGGATGGCTTAGTTGTTGGGTGTCAGACTCTTATTAATTTCTGCTCAGGTTGTGATCTTCTAGTTCATGGGACTGGGCCCTGTGTCAGTCTCTGTGCTGACAACGTGGAGCCTGCTTTGGATTCATTCGCTCACTCGCGCTCTCTCCCTCTCAAAATAAATAAATAAACATTTTAAAAAGATATTGATTGGCTATAGACTTGCTAGATTTTTAAATATGCATAGTAAAATTCCAAGGTTAGCCACTTAAAGAGTGGACTTTGAATGTATAACTTATAAACTCAATGGAAGAAACAAATGAAATTCAGCCTCCCCCACCTAAAAAAAAGTTAAAGCTGTACTGGTAAAAAACACTCAAGAAAGCGGTAGAATAAATCACAATATGTACGTGATATACTGACCTTGTTAACTAAAGGACAGTCATTGTTAGATAAAAGAAAAATAACTAATAGGAAAACAAAATCAAAGAGGTGTATTTGCAAGAAACCTGTATAAAAATACAGTAAAGTTGGAAGGAATAGTATTTAATTATAAAGTTAAATACTAGACAAACTTAACCAAATAAAAGCTAGGGTAGGTATAAAGTCTAAACAAAATAAATTTAAAGTGAAAAAAAACATTAGGAATACAGAAAATAATTGCATAATGACAAATATTAAATTCTCCAGGTAAATACAATGATTTTAAAGTTGTATATGCCAAATAAGATAGATTTAAAATGTATAAAATGGGAGCTCCTGGCTGTGGAGCATTTGACTCTTGATTTTGGGGTTGTGAGTTCAAACCCCATGCTGTGTGTAGATATTACTTAAAAATAAAATCTTTAAAAAAATTTTAATATAGAATATGAAGTCTATAAGAAATCCATAATCATGGGGCACCTGGGCGGCTGAGTTGGTTAAGCATCTGACTTTGGCTCAGGTCATGATCTCTCAATATCTTGAGTTTGAGTCCCATGTTGGGTTCTGTGCTAACAGCTCAGAGCCTGGAGCTTGCTTTAGATTCTGTGTCTCCCTCTCTCCCCCTCCCTAGCGCTCTTCCTCTCTAAACAAATAAATAAACAAACCAAAAGAAAATGTCTTTAAAAACATGTACTGTTGTTATGCATATGTGGCAGATGTCTGGTTTGAGCCTGAAGTTGGGATTCAAACAGGTCTGCTAAATTAAAAGAAAAGGTTTCCAGTAATTTCAATAATTTATTGTCTTGAAATATTCTTGCTGGTATAAAATAAAACAGGCAAAACAGCATTATACCAAAAGCACATGATGAGACATATTATAGTAAAGCTCAGCCCATGAGTCTAGTTTTTGAACCCTACAAGACACAGGAGCATACCCTTTGGGTATTTAGGAACAAAATATAAAATTTAGAGTTGCAAAAAAAGGGGTTTTTTTCCACTTTTGGGTGAAAATAAGTACAAGTCTGAAATAAGAGCTTATAAATTTGGAAGCAATGGAAAACCATACCATTGGCATGAATTTCAACTTTGAGTATGTGAAATCCAGAAGCCATAGCAGTGATGACATACCAGCCTTAAATAGTACCCTTCCCTACCAAGAGTGGCAGCGGACATGAGCAGAGGCTACTACAGCACAGTATGACTGACTATTAGGGTGCCTGGGCAGCATCGGTTCAGCATCCAACTGTTGGTTTCGGCTCAGGTCATGATCTCACAGATTCATGAGCTTACGCCCCATAATGGGCTCTGCATTGGCAGTGTAAAACCAACTTGTGATTCTCTCTCCCTCTCTCTCTGCCCTTGCCCCACTTGTGCTGTCTCTGTCCCTCTCAAAATAAATAAATAAACTTAAAAAAAAAAAAAAAAGAATGTAACAGACTCCTTCATATAATATCCCCCTGGGGACCACAAGAAACAAGTATTTGAGATTTTAAAGGTAGAAATTATAGGTTTGCCAAGTAATAGTGACCTTGGGTTATCTAAATGTGGCCCTCTAATTCAATCCAATACTTTTAACCAAAACAAGCATTTCTAAGTATGGTAGCCAGTCTCCAAGATGGCCCTCACTAAGGCTCACCTCTTACTAGTCATGCCACATACAGCATCCTCACACAGTGAAGGACAACTTGTCTATGTGACCAATAAAATATGGCTGAAATGACAATGAGTGACTTCCAAGGCCAGGTTGTAAAAGGAGTTGCAGTTTCCACCTTGGTCTCTCTCTCTTGAATTCCTAATTCTGGGGGAAATCAGTTGTCATGTCTTGGGGCACTGAAATTGCCTGATGGAAAACCCACATGGTGAGGAATTAAGGGCTCCAGCCCAACAACCAACACCAACTTCCCATCTCCTCTGATAGAGCCATCTTGTGGAACGCCCCAATCATGTCTTCACAGGCCTGTAGCCCTACCTGATATATTCCCATTATCCTCATGAAAAATTCCAAGGAAGAATTATCTAAGCTGCCTTCAAATTCCTCACTCAGAAAAAGTGTTTAAGATCACAAATATTTATTCCTGTTTGAAGCTTCTGAATTTTGGGATAATTTGTTACACGGCAATAAATACTCTAGGCTCTATAATTATTTGAAGGCTAACAGGTAACCCTTGAGAATTTGAGGCATATAAATAGCAAAATCTAACATGCTATGTGATTTTATGAGGAAAGATCAGAAACCAAAAATAGAAATAAAAGTATAATATTCATAGTATAAATACTTTACCTTTAAAAAATGTTTGACATTATGATGACAGAGCAAAAGAATCTGTGAAAATTAACTTTCATAGCACAAAAGCCTTGAAATAATTGAATAATTTCAAAGGGCAAACTTGGTGTAGTAAATGTTACTAATGACATTTTCTTTTGATCTCTACTCTAATTCACATAATGTATCATATTTTTCACCATATTTTATATTCTTTTAGTCATAGTTTTGATGCCTATATTATTGATAAAACAATAAATCCAGGAGCTATTTTAGATGAGTGGTGTCTATGCAAACTGAGTGAACAGCAATTCATTATAATTTAAATATTAGAGTTCTTTCATCTGTAAGCATGCAGGCAATATTGCTTCTGAGTTTTAATCTACTGAGATTTAGAACTTAGCTCAGATAATGAAAAGAATAAATAAGCAAAACAAATAAGAAACCATACCATACTCAGGATAGCCAAAAAATTACATTTATAAAAAAGAGATCAAAATATACAATCCATTAGAATCCACAGTGCCATTTTTGCTTGAAATCCTATTCTTACCAAATCCACTATTTTATTTTATTTAGGTCTTACTTAAAAGACACTTATATAGTGTTATGGTTTTCTAGGCTGTATTATAAGTGTTTCATTAAAGAGGAACTTAATGTAGCCATTCTCCTCAACTTCGATGGCTATAACTTAATATTTAATATTTACATGGTGTAAATTGCATTCCCGTGCTAAACATCACAACTGTAACTCTCTATGACTTAAGCAGTGTGAATATTATGGGCATTTACTTTTCTACATATGAAACCATGAAAAATCTGTGGTGAGAATATTGGTACAATTTCTCAATACTTTCAAATCAAAGAACTGTCTGTCCTCAATGCAGCTACATGACTATGCAAAATGAAATTGACTACTTTTATAGTATACTAACTTGAAATTATGACAGAAAAATTCTAAGTTTATATTTCATCAAGTATGCAAACCAGCAACTTCAGAGAGATTAGTAGGAAAATCATTCCAAATATAATCTAATTTGTATTAGTCTCTTGTACAGTTTTAGAAATAGTTATTTGCCAGTACCTGGGGGAAGTAACAAATTATGATGTGTTGGTGGTAAGGAATATGGATATTGTAACAGGCTAGACACAACTATGGTCTATCAATAGCACATAAGATAAGACAGTGATACTGCGGCAGTGCGCTGGGGACCAGGGCCATATTTGTAAAATTACCAGTGTGTGACAAGGTGCCCCCTACTTTGCACAACAAATACATGAAAGATGCCAGTTTTAGAAAGCTGTTAACACAAAGCATTAGCTGAAATCTCAACTATTCCTTGTATTAAATATTTTGGGATAAATCCCCTAGAACTGATCATACCATTTTTCTAATCATCA
Source organism: Suricata suricatta (assembly GCF_006229205.1). NCBI lineage: Eukaryota > Metazoa > Chordata > Mammalia > Carnivora > Herpestidae > Suricata > Suricata suricatta. The sequence goes on from NC_043709.1 coordinate 68,943,385, forward strand.
GACTATCATAAGCAGATTGACACTGTTAGGGGGAGTGTCTATTCCCCAGACCAGGTTGTTTCCTTTCAGGTAAAAAATGCTCCATCAGCTGTGTCATCTCTAATCTGTCTCCACTTCCAAGGAAGAAGTGACTGATTTAATTGTTCGATTTGGAAGAAGAAAATTGGTGTGTGTGGCTCAGTCCCTTTTCTCTGGCGACAAAGTCTCTCAGGGAGAGCACCTCAAATTCTGTTCCACGCCTCCAGGGGAGGCAGGCCAGAGCAGTATTGCCCGGGTAAGGCTTAACTGTGGAAGTCCACTTAATTACAGATTTTGGTACTGAGGAGTTCTCCTGCCTGTGGATACAAGCCATACTCTCCAGTATAGAGTCTTGCAGAAGAGATGTAGTATTTTGGTCACCATAAATTTTATTTCTGTCTTACTGCTTTATTTATTTAGAATGTGTGCAGAGAAGTGAGGTGCTTCCTATGAGAACAACCAAACATGCTACAAAAAAGACAAAATACAACCATCCAGACACTAATCAGCGTTTTCATGTTCCAACATTTTTAAAGTTTGTTTGTTCGACTGTTTGTTTTGAGGGGAGTGGGGGGGGGGTGAAAATCCCAAGCAGGCTTCACATTGTCAGAGCAGAGCCCAATGTGGGGCTCAAACCCACAAACTGTGAGATCATGACCTGAGCTGAAATCAGGAGTCGGCTGCTTAACTGACTGAGCCACACAGGTGCCCCACTCCAACTTTTAAACTCCTGCAAACTACCTAGATTGTTTGAAGTTATAATGAAAGAGATTCAAAGAAACGTGGCAAAGGTAAGGTTAACAAACTAGCATGGCCTGACCAAGAAAACCTCAACACAAAGGTGGTTTCTAGACCAAGTAGAACACAAGAATAAGAACATGTCATGCTAACATCAACTCGCCATATTTATCACTTCGTTGTAATGCCTTCGCCTTACAAGTCACACAGACATTTAAGTCATTAAATATAAAGAAACCAAAAGCACAAATAAGGACTCCATTCGCCTGCATGTTAACTTCACAACCAGTAGCATTGTCTATTTTCCATCACTATCAGGAAGGCATCAGGGATGCCTTACTTTCTAACATGTCCTTACATTCAAACAAAGAATTAGAAATAATTAGAACTCATAATCAACCTTTACAGACAAGGAAGTTACTGCCCCAACCTCTAACTCCATGTCTTTTCTTATCGAGAGAATCCGTTTCATGCTCATTACCATCTACTACCAAAGAAAAGGAAAGACTAGGCAAGTGTTGAAAGAAATCAGTTTTTGAGATATATTTGGCTCACAAGTTAAATAGAACAGAAAGACGCTTTATTGTACTTTTTTCTGGTCCTGCGGACAAGAGGTGCTCTAGTGTTGAAAACTTAGAGAGAGAAAAAATTTAGAACTATCTCCAGTGGAGTTCAGAAAGAAAGGTCACGGTGAGAGCATAACAGTGGGCATCTGGGGGACCTGGTAACAACAGTAAGAGGACAGCAGCCAGACAGAGGCAGAGGAGGAGAAGTAGCCGATACAGAGAGCCAGCAAAGGGAAAGAATGGGAACCAAGCACAAAGGTGGAGCTAATTCATTCAATGAACATTTCTCAAGTGACTCTCTATGTAGAGACTAACTTTAATGATGGTTGTGAACATAAAAACTGCTCCTTCCCTCAAAAGAACTTGACATTTAGTTGGAGGAATGAGATGCACAGCAGCAAAAAGTAAGTAACATTAAAACAAAATGTGATTAACAACTTACTTGTATAGGAAATTTAATACATGAGAATAGAGGGGGGAAAAGGAAGAAAAGAATGGAAAAAAAGAACTAATAAAAAATATAATGTATACTGATTCCTCATCTTTACCAAGATCTTTCACATAAATTTCACTCAAATGCCACAATAAACACTAGGTATGATTGTCCTCACCCTGTAGATGAGAAGGTAAGAACTCAGAGAGTTACATTGTTTTTCCAAAGTCACATATATCAGATTCCAAATCTTTTTTATTCTTTCCACCAAGCTATATATTTTAATAACATAAGATACAATATGTAATGGAAAATAAGCACTGGAAAATGAGCAAAATACATTCATTCATCCATTCATTCAAAATTTTTATTGGTTACCTTCTCTGAGTACATGTATATGCTGGAGGAAAATGACCAGAAAGAAAATCATGTATCTACATTTTTGAAGTTTCTAAGCTAGAGGTGGGTAGATAGGTAGGGATGGGCAGATAGATGACAGAGAGATTGTAGACAGACAGACAGACTGACCAACAAATATAAATAATACAGAGCTCAATAAGACAAATGCCAGAGAAAAGCCAGGAAATGCTATAGGGTTCAAATGAGGAAAGATTACATCATTTTAAGAGAATCAATAAAGGCATTATTAAAGGATGAAACTTTAAAGGATGGGCAGGATGAAAATAGAGCCAAAGAGTCTAGTCACTAAGGACAACATGAGTAACAGTGTATGTGGAATGCACAATACAGAGCAAGATCTGACAAAAAGCAATAGTGTAATTGAAGTGTAAGATATGGGAAGCAGAGGACAGGAAGAAAAAGCAGAAAAGTATAGATCGGATTGCAGAAGACTTCAAATATTTGGCTAAGAACTATACTTAATTTTGAACACAGTGACTAGTTAGGTTTTTGAACAGAGAAGAGGCATTCTCTGAATTACGCCTTAGAAAATAAACTTAGGGGAGCCTTTGTGGCTCAGTTGGTTAAGTATCTAACACTTGATTTGAGCTCAAGTCAGGATCTCATGGTTCATGAGATCAAGCCCAGCATTGGGTTCTGTACTGACAGTGCAGCCTGCTTGGATTCTCTTTGCCCCTTCCCTGCTTGTGCATGTGTGCATGTGTTCTTTCTCTCAAAATAAATAAACTTAAAAAAGAAAAGAAAAAAAACCTACACAAAGTTATCTACATTATAATGAACCTTTTTTTTTTTTTTTGAGTAGGCTTCATGCCCAGCATGGAGTCCAACACAGGGTTTGAACTCACAACCCTGAGATCAAGGCCTGAGCTGAGATCAAGAGTCAGATGCTTAACCAACTGAGCCGCCCAGGCACCCCAAAAATGAACTTTTAAATGCTACCACTGACAGCACAATGGAAAGCACTCTAGGTTTAAACTGGCATGATGAAAAAAAGGGGGAAGAGGCACAAAGACACTTAAAGGATAAAAATGTATAAAATTTGGTAACTGATAGCCTGCTGAGGATACGGGAGAGAGAGGTCAGAGAACAGCTTCAGGGTTTCACGCTCAGGAAACCGGTCAATAGTAATGCCAGCAACAGAGAAGAGGAGAGGCAGAGACTGACTGCTGGGGTGGGATGCTGTGGAAGGCAGACTCTGAGGATGGAGAGGTACGACTCCAGGATGGAGAGGTCCCAGTACGACTCCAGGATGGAGAGGTCCCAGTACGACTCCAGGATGGAGAGGTCCCAGTACGACTCCAGGATGGAGAGGTCCCGCAGGATGTGGACAGCCCAGAGCCTATCAGTGAAATCTTGAGAGTTAATAAAATCAACAAAACAGAGCATACAGCCAGAGAAGAAGGGAACGGAAAGGGCTAGTGACACACACACTCGGATTTTTGAATGACAGAGCAGCCATGTCAGGCAGTTCACTTAATACTGCTAGGAAACTGGAAGTGAAAGAACTAATAAAAAAGACTGGGGTGGGGGAGGCAAAGAGAGAGGATTCATTATGGAACTCAAGAAAATTCCAAACAAAGTACAGCTAACAGTATCAAATGGCACATAGGCTAACCAGAATGAAGACAGGAAAGAGGATTTGGTGTGTGGGTGGCCAGTCACGACTGAAGCATGGTGAGAACGTGACCGTGGAACTCGGCAGACTGCAGGACAATCCCCGGGGTGCGGGAGCCTGGCACAGAGCCAACAGCGAGGCACACTTGACGTGTTGTACCAGGCAAGCATCAAATTAGTTTTTAAAAAGAAGGACAAGGAAAGGGGGGGGGGGGCGTCAAAGAAAAGGTCTAGAGCCCATAAAGAGTTTATCCTGAAAAATAAAATCAGAAGGAGCACCCAATGAACTAATGAACCATCAAGTTTTACAAAGCTGCCCAAAAGGCTTACCATGGGGAAACACCCTTTTGCTTAGGCAGTGATTAATTTTCAGGTGAGGTTAGCACTGAAGAACTTGGCTGTTAAATTTTATCACAATTTGGTGACAAGTTACAAAAGAAGTCAAGAAAAACTTATTCAAAATCTTTCAAGATATACTCTAAAACTGGAACAAAAAATGTGGCTGATGATATAAAAATCATCACCAACTTTAAGCCGACTAGACCAGATGGAGGCCGCATACATAAAAAGGGTGCTGTCGCTAATTATTTAAAAAAAAAAGGAAAGAAAAGAAATGTTTGGGTGAGGACAGAATGATGTCCCTCCTAACAGCTATAATCACAGCACTGTGCTAGGAGACCAGCAATATTTTTGTCAAGTACATGTGAGTGTGTCTGACAGTTATGTTCTATCACTATGTCCTTGATGATAAGAGAATTTTGGAGGGCAGGAATAGAAACTGAAGGATTCCCCTACCCACCAGGGAAAACGCTAAGATATCAATCTAACAAACTGGTGTGGATGACTCATTGCCACAGCTCAGGCACCCGGAATAGAGATCAGAGCCGAAATCTATATCAACCTCACCCAGGCAATGTCTGAAATTACAACCCAAGTCTACGCAACTACATGATAGGACAATGGCATCTCTGAGATTACTCCAGCTCCAACATTCAGTGGGTTTATAAATCCTCGTCTTTGCTTTCTGCCTGATTAAAATCAAAAGAAAGCTAACATTAGAAATAAATTTAAAAGTTGGTGTGAAAATTCAGGTTAAGAATTCTGAACCTTCCTGGTTTTATGTTAGCCCAGGAACTGAAGAGAAAGAAATCAAGCTAACAACTATACCCATAAGTTTATGATACACTTAATGAGTAAGGGTGAGGGCACAGGAGACAGACAACCGAAGTGTGATTCCCGGTATAACCACTGCCCATTGGGGTGACTTAGAGCCAGTTATGTAGCTCTTCCCTGTCTGGGTCCTTCATCTGCCAAATGGGGGTAATAATATTACCATGTCATAAGACTGTTGTTACGATTACATTATGACTTATGTAAATCACTAACTCAAGTGCCTGACCTGTAGCACATGCTCAAGGTGAGTTATAATACCATTTTATTTCCATATCAATGAATCAGATTTGATCTCTGCATGCAACTCATCACATCTGCAACTAGGCACCAAAGTTCTTAATGAAAGGATGTCAAGATAATCTGAACATGCTCTAAGAAGCTGAGACTTTGATAGGGATCTCATTGTCGTAGGAAAGAAGGATGGGCCCAAGGAGGAGCACCAGGGTTGGGCAGGCTTTAACATGCACATTGTAACATCAGAGAAGAAGCTTAGATCGACTTCAGGCCAACAAGAAATCAGAAAGAGTCAGGGGCTCTGTCAGTAAATCCTCCTGGCTTACGGGTAGTTATACCTTTCAATGCTTAGGAAAAGAAAAGTCCAGTAATGGAGCTGACAAGTTGTAAGAGACACTATTTTTTATTTTTTTAGCCCTTGGAGCTGGAAAAAGAGCACGACCTAGACTGAGCAATTGTATATTCTGGCAAAAGTAATAGCAACAACAGTTCACTGTATTTTTCTTTCTGACACTACAGAAAGATTTCAGACTAACGTGTTGATATCAAAGTGATGTAGCTAGTAACAAAAAGGCAGCACCATATGAACATCCTAAATGTTCAATCAAATATCATGGTACAATGAAGTGATAACATCATGCAGCCTTTAAGATGTATTTATAGGTGATAGTGGCCTGGAGGGGGTAGGATCATGATAAATGTTGAATGGAGAGTATAAATTCACGGTTTATAAATATATATATAAGAAAATATCAAAATATGAACAGTGGTGGTCTCAAGATGGCAGGATTACAAGATTTTTTTTTCTTTTTTTGAACCTTACCACATTTTCTAAATTCTACACAACTGTTGTTTTGGCTTAATAGGCAGTGTTTTTAAGAAAACCTTACACTTTCTAAAACATTCTTGTTTTGTCTTAATAAATAAGCAGTGTTTTTAAGAAAACAAAGAAGGTGGCATTAAGTCACTGAAAGCATTCGGCACGAAGAACAAACAGCTGGAACAAGGTGTCCGTCCCCTTTCGCCATCCTATGTCCCTTACACCTCCTTCCCCGACACGGTCTCCCTCTTCTGATGGCCACGGACACAAGCTTTAATAGGTTACCCAAATATATCCAGGGAGAGGAAATGAGTTAGCAGTGGCTATGAATTTATCCTCTCTTTTTTTCTTACCCAGTCCTCACTCTCTCCCTGCCATTATTTACCGTAATAGTCACAGCTGGTTTTTTCTGGCTCAAACTGAAGTGTTTAGAGTTGGGGGTGGGGACAGGGATTAGCAATGTCTGCAGTAGCAACAGTGAAATGAGGTCATCTCCTCCCATCTTAAAGAAATGTCTTTCCTTACCCTCACCTCCTCCTCTGAAAAAAGACTATATACTCAATACAAAACTGAATTTTTCCCCTCTCTCCTTTCTCCAATGACTGTTTTATTCTCCACTGAATTTCCAGCATAGTGCTTGGCACGAAGTAGGAGCTTTACAGTTATTTATGAAATGAAGGAATGAGTTCATCCAATGACCACATCAGACTTGGAGCACCGATAAGAAAGAATAAAATGTGATCACAATCTAGAGGGAAATGAGGAGTGATCACCGGCAATGAGACGCTTCTGAGACCTGCAGGTCTAAGCGGGAGGAGTAAATGCTGATGGAGAGGAGGAAATCCAAAGCAGAAGCAGAGTGAGTTTACTGACTGTTCTGTCTATCTGTAAATGCTCCTAGCACCAAGCCCTCCAAACCCACCCCTCCCCACCCCTCCTCCACGTCCCCTACTCCCTCACACAGTGGTTCCACATCAGGCTGTAGGATCAGGGCTTGCATTTGATTGATTGAACTTGGCCAAAGCCTTTTCCCATGATCCTTTGTCTACCCTAGAATACACCAAAGAAATAAGGAAAGGACAAAGCATTTCTGCCTTCACGACTAGCATTATTTATACCTAACAGCCCAAAACATATGGGAAAATGTCAGTCTACTGAAGTGCATTAATATAAATGCAAAAGCCCATGATAACTTTTGTCCTATTTGACAAGATATTTAATATTTGGTCCTTTGTAATATTGCTGCTTTCAACTGTATTTCTCTAAACAAGTAAAAAATCATTACTTTTCTTTTGTCATGATGGAAGTGAATGAAGTGCTTAATGAAAAGGAGATGCCAACATTTTTCTTAATTCTTTTATTGAAGTGTATCGTGTCATTCTGGGCCTTACATAAATCCAATTTGTATTGATTTTCTAGAGAGAATACTGTGAGAGCTATAATGGCGACGTGTCACACAGTGGCAAAAACTGGAAGGATTCATCAGCGTAGAGAACTGGACCTTAGGTTTAAACAGAGTGACAGTTGCACAGGGTCAGATTCACCTCTACTTGTTGCTGCTCCTTTCCCCTGTGCAGCTAGCTGCCCTGCGAATGTCATGCGGAGCGCCCCCCCTCCCCCGAGCTTCTATCAAATACCCTGGGAGCTCCCTTCCCCTAGGGCACACTTAAGCCTTTCATATCATAATGTGACACACAGATACCTAACACAAATTTTATTAACCTAAGTGAATATGTAGACAGTAAGAAGTTTAAAATAGGACCATTAAACAATATGACTTTTTATTACTACACAGTTTCACTTGATCGATATTTATTAAACATAAAGCACTTTCTTGTGGTGGAGGATAAATCAGATCTGGACACTGAGCTCAAGGATTTAGTGTAGTGGGTATGCCTTTAAAGTCAGGTTTCCTAGGGGGTGCCTGGGTAGCTCAGTCAGTTAAGCATCTGGCTCACAGTTTGTGGGTTCAAGCCCTGCATTGGGCTCTGTGCTGACAGCTCAGAGCTGGGAGCCACCTGCTTTGGATTCTCTCTCTCTCTGTCTCTCGCTCTCAAAAATAAATAAACATTAAAAAAGTTTTTAAATCAGATTTCCTAACTGGAGTCCAAGAACACAGAGACAGTCATGAACAAGCTTTCAGAGGCCTACAAATCTCTAGAAGTACCTGTGATGGGTTATGTGTTGGTATGTGCATTTGGCAGGGTTGATGTTTGATATCAAATTCTCAGAAGGACTACTGGCCTCAATATGGTTAAGAATCACTGAGTTGGAGCTTATTAAAAAAAAAACCCTCATTTCTCAAAACATTTCTAGTTTCTCAAAACATTTTTTGAGCTTTTCCTTTGGAATGTTTCAAAGTCTAAGACATCTTTTGTGAATAATCTCAATGATTACAAGCCTTCCTTGGAGGAAAGCCTTCAGTTTTAAAGTCGTCCAAAAACATGTTAAAAAAATACGAGAGAAAGATGCTAAAACTGTAAAGTTTACTTTTGATTGAAATGAATGTAAATATAAAATAAGGAGACTAATTTCCTTGAAGGAACATAAAATAGGCTAAAGGTTATTCATTAATTGAAAGTCACATGGAAAAGCACTAATAAAAACACTAGTACCTTATGGATAATATTAAGCAAGATGGGGAAAAGTCAGTTTATTTTCTTCATTCACTGAACATTTATTAAGTGTCTGCCATGTACCCAATACTCTTGAAAAGCTGAGAATAGACAAAAATCTCTGTCTCCATGGAGTTTCCATTCTACCATTTTTTTTGAACAATTCAATTCACTGAACATGAATTATTCAACTATAAATAAGTATGAATGGAAATAAAGTAGAAAAAATAAAATAGAAACAAAAAGAAAGTATGTCATAGAGAAAACAATGGTCAGGTAGAAAACTATCAATAGCAACATACAATGTAATGTTTAGTGTGCTGGTGAAAATGTCTGGTAAAAATGAACAGACTCACTGTAACCAAAACATAAAAATGAGGTAAACAGTAATGCTACTCAGTGTTTGACAATTCTGAGACATATGTTGATTCACCTAATCTAAGCAAAAGCAAAACAAAGATTCTGGAGATTGGAAGCATAGGATCATAAGATAACACTGAGGCAATGAAAACTAAGGTTGTCAATAGGCTGGGAGCTGAGTTTAGTTCTGCCTCCATAAAGTCTAAGGATTTGCAAGCCAGACTCAGGAGTTCATGTGTAAGGACACAAGTCTAAACCAAACAGACTCCATGACAAGCTTTAAGTTTCCCCTCTGACCTTAAAGGCCTAAGTTTCAGTTTCCCTGAAACTAACAGGCAGTTACACATTGCCTAGAGTAAGAGAGACCACCTTCGCAACACCCAATCAGGGAAGGCCAGCTACCACTCTCCACATTCCTAAGGTGAGGCCTGCAGATGGGAACTTTAGATAGGACCCTGGTACCTAATGTTAAAGTTAACCCGATAGTCGCTGAACAAGACCCTAGGCTCGCCCTGTAATTGGTTGATTTTAAAGGTACTCTAAATATTGTGATTGGGTCCCGCCAAAAGTAACAAACACTCTAAACAATGTGTATGGTTAAAGTTGCTGCCAATGCGGTTATACAGTAATGATTGGATCACTGTACCTAGGTCACAATTTCCTGTAACTCCCCCTTCCCAAACCCCATAAACACCCTGCTCAGCCCTTGTTGGGGGCTCTCAGCACAGATCCACTGCGTTGGTGAAGTCTGTGAGCCCGAGCTTAAACCCAGCGAACTTAAGCCCATAATAAATGCCCTTTGCTTTTGCGTGCGTGACTAGGTCTCCTTGGTGGTCTCTGGTTTTGGGGGACGATATTGCGATCTTGGCATAATACATGAAAATGAACTTCTTGCTCCAGGCTAACTAACTTTCCTAAATTAAATGAGCAAATTAGTCTTCATCCTCTTCTAATCTGAACACTTCAGGTTATTTCCAACACATTATGCTACAGATCAAAGAGCCCAGAGATACAATTTTCTGACATTATCCTTTATACATACACAAATAAAACAGAATTTAAAATAGCACGTGGTTTATAAAGTATATGTGAATTGATTAACAGTTGAGGTAACATAATAGGGAAAATGTAATGGGAGAAAGTCTTGATCCCTGGGGTTTGCCAGGAAGAGAAAGGGGATTTTATCTTCTGCTCTCCATCCCACATCAAGACTGCCCACCAACCCTTCATCATGTGCCTCAAAAACTTAAATAGCTACACACTGGGGATGAGAGAATGAAGAAGGATTCTTTAAGTAGTCTAGCTTGAGTATGAAGAAACTCATCTTATGCCTTTCAACCTAAGTGCCATTTCGAAGCTTTCTCTGCAAAACTTGGGAGACCAGAAATCTTGAGGGCAAAATACACACTCAAAATCAGACCTTTTAATATGCAAATAAATGTTGGACCAAATGTTACTTTCTTTTATTTTTGTTGTTGTTTAGCAGGGTGGGTTTTTTGTTTTTTAATTTTATTTAAATCCAAGTTAGTCAACATATAATGTAATAATGATTTCAGGGAAAGAGTTTAATGGCTCATTACTTACACGTAACACCCAGCCCTCATCCCAACAAGTGCCCTCCTTAATGCTCATCACCTATGGAGCCCATTCCCCCCCCCGCAACACCCCTCCAGCAACCCTAAGTTTGTTCTCTGTATTAAAGAGTCTCTTATGGTTTGTCTCCTTCCCTGTTTTTATCTTATTTTTCCTTCCCTTCCCTTATGTTCATCTGTTTTCTATCTTAAATTTCACGAATGAAGTTATATTTGTCTTTCTCTAATTTCATTTAGCTTAATATATTCTAGTTCCATCCACACTGTTGCAAATGGCAATATTTCATTCTTTTTCATCACTGAGTAATATTTAATTACTCATTAAAGAAAGATGGAAGCCAAAGCACTCACCTGAGGTGATAACACCTGAGGTGATAAATGATCAGTGATATAAAAGAACTGGCAGGGGCCTCAGAAGAAAGACTTCCTTATGAAAGGGATGGTGAGGAGTCTAGAACTGGTGATCTCAAAATAGATTTTAATGTTTATGCTAGAGGCCTTCTATAGCCTTCATTTAATCATCAGGCCTGAAGTTGCACATAGTTGAACATATGCAGACTGAAGTGAAATGCAAACGTTGTTCTAGGCTGTGTAAAGATTTTTCTTTGGGTTTTAGAGACTCAGCAGCAACTCAAAGATCAGCTCTATGTCAACAGAACACTGTGATTAGAACCCCATCAGTTCTGCCATTTGGATTATGAAAGAATAAAAACCTTGTCGAGTCATGAAGTTTTCCTTAATTTCATACTCATTCCACTCACGTGTGAAAGGAATAGTTTCCAAATCTTTAAAAAAACCAACTGTTCACATTACGAAATTGTTGCAAGTACTAAGAAATTCCCATTTGAAAGAAGAAGATATCATTTAAATCATGGATATCAGAAAGGATTTCAGAAGTACAAAGTTGTTAAGAAATAGAATTTCTTTAGGTGAACTACTTAAAAAATCTTGTTTCTCTTATGACTTTGAAGAGATTTTAAAAAATCATTCTTTTTAATCCATAAAGATGCCAAGTTTCTAAGGCAAATTTATCTGAGGAAAAATAAAGTGCTCCTTATCTCAAATTACACTATCTGGCAAAACGACCACCCATTCATTAGGCTAGAATACAAACTCTGAATGCACAACCATTAAATATGATAGTGACAAAAGTGAAAGAATTGGGCTTTGTTTCATTTTGTGGAAGAAAAAGTTAAGACATCAGAATGATGGTATTTGAGTACATAAAGGAGTCATTGAGGTAGAACTAAACACTCCTGGTGGGAAGAAGATTAGAAAGGACAGGCTCCTGTTGCAGGAGGTCAGATAACTAGATAACCATGGCTAGGCATACAAATGGCCAGGCTGAGCTGACCTGCCAGATCAACAACATTGCTTGCATTGAGTAATCTCCAAGAAAAAGAGCCACTGGTAGAAATTTTATTTTTAAGCGCAGTTATATCAGACATTTCTGCAGACATTTCAGACATCTAACGTCCAAGCTCCGCCAGAAGCCCACATCTCAGGCTATAAATGTTCCCTTATCACAACCTCTTCATCTGGTCTTTATCTAAAAAGGAATGAGCCAACTTCAATGGATTATAGTTTTCAAATATTATAATAATTATAAATGAGACTAAATGCAGATTATTAATGCAACACATGAAAATTATTCTAATAAAATTTTCTGCTGCACTGATATTTCCATTTAAGAAAACTGGAATGACTCATTCTGATGTCTTTTCTGCTAATTTGTGTTTTTCTCTATTCTCTATTCAATAATTCTCTCTTGTACTCAATTGACCTCATGTCCTCAACATTCAATTTCTTAGAAAAGCTCCTATTAAAACACCAGCAAAAGCAGTAATTAGTAATGCTTAGCTATCTTTTTCCATCCAGCACTAGAGAAACTAGATTTTCTATTTCATAATTTCATGGTATCCACTTTCCTTGACTTGTAGCCAAAAAAATATAATACTTATTCTGAAAAGCACCTGCCAAGTGGCACCAAGAGAGGTCTAATAAATATTTTAGTCTTATTCTAAATGTAACTGGAGTCCACAAAATCAAGTAAATTTCAGGAGACTTTAAAACTGGCAAGAATAAAGTTACTAATGTCACAGTTTTAAAATTCCATCAATACCGCATGGGTTTTCCAGAAAAGGTCAACCAGAAAATAAAGATTTTTCAATCCTTTGGACTTCAATTTAGTAGAAATAATTTATTTGTAGCATTTGTTTTTCTATTTAAAGGTATCTCTGTGCATTTGTCTTTGCTAAGCTATGGCTGGGTTTCAATCATTTATCTAGTTTTTCACAATATTGTTGAAACCTTATTTCCCAATGTACAAGCTACTATTTTTACTTAATGTCATTTGAGTAATTAATGGTTTGTTCTCTAATTTGTCAATTTAATGAAAGTGTTAAATAGCACTAAATCTAGAACTGGCTCCTCTGGGTCACCATCTATCCCTCTAACTTCTGAATCATTGATAGTCACCTTTGGGTGATACTGCTGTGATCTGTCTGAGTCCAATACCCTCCCACTCCCCATGTCTTCTCTCTCCACAGTGGGAGCCACTTAATCTCTCCTGGGTATCCAGTCTTATCTCAAGCTTTGAACCAATAGCATGCTCATGAGAAGGGAACTTTAGCTCAATATGGAGCACTAGATAGCAGGTCAGCCTTGTTCTTAGTCCAACTCTGAAAACTGACTCTTTGGCATAATTTTAACAACTAGGCTTCTGCCTTGTTCCTGAAACCAAGTTTCAGTTGATTCTCTAGATGTGGTTAACTGGGTCCCTTGCTCACTTCCCTCTGTGCCAGGATCTCTGTCCTGATGAAACCATTACATCTGCACTCTATAAACCTCAAACTACCTTCCTGAATGGATTTCTGTCCCAGTATCTGTAATTATATCCTGGTCCCACATCCTATCTCATCCTCAACCTCCTCCACTCACGGGCATGTCTAGTTCCAATTCCCAAATTGGATTCAAAAAATTATAAGGTATCTATTTAGTAAGAAACCATATAGTCTTTACAAATGATCTTATCTTATAAGATTTAACAAAAGAGGAAGCATCCAGAAACAAAATTGTATTGTGGTTAGTCAAGGGTTGGGGAATGGCAGGCAATTCTAATTTTATTTTTTGTATCTTTCTCCCTACCACTCTCTCTATCTCCCATCTCTATCTCTATGTTTCTCATTTGGTTCTATACTTTCAAAATGTTCTATACTAAGCATGCACTGCTTTTAAAATAAGCTTAAAAAAGAATTAGAATGTAAAATAATTTTAAAGCATAATAAAGGATCTGAGTGGTTTATTTCTCTTTTAACGTCTTAATGAATCAACAGGGATGATTTCTGGAGAGATATGCTTAATGCTGCAATTTCTTAATCTACCTCTGGGACGCCTGGGTGGTTCAGTCGGTTAAGCCTCCAACTTCGGCTCAGGTCAGATCTCACGGTCGTGGGTTCAAGTCCTGCATCAGGCTCTGTGCTGACAGCTAGCTCAGAGCCTGCAGCCTGCTTCCAGTTCTGTGTCCTTCTCTCTGCCCCTCCCCCTCTCATGCTCTGGTTCTCTCTGTATCAAAAATAAATAAAACATTTAAAAAATTAAAAAAAAAAAATCTACCTCTGAACGCTGCCTGCTCCTGAGAATACTGCCACAGCAGATCTCTAAGCTGGATCTTAAAGAAAAAGCAAGCAGGTAAACAAATACACCAAAAACACTGTATATAATTACCCTAGTCGAATGCAGTATGCTGTAGCAATCTCCTGCTGTCTAATCCCACCAGAAGACTTTTATTACAGTTAGAAGAATCAGACACTTTGAGAATAGATTGAGAAAACTGTAGGTGGGCTCCAAATTTCAAAATAAAAACTCATCTTCAATTTGTACCCAATCAGTTCAACCAGAAAGGATTAGTATAAACACTTGCTGAATGTCTACCAAGTTTGACCAACTTTATATTAATATATATATGAGGATAAAATAAGTATATATGAGTCCTTATGACAAACCTCTCCAGAGATAAAAGCAGTTTGTACAAGGTCACATGTTACATGATGGAAAATCCAGTTCTGACAACCTCTGAAGCTCATCTTCTTTCTAAAACACTATCAGGACTACGGATTCTGCTCATTCAAGATAGGACCATTAAAGACAATGCATATAAAGTAACTTGCACTGTGCTGGGCACTGAGCAACTGGTCAATAAACAGTAGTTCTTTTTACAGGTACTGAAAGGTAGTGATTTTTATACACTCTCACTTCAAAAGGAATTAAATTCACCTAAAATGAATTTCAAACATCTTCTGTTAATTGAATTAGTATATTAAGAAAATACAAAATACTACTTCCCACATGATTCCAGTATGCTGAATTCATGACATAGTAAATTCCTGTTCATTCGAAATGATCAAGAAATAAGACTGCTTAGCTTTGATACTTTAAAATGCATATGTAGACTGCCAATGTTTTATATTGCACACAATAAAATCCATAATAAGTTTATCTTTTTGATAGCCTAAAAGACAGTTCAGAATCTCTCACGAATTATGATCATAAATGTCCACTGTGGTCTAGACTAAGGGCCCATCAGTAAAGATACTCAGTAAACTGCTCTAGATAAACCCAACTTTTACTTCATGCCTTATAAAGCTCATTGTTGTTGGATGCCTTTAGTTAGCCAAGGAAGTATTTTAGATTTCCTAATTAAACATATTTAGGACCAGATTTCAAGCAATATGAGTCCAAACAAAACAACATAATCATACGGGCTTGAATAGAGCCCGTATGGAATTCTCAACAGTCTGAAAAATTCTTGTGTAAGGAGAGGGACTTCATTCCCAAGATCTTTTTCATCTTGACCAAATGCTCGGTTATCTGCATATCACATATATCTTAAAGATAGCCACTGGCCATCCCATGCGAAGTGGAAACCGATTGCTATCTTCTTCGGCTGGAGTAAGTAAGACCTGGACGTTCTGAAATCAGTCAGACAGATTACTTTTCCAACTACTTTTAAGGCCACTTTCGTATTAAAGCCAATCCTACTTTCTGTAGATCTCGTCAGGCCCTGGTTCTATTGCAAATGCTAACAAATCAGTTCAGGAGTTGAATTTCAAGAAAAGTGTTATGTAAGGGAAGCAGTCTGCTGGAGTACAACTAACCACTGTGCTGGACATTGTGAAGTAAGTCATCCAACACCAACGTCACATGGTGCTCCTGCCTACAAAAAACTGTTCAGGGGACACTACATTAGGTCAACAAGATCAACTCAGTCCTAGGACTCTGGAGTCACTGTTTTCCTGCATCCTGGGCATCTAAAGTGGATTACAGATGAGATGACAATAGCTTCCCATCCCACAACCAGATCTAGGCCAGATCTAGAAATGTAGGGTTCAAGTAGGGTCTATTATCATTAATTATTACTCAGATAGGATCTATTATTAATCATAATATATCCTGAAAGTCTAGCTTGATGTTAAAATACCCAGAAGAGTGTTTTAAAAAATTATAGCTACAGGAGCACCTGGGTGGCTCAGTCAGTTAAGTGTCCAACTCTTGATTTCGGCTCCAGTCATAATCTCAATGTCATGAGGTCTAGTCCCATGTCAGAATCCTTGCTGAGCCTGGAGCCTGTTTGGAATTATCTCTCTACCTTTCTCCCTCTCCCTTTCTCCCCCTCCCTCAATAAATAAACATTTTTAAACATTACAGCTACAGGACAGAAAAACAACACTATTAAAAGAAAAATTTTAAAGTCATGAGAACTCAGACTCATATGGTTAAGAGTGAGGAGTACTCTAAATATTACCCAGTAACTATATTAATTCATCTGGATAGAAAAATAAAGAATTCTGTTTTGACTCTTAAGCTTCAGATACCAACTAAGCAAACAGTAGAACTGAGGAGAGAATTCAAGGCCATGTGCGTGTATGAAGTATATTTAATAGTTGTCTTCATAGAGATGACAGCTGATATCATGAGAAATAGACAAGAACAAGAGAGAAAGTGTGGACAAAGGAAACAACGGTAGGTGCAAAACCTCAAGAAATGCCCATATTTAGTAAGCTAAAAAGAAAGGCAAGCACACAAGGAGCTGTCAAGTCAGTGGGGAACTGAAATAATCAGTGCCTTAAAAGCAAATGAAAGCAAACATTCTACAGTGCAGTTCTGGGTAGTAGTTTAAAAATAGATTGAGAGGTAGAGGCAGATGTGGACTGAGAAAAGATTAAATCTGGCAATGTTTTGGTCAAACCATTTTAAGTTGCAAAGAAATAGTCAAGTGGAGGATTTATTTAATCATCTAAAAGGCAAGCTCATGAAGAAAGGAACTAATGTGACATTCAGTCTCACAGGATGTTGAACTGAGACACAACTAGGACCAATCAAAGCCACTGTGTTATCTCATCTCCAAGTTTTCTCTTGAGTAGCTTCCTCTCCTTTGTACACAAATTATAGGACAAAACAAAACCAAAAAAAACACCACAAACTAAAACTTCCCTTAGTACAAACTCTTCCAAGAATGTGATAAGTTGATCAGCTGTGCTTGAGCTAATGCGTTGACAAGCCATGGGTCCTGTATACATTCCAAGTGTAATCAGTAGGAGTAAGTCATATAGTATAATCATGGCCACCAAGGCCTTCAGTAGAGGCCACAGATTGAGGTAGAATTCCAAAAGGGTGCGTAAGAAAGGTGGAGTGCAAGATGTACAGGACGGAAGGGAAGGGAAGGGAAGGGCAGGGCAGGGCAGGGCAGGGCAAGGAAGGGAAGGGAAGGGAAGGGAAGGGAAGGGAAGGGAAGGGAAGGGAAGGGAAGGGAAGGGAAGGGAAGGGAAGGGAGAAAGAAATGAAACAAAACAAAACAAAAGGAAAGGAAAGGAAAGACAAGAAAAGAACAAAGTTTGCTTCAAGCAACCTAGAAGTGTCTGTTATAATTTAATCAGCATTTCAAAACATGGAGGTGCCTACACCATAGCAGGTACATAAACTGAACCTAATTTTTTTTTTCTAAATGTAAGCAGAGTAGGAGACTAAAAAGAAGTTGAGGACAAGTGAACAATAAGAAAACTACCACATAAAAGTATTAAGATGATCGAAGGAGATAAAAATGAATTCATAGAGGAGGGGACACTTTTGTTGACCTCTGAAAACGAGTAGGATTTCAAAAAGAGATGCTAAAAAAAAAAAAGAGGGACAGGAATAAGACCTTATCTAGAAGAAGACACTGTGTCTGCTACTAGGCTGAGAGCCTCTTGAGAATGCAGAAATAGTCTCCACTCACCTTTGTATCTCTAGTGCCTACTACAGTATTCGCCACAAAGCAGCACTTCAATCAGTATTAATATGTTAACATTAAACATTAAAGTATAACTAAATAAGGGGAAATATCAGCCAAATTATGAGAAGTGCTGGGGTCTGGTCATAAGATAACTATATCTAGTACCTGAAGAGTAGTAAGAGGTATAAAAGTAGTAGGAGGTGTTATGGGCCATATTCCGAAGGTCACTGATCACAAACCAAGCATCAGACCTGAACACAGTGTAGGCAGTATCACTGCCTTGGAAATAAAGAGACTAAATTATAGGTCTAGATCTGCCAAAAGCCTCCTCGATTATTCCTCGTCTGCAATAAAAAGCTGGCAAATTCTCTCCATGCATGTCGGACAACTGCTGTGAGAACCGAATGTTAAAAGTATGTTAAAGATGGTGTTACTAATTTTTGTATCCCCCACAGCATGCATTACAAAACTTTACCCAGTAAATGTTTAATTACTTCCTCTGTAACTGCATAACTATTCAAATGTAAGAAATGTTCAAACCCTACAATGAATCCATCTATTGAATTTAGTAGATATTCAATAATTATCAATTGTACTTATTTTTTTCAACTTGACATGTGCTTCCTATAAATATTGCTATGTAAATTCTATTCAAGAAGTGGGCACTGGAAATATGTGATATATAGGGGCACCTGGGTGGCTCAGTCAGTTAAGCATCCGACTTCGGCTCACCTCATGGTCTCACAGTCCATGCATGGGTTCAAGCCCTGCGTAGGGTTCTGTGCTGACAGCTCAGAGCCTGGAGCCTGCTATAGATTCTGTGTCTACTTCTCTCGCTGCTACTCCCCCATTCATGCTCTGTCTCCCTCTGTCTCTCAAAAATAAATAAAAGTTAAAGAAAAAAAAAGAAAGAAAATTTATGATATATAAGACAACCAATTAGAAACTAGGGATACTAAGATGAACCAGCCACCAATCCCTCACTCAAAGAACTTGTAACCTGATAAGGGACGTGAGACACCTATACAAATACATATAATACCAAGAACACTGTGAAAATAGAAATTTGAGTAAAGTGGTCTCGTGTGATACCTATTTCCAAGATGGCTGCCATTAATTCCTTTCCTCCTCCTGTCGTTCATTTGGCAAGGAACAAAGTCTTTTCCCTCACTTGCTTGAATTTGGGCTGGCCTGTGAATTCAGTGACCCACAGAGTACAGTGAAAGTGACAGTGTGCCAGTTCCAGACCTAACCGACACGAGAACTGGCAGCCTCCATCTTGTTCTCTGGGAGGCCTCAGCCTTCATATAAGAGCTGTCAGGCTGTGAGAAACCAAAGTCCTGAAGGACAAAGCACCAGGTGGAGATGGACAAAGGCCAAGAAGCACTGAGGTGCCAAACCTGTGAATGAAGAAGTCATCTCAGAAATGGATCCTTTAGTCCCAGCTACTCGAGTTGATGGCATGTAAGGTGAACAACGTAGCTGAGCCCTTCCTGAATTTCTGACCCACAAAATCATGAGCAAAGGAAAATTGGTATTTTAAGCCACAAAGTTTGGGTTATATTTTTAGGTAGCAATACAGAAGTGAAATATAAGGGGTCACAAAAGAGAAATTAATTCCAACTAGAAAATAGGGAAGAATTCATGGATAGGAAGCTTTGAAAAACAGGTAACTTTTGGACATAAAATAATGCTAAGGGGATTATAATTTTTAATTAGGAGACATGAACATACAACAAATTATGGAGGTGAGAAAACCTATCATATTTAAGTAATGGCCAAAGAGTTAGGTTGATTTAAATATGACATATAAGAGAAACTTTTGAGAAAATTTTAGTGGGAATAAGGTGTATTCAAGATCAAAACCGTGTTGAAGGTCCCAGTAAGGTATCAGAACTACACGCTGCAGCTAACTGAGCAAGTAGACATTGAAGCAGTTGAAGTGTCACAATATCTTCTTATTTTTCCCTGGCTCCCACCGAAGTTCAGGCCTCCATGATGTTAAGGCTTCTCGAACAGCCCTGGATTTGCCTCTGTCCTTCCACTCCTGCCCTCTTACCCTCCGCCCTAGTTTCTGACGCAGCAACCACTATGATCATCTTAAATATAAACTGGGTTATGTCACTCCCTGCTCACAACGCTTTGAGACATTTCTGTCATATTTAGAAGGAAATTCAAACTCCTACCATGACTTCTGAAGACGGCCCACATCATCTGGTTTCTGCCTGTTTCTCCAAACTCTTCTTATATTCCCTACCTTCCACATTCCACCCCATCTACAGTAACCTTCTTGCTGGTTCTGGAATCTACCCACCTCATTTCTCCTCGACGCCTCTCGCTTGCTATTGCCTTTGCCTGGATGCTCTTTTTAGTCTCTACTAAAACCTCACCCCTTCAGATAGGCCTTCCCAGCTAGTGCTCCCCCCATCACACTGCTCTTTATCTCATTAAACTGCTTCATTTTCTTTCAGAGCCATGATTACTGCCTAACATTGTATTATACATTTTAAAAACTATCTCCCTTTCTAAAACAAAAGCAACATGACAGAGATTTTATCTATTTTATTCACCACTGAATCTCTAGTACCTAACGCAGTGCTCAATGCATTGCAGATATTCAATAAATAATTCAATGCATTGCAGATATTCAATAAATAAATGAATATCAGAGCTACACTTCCAGAGAAGTACACACACACACACACACACACACACACACACACACACACACACACACAGAGTTATCACAGCAGGCCTGAATGTCTATCCTTAGAAAGGCCTGTTTCCAAAGCTGGCCCTTAGCTGTGGGAATTTAGACTTTGGAAGTGTTCCCACCATTCTATAACTAAGGCTATCTCACTGTACCTAATCTTTTTGTAGAAATAGTATGGCCTATTTGAACACCTGCTTTCCTTCTGGGAATCTGGAATGTAGATGTGTGCCAAGCAGAGGAGGCTGGTGTGACCATCCCCCAGAGATAACTCTGGGCACTGAGTCCCTGGTGTGCTACCTTGATTGGCAACATCTTACACATGTTGCCACAACTCCTTGCTGGAAGAATTGTGTCCTATTGTGCCTTCACGCTGGGAAAAAATTCTGAAAGGCTGTGCCTGGTTTCCCCCAAGATTTTGTCCCATGTACCTTTTCCCCTTATTGATTTTGCTTTGTACATTTTCAACATAATCACGTACATTGAGTATTAATACATGCTAAAGCCTGTGAGTCCTCTTGGTGAATCCTCAAAACTGGAGTTGGTTTTGGGGACCTCCCAACACACGGAGTACTTGACCAATACCTTACAAGGTAGATTTAAAGACTGAAGTCATTATTGCCAAAGAGACAGTTAGGAAAGAATCAAAAGGTCCAAGACTGGCATAGGATGGTAGCAGTGGAAGCAAAAAAGATGATTATGTGAGTAAATTTTTCCAAGGGACACTTTCACAAACTTTTAAGGTAAGCCACTGGATTACAAAAGGATAAAGAATGAAGAACTAAGGAAGATGAGACAGTAACTGGGGACTCCTCGTGAACAATGGAGGGAAAGAATAAAAGAGCATGGTGGTTTTCAGGTGGTCTGATTAGAAAAAATTATATTTGAATAAGCAGTTATGAGTATACTTTTTAAAAATCAGGTTGAAAGCTTAAAGGTTCAAGAGTATTTCCCAAAGAAAACGCTAGAAGATGGATTTAGGAAAAGAAATAAGATAAAGAATATAAATGCAAATTATTCTGTAAACTCAGGGAGCACAGGGACATTGTGCGTGTCATTCACCAGCATGTTCCAACCACCTACATGACTACCTAACATGGCATACAGTCAACAGATACTCAAAAAATTGTACAGAAAGAAGGAAGATCATATAAAAAAATGGACAAATCATGAAGTATGGGAGACAGAATGGAAAGATGACAAAATGATTACCTCATACCTCTCGGTAAAGTAAGAAGGTACTAGGTGTGGAAGAGAATGGTCCTTAAAAAAGAAAACAAGCAATGTCCACGATCACCTCTCTGAGGAAATCCTTAAGGAATTAACAAAAGAGTAACAAAAATAAACCACAGTCTTCTCACCCAGCTCTCCTTGTTAGATTAAAAAAACTCAAACAAAATTTTAAATCATCTTTAGAATATATATAACATGATACCTAAATGAAATAAATTGAATCAATGCCTTCTTTAATAGCATTCATAAGAAAATAACTGTTAGGGGAGCCTGGGTGGCTCAGCCGGCTGAATGTCTGACTCTTGGTTTTGGCTCAGGTCATGGTCTCCTGGTTCATGGGCTGGAACCCCGTGTTGGGCTCTGAGCTGACAGTGTGGTGCCTGCTTAAGATTCTCTCTCTCCCTTTCTCTCTGCCCCTCCCTAACTTGCTCTCTCTCTCTCTCTCTCAAAAAAAATAACAAATATATATATATATATATATATACATAATTTAAAAAAGAAAATAACCCTTAGATAAATTTCTTATCTCTAGGCCTAAAATCTGATGAAAAAGGAAAAAAAGATACTACTTTTACCTTAAACCCATCTAAAATGGCAGTATATACATACATACCTACATACAAATTTCTCTGTATGACAGAAAGGTACTTTTTCACTACACTGGGTGAAGTTCAGTCACAGATTGTCAATAGTGGTCTTAGAGTCCAGACCAAAGTGTGGAAACCGTCAGCTTTGTGCAGAAGCTGCAGAGAGAACTGTTAGCACTTGAAAGGAAAACACCAAAAATTAATCTTCAAACTATTTTATAACTGCTTTGCAAACAGAACACAGAAAATTAGTCTCTATTCCTACATTAGATGTTACCTTCCTCCTTTTTCTGAGTTACATATCACAGAAGATACGGGTGCTGGGCTACATATCCCAGACCCTCCCCCTCACGACAGGTAGACTTATTTCCCAAGCTGCTGGGAAGGTTGTCAGCTGACAGCTTTTCAGCCCCTTCCAAGAATCGTCCTTTTTTGAAGAGAGCTGCCTTCCCCAAGCTCATGCTTCCTTCCCAAACGGCCATAGTCCAATGGCTGCTTGGGAGGTGGAAGACTGACCTGTTGTTCTAAGATTGAGATGTAAATCAATCGGTGTATTGCTATTTTCACAACTTCAGAAAAGTAGTTATTATAGCATATCCCCCAAAAGTCTGTTTATTTAAAAAAATGAAAGGAGAAAAAGCACAAATCCTGCTTTGAAACAAAACTATTCCAGTGCCACAACTAATTACTTACGTGAGCTTGAGCAACTTAAACTCTTCCATCCTTGGTTTCTTTGTTATTAGAGAAAACAAAATGGTACCTACCTTATTAAGCTCTTATAATAATGAACTAAGGTGATGTGCAAAAAATTGCACGGTAAGAGCTCAACAAATACCACTTGCCTTCTCTCCATTGTCAATGGGACATGAGTTTAGAGATGCTTTCCTCCGTAGCCATTCATTTGCACTGATGATGTAAACTCTTAATAATGAATAGCCTGCAATTATAAAACAACTATATGGCTAATGGATGACATATCTGATCAACAGGCATGAGAAAGGATTATTCATACTATCTAGAGTCTCACATAATAGTTACTTAACACTTACTGAGCATTCAAAATATGCCAGGTAAAATTATTATATTTTATTTAATCCTCAAAACAAAACTACAAGGTAGGTACATGCCTCTTTTGCAGATATGAAACTGGTGATACTCAGGGAAAGTAAGTAAATTGTTCAGGATTACACAACTATTTTTTTAAGTATTTTTTTTTTATTTGTTCTCATGTTTACTTATTTATTTTGAGAGAGAAAGTTCACACACAAGCTGGGGAGGGGCAGGGAGGAAGGGAGGAAGAAAATCCCAAGCAGACTCCGCATTGTTAGCACACAGCCTGAATGGGGCTCAAACCCACAAACTGAGATCATGACCTGAGCTGAAATCAAGAGTCAGACACTTAACGGACTAAGCCACCCAAGCCCCAAGGTTACACATCTATTTTTTTAAGTACTCTTTTTTTATTTTTTTTTCATTTTATTTTATTTATTTTGAGAGAGAGAGCTTGCACACAAGTTGGGGAGGGGCAGAAAGAGAGGCAGAGAGAGAATCCCAAGTGGACTCCATCTTGTTAGCACACAGCCCGACGTGGGGCTTAAACCCACAAACCGTGAGATCATGACCTGAGCTGAAATTAAGAGTCAGACACTTAACTGACTGAACCACCCAAACCCCATGGTTACACATTTATTAAGTGGCAGAACCAATATTTGAACTTGATTTTTCTTTTTTTAATTTTTTTTAATGTTTATTTATTTGAGAGCGGGAGAGAGAGACAGAGAGAGCATGAGCTGGGAGGGGCGGAGAGAGAGACAGAATCCAAAGCAGGCTCTAGGCTCCGAGCTATTAGCACAGAGCCTGACGTGGATGTCAAACCCACAAGCTGTGAGATCAGGACCTGAGCCAAAGTAGGATGCTTAAGCAAATGAGCCACCCAGGAGCCCCCGAACTTGATTGTTCTGCTAGATCTAGGCTCTTGTATTATACTACAGAATCTCCTTTGCTTTACTCTCCTTCCACAAGAGTGGCTCCAAACAGAAGCTATCCCTGGCATATCAGCTATTCAAAGACACACGGGGCCGTCTTAGAGACACAGGCTGCAAAGCAGAGCAGAGAGAAGGTACCCACAAAACCTGACATGACCTTTGCTGCAAAAGAAACAAAAGGGTTTCGCCTCCAGGAATACAATCTAATCTTTGCTTCCACACCTAGTCTATGGAACCTGTCTTCTCATCACTGCCATTTTTTAGTAGATTGGTCTTTTCCTGGGTATTGGAGCTACCACAGCCCTCAATCTGATCCCCAGTGAGTGTAACGTCTGCCACCTCTCCCTCCGCTCCAGACGTTGCAGTGAGAAGCAGCACGTCAGGCTGGTGGAGTCAGAGTGTTTGTCTCCCGTACAGAAGGGGCCCATGTTCTGAGTTTCTGAGGTCCCACATTTGCACTGGCTGAAAGGCATGGCCACAAAGCAGGTCAAACCCAAAGAAGACTCTGGTTGCCCCTAAGGAACATATTTGGTTTAGTTTCTTGTAAAAGCCCCTATATTTGCCACCGAAGCCTGCCTTCCCACTGTTTAATCTTTCATGATGCTATCATCACAACTTGCAATAATTTGTTTCAAATCAGTTTTGTGTGCACTGCAGGAAATAGCAGAGAGAAAAGTACATTCTTTATGCTTAGCCTGCATTAATCATTGCCCTCCCTAAGGAATAGCTATTTACAAAACATGAAATAACCTTTTTCTCCTAGGAATCTCCTCTTGAGTAATGGATTCCAGCTTTGTCTCAAGGAACAGTGCTGATTCCTGCTGGGAGAGAGGAACAGCAGATGCAGCCATTCAACCCCTCAGTGAAAATAGGTGAGGCCCTTAAATCTCTGTTAGGAGCAAATGAACAGTAGGGAGGAAAGTTGCATCCTGTGCTCTTTGAAGCTCATGCGTTGACAACGGCCAGCTCAGGTGTGGGGCACCTTGATCTCAGACAATGTGCTTATAGATCCAGGCTTGACAAGGACCAAGACACACAAAGCGGAATTGTTCACACCAAAAGAGGCCATGCGGCCACCCCGCTCTCAAGTGACTATGTTTGCTGCTAAGCCATGAGGTGTTTTCTGGCTTACTGCCTTACTTTTGTAAATGGGGTGGGACAGGAAGACTAAAAGAGCAGGAGGGCAGCAAGAATATGGGAGATGGCTGAGATGGTTGTTGGGAAGATCCCACTTGAATGGATGCTTCCCTACAAAAACATGGTTCTCCCTCTGGGAGGACAGTGGGTCACAATCTCTCATCATCTCAGCAACAGAAGCCTTTACTGGAGGCCATGAAACAAGCATAGAGTTCTGGAAACGCTAGAGAGAAGTGAATAATTGTTATCATTAAAACTAATACTGTGAATTGTAAAAAATGACTTTTTGGGAAAGTGGGTTCGAGTGGCTTTTTAAATCCTGTTCAGAATTTATTTATCTAATAAATAACAGTAGTACAATGGAATATTACATACTCGTGTAAAAGCCCCTATGGACACTCATGAAACTTTTTAACTAATAAGCAATAGGCTAATAATGTTTTCATGAGAACAAAACAATTATTTCAGCTCTTCATTGTCAATATGGGCACATTGTAGCTCCTTTTACTAATGGAGCAGGCCAATCTTACCATGTTTCCTTCCTTAGGACAGATTTGGTTGGTTTGCTCCTTGGTTTTGTGTGTTCTCCCCTGGTATCTGCATTATGTTATGAAGAACAATTCTGATTTGTTTTTCATATGATTGTTGGATTCCAAGGAAAGTAATATGTATAACGCCATATGAGTTTAGGAAATGGGCTGCCAGGGTCTCCACACAAAAGGGAAATCCAACTGATCTGTTCTCTTATAACTATTCTCAGAGCTACCCTTTTTTAAGTCAGCCCAAAAAGGCAGTAAATGCTCTGGAGAATTTTGTTTAGCTGACTGGCTGGATGTTAGCCTTACTTGTTTTGCTGGACTTGATTAATGAAGTTCTAAATCAAGAGAAGGCTATTCTGTTCTCAGTATTAAGAGCTCAGTGATTTGGCAGTTATTTTTGGCAGGCTTTGAAATGAAATATAGTGGTAAGGAGGTATGATTTGAATATTTAATCTTTATGTGTATACATAATACATTAAGAAGAAACAAAAAAAAAAAAAGAAAGAAAGAAATACATGAACCAGGATCTTTCAACAATGTTTCCATTCTCCTGGGGCACCTGGGCGGCTCAGGTCATGACCTCACAGCCCATTGGGTTCGAGCCCCGCTTCGGGTTCTGTGCTGACAGCTCAGAGCCTAGAACCTGCTTCGGATTCTGTGTCTCCCTCTCTCTCTCTGCCCCTCCACCGCTCACTCTCTCTCTCTCTCAAAATAATAAAGACATTAAAAAAAGTTAAAGTAGATATATATAAACATTTAAAAATTAATTAATTACTTAAATTAAATGCATGTTTCCAGAATAACAAACAATTCTTAAGAAAATGTAATATGACTTGTTGATATACCTTTTCTTCCTCATGTATCTAATAAAGCTTATTTGTGTGGATCAAATAATTTAAATACACTTAAGTTTTACATAGAAAAGGGTCAAAAATATAGAAATTCTGCTTCTTTTTATAATGAAATACAAAAACCTCAGAAATTTGAAAAAAATAATCCAAAAACTTGAGTGAAACCTTTGTATTTTTTAAAAAGCACACCACATCAAAATGTTACTACATTGTCTCATACTCTGGTTAGGGAAGCAGATGCTGCACAGAAGTGAACATCCTGATTGTTAGTCTTAGTTTTCTTCTCCAAATGTCTGACGTAAATAATTTGCCTATTCTGAGATCTTAAAATTTCCAGCTGATCACGGCATAAACTGCTATATTCAGTACATTCCACAAGACGGTGCTCTATCCCTAGGAAGAAGAGCTTTCCGTATAGACACAGCTAAGCTACATGTTTATGCTCTCTGACCGAAAGTGAATTTAAGATCACCTTTTTGTAAAGGGAATCTCTAAGAGATGAGCAAGCTCCTGAAGAAATTCTAATACAATGTCTGATGTGAGACAACAACAATGTGTACTTCCATAAAGTGCAAACATTTTTCAACTGCTCTCAAAATCAGGGGTATGGTAAACTTGGTAAACAGAAGCATAATGAGAGTCTCATGCAATTTCAAATGTTCCAGTAATCATACTAAAAAGTTAAAGAAAAAGTGAAATGGATTTTAATACTATATTTTACTTAATATATCTAAAATATTTCCAGATGGAATCAATATCAAAATCATTAACAAAACACTGAGTCAGTGAAATATTTTACATATTTTCTTTGTATTCATTCTGGTGTGAATTTTATACATCAACACATCTCAGTCACACTAGCTTCATTTCATGTGCTTAAGAGCCACAGATGGCTAATGGCTACTTATTGGACAATGCACATCTAGAGAACTCTCACCTATTTCACTTAACACCAAACAATTTCTGATTAAAAAACTAAACATTCAGCCTATATTTCTTAGGTCACTTAATATGTACAAGCAAAACTTCAAGAATATTTTTTTCTTATGCTTACCATTGACTGAAAAGAATGCACAAATGTTTTCTTGCTATAAATCTTATGAAAATACTTAGTCTAGATTCTCTTCATCTCAATAATCTTTGACCTGAGAATTACCTATTGATATAGAATAAAACAAATCGTAGCCATATTTAATATTATCTTTCACTGACATATCCAAGCAAAAAAATATATAGGACAATATACCAAAAGTTGCAACTCATATACATAAGATGGAGGGTACATGTCACATGTATAATTTTTTTAAACTGCATTTAAAAAGTAGATTCAAAAATTAAAAGTAGAATTAATATAGGGCGACTGGATGACTCAGTCAGTTAAGTGTCCAACTCTTGGTTTCAGTTCAGGTCACGATCTCATGGTTCATGAGTTTGAGCCTCATGTCAGGCTCGGGGCTGTCCGTGCAGAGCCACTTGGGATTCTGTCTCCCTTCTCTCTCTGCTCCTACTCCAGTCACATTCTCTCTTTCTCTCTCAAAAATAAACAGAGAGAGAAGCACCTGAGTGGCTCAGTCGACTTCGGCTCAGGTCATGATCTCACCGTTCATGGGTGTTACAGGGTGCTGTGAAAATGACCACCAAACGCTTAATAGGAGCGAGGCAAGATTTTATTCATGGCCGGGCCAAAACTGATCTCCTAATGTTAAGAAGAAAAGTGCAGAGAATGGCCCCGAACAAAGGCAGCATAGAGTTTTTATGGACTTTAGCCAGGCAGATACGTTATAACCAATTACAATTTAGTTTTTACGGAAACCTATCATTTTAAGGTTCTTTGTCTTGTAAATGACCGATCATATTTAAGCATCTAAGGTATCATGAGGCAGTGACGACGTGACTTTTTACAAGTTGGCATCGGCCTTGCCCTGGCTGGATGCTCCTTATTGAAAGGAGCGGCCGGTGGGGGGGGGGGGGAGCGTCTTGCAACAAGTTATCTATTTAGCAAGCAAGCGAAGTTACAGAAGCGGGACAAAGGGATCAGCACCTTCCGATAAATGGAACAGGGAGCTACATATAACAGGGAGCTACATAGGCTTTTATCTCAGTGTTTCAGCAGTTATCACCCAGTTAGTCAGAACAGTGAACAGGGAGATGCATTTGCAAAGCAATTTACAGAAGCCAAAACAGCCGGTTAATGATTTTCCATTTTACTCAGGTTTGTTAACCTACAATAGTGTGTTCAAGTCCCGTGTCAGTTCTGTGCTGACAGCTCAGAGCCTGGAGCCTCCTTCAGATTCTGCGTCTCCCTCTGTCTCTGCCCCTCCCCCACTCATGCGCTGTCTCTGTCTCAAAAATAAACTATATAAAAATATTTTTTAAATAAAAATAAAGAGAGACAGACAGACAGGCATGAGTGGGGGAGGGGAAGTGAGAGAGTCACACACACACAGAATCTGAAGCAAGCTCCAGGCTCTGAGCTAGCTGTCAGCACAGAGCCTGACACAGGGCCTGAACTCACGAACTGTGAGATCATGACCTTAGCAGACATCAGATGCTTAACCAACTCATTCACCTAGGCACCCCTTTAAAAAAATTGTTTTAAGTGAATTTAATAAACATCTCATCATTATGCGTTTTAGAATTCTCTAACCAGTTCTGCTAATTAGAGCTTCCAGAATCACAGATAGCAAAAGTATAAATGGCCTATCAATCCTGACTCTATTCACAATATATTGTATTTCTACATGAAAAATGGGAATTTGATACAAAAGCATTCTTAACAAAAATGAAAAGGTTGGACTTCTCATTAAATGAAAAGGTCCTGAATGAAGAATGACTGGGTTTTATTGTTCTTGTCCAGCAGGAGCCCAAGTTTAAAAGACAACCTTGTTTCTTTTACAAGATATGTTTACCGAGAGCAGTGAAATACAATCACTTTGAGAAACTGCAGCAGCAAGAGGTCACACAGCTCTGGCTTGCTGGAAAGTGGCTGAAGAAAAGCATTGTCCCTGGGTCTGCAGGCCAGTCTTCGGGGACCCCTGCACCCAGTTCCACGAACTGGCACCACTAACTGAACCAGGGCAACGTAATGTTTTCTTTGGGAATCACACACCCAGGAGGAGATGGCATTCACCTGTAATTCCTCATGTCCCCCAAGCTTCTGCAAAGCCTCACCTACTTAATTCTGAAATATAATTTTGAGATTGGACATGAGTAACTGACAGGCTGGTTTTTTCTGCATAAGAAAAATAAGGATAAAAATTCAAGTTAGTGAGAAGATAAATTCAAAAAAATGCCTCTAATCATGTAACGTGGTTGGTTACGTGTTCTTCTATTTAAGTAAGAGTACATAGTTCATTTAGTAATAAAAAAGGCAAGGAAAGACAACACATGAAGAGAGAAAACAATACCTTACAGTGTCATATACATTTGTGATTTATAGGAAACTTTACATCCCCAAACTGATCCTCAAAAAATTGTAGAATTGTAGGCAGATATTATCACTGCATTTTATAAATGAGAAGACTAAGAGAAAGCCTCCTAGTAAAAGCTGATGGAGGAAAAGGGGAAAAAATGCTACTAGAAAAATATTACAGACACTCCGATGACTCAAAGGAGGCTTTAGTTCATCTTTCTTATATATAAATCATTCCTCCATCTTGATGGAAACAGATTTCCTTCCTAAGGGTCTATTACAGCCTTCACGTATTTTTTTTTTTTCCAGCCAGCTGGAATCACTTTCCATCTTGCTCAAGTGAAGGGAGCTTAGCAGCTCTGTAGCAATGTGGTGCTGTGTACCAGCAGGCTCTCAATTATTCAAGATAACACAGAAAGGCCTGGGGATAGATTACCCCAAATGCAGCAGAAACAAATTAACAGTTAGCTGAGTTACATAAACTTGAATAAATGAACGTCTTCAACTGTGCACACTGATAAAATATTCACTGATGAAATTTGCAGAGAGGAGTCAGGACTCTCACAGCAAGTAGGTACGATGATTTAGACTCCAAACTCTGTAGAGAAGCCACAGCACACATTATACCCCAAATGAGGAGGCAGGAACTGCACCTCTCTTAGCAAAACACACTGATGCACTCACCTCACCACGCTGTACACACTAACCTGCTCACCTCACCCAACAGCCAAACCATATTTATTTACACTTTGGGACCTGCATGAGGACAGCTGGTGTAAGTCTGCTTTGGAGCCTATGGCACTCCCAATGACCTCACCAGTGAGAAGCAAGGGAATTATACACTGAAAGGTACAGTGGTTGCCAATAACCATCACGGAAATTTTTCATTTATATTTCAACATTCTATTTCATCGACATTAAATAACATGTTAAAATTTTTGCTTATAAAGTTTTAGAAAATGTAAAATGGAATCTGCCTTATTCTCTAACACTTGTTCTTGATATGTTGAAATTATTATAGTAAAACTTCAATTCTGAGACTCTTATAGGAATAATCTCAGCAGATGCTCTGGATAAAACTATACATGTATCTGAAGTATAGCCGTTTTACAACAATATTAGCATTATAGTGTTCAGACCCCTGATCTAATAATGTTTGACAAACTTACTTATAAATTGGCATTATGAACAGCATTTATGATTAGCATACATAACTTAATTCAAATACATTTTATTTATTTGCTCATCAAGTAGAAGCACAGATTCCCCGGAAGTCCTTGCAAATATTTTCAAAACATCATTTGTTCACATTTGAACCTGATCACCTATTATATTTAAGTCCCTGTGTCATCCTCCCTGTTCGGGGCTTCCAACCACCAAGATCGTATCCATGAGCAATAACAAATTTTACTTTTCTAAATAAAGGACAGTGGTTATTTTACTTTGGTTTCCTAAATTACTAAAATTTCTCATTTTAAAATGATTCTTGTCTACAGAGGACCATAGGGAGGGGAAGGGGGGAAGAGAGTTGGGAAGAGAAATGGACGCAAATCATGAGAGACTATAGTATACTAAGAGGGCTGAAGGGGGAGGGGGAAGGGAGGTGGTGGTGATGGAGGAGGGCACTTGTGGGGAAGAGCACTGGGTGTTACATGGAAACCAATTTGACAATAAATTATTTAAAAAATAAAAAAATAATAAAATGATTTTTGTCTAGTGTTACCAGGCCTTAAAATTCCTAAGACATACAAAGTTTTTTTTCCCTTTTGATACTCAATGCTCTCCATTAGAAATGCAAAATTTTTATCAAAATCTCCATAAATCTAGTGGATTACCAAGAGCACACATTTAACTATACCCCTATTATTTCCACCTTGAGTCTATATTTTCAGCTACCAACTAAATGTGTTCCTTCCTTTCATCTATTGAAAACTATAGATTATTTCTGAAAACAATTTCCTAAATTGATACACTTTGGCCATTTCAATCTCTATTCCTTCTTCTGAAAAGTGGCTGTTTGACACGAACCAGGCCAGGATATGAGCTGACTATATTTGCAGCAGCCTTTCCGAGAATGATTACCTCTAGAACATCAATAACTGAAGAAATCCCAATAGTTCAGCTGTTACCTTGTGTAAAATAATATCCCAATTAAGTTAACTATAAAAGTCATCCTGACTTCAAGGCACACTCTTTAAAGCCCTGAAATTCCTCTGGGGTCTACAGGAAGCTTCCTGGTTTAGGAAACAGTTTGTAGAAAAGTTACAGCAGTTTGTAATGGTTATGGGGTTTTTTTTCTTTAGTTCTATTATCAACTTATTAATTCAAAAGTAAAGCGTTTGGGGAAAAAAAGTAAAACTTTTCCATCGTAGCATGTGAAATAATACAAAGATATATTCATATACAGTGTCTAAGATATGGTTTCAAAAACCTGAATATACTCTTTCACAACTGGTTCTACTTTCCAACAAACAAATAAATAAATAAAATACATATAAAACATATAGTGTGACTGTATATGTGTATTTTTGGCTTTTTGGTTTTACACTACCATGCACATTCCTCTGCAATTTGTACTTTTCACAAAGTATCATTAACATCGACATAGTTCATACAGGTATTTTTTAGTGGTGACAAATATTATGTAGCGTGGGTGATCGACATTTATTCAATCTTTTTATTATTTTTGATCATTCACATTGATTTTGACTATTTGCTGCTATAAGCCTAAGATACCATGATTTATAATAAGACATACATATGGGGTCTTTGTCCCTATTTCTGGCACATTGCTCCTACAATTCTTGGAATTTCCTAAGTGCTGAAACCGATAAAGGTGTCTTTGTTATGTTAATAAGGTAAATCCTCATACCACCTAAGAATGGGATCTGGTTGGTGGAGAGCCAACCAAAGTGATTACAGATTGGAACTTCCAGGCCCACTTCACTGGCCTCCCTACCCCACCCCTGGGGAGGGCAGAGGGGCTGAAGGTTGAGTTCAACGCCCCCCCCTCCATGGCCAATGATTTAATCAATCGTGGCTATGTAATGACGCCTCCCTAAAAATCCAAAAAGCCTGGATTCAAAGAGCTTCCAGGTTGGGGAACCCCATCTCTCCGAGCCTTGCTATGATTCTCTTCCTTCTGGCTGTTCTTGAGTTGCATCCTTGTATAATAAACCGGTAATCTGGTTCATAAAATGTTTCCAAGATTTCTATGAGCCACTCTAGCAAATTAACTGAACCTAAGGAGCGCATCATAGGAACCTCTGGTTTATTGCCAGTTAGTCAGAATTATAGGTAATAACTTGGGTTTGCGATTGGCATCTAAAGTGAGTGGGGGCAGAGGGCAGTCCTTTAGACAGAACACTTAGCCTGTGGAATATAATATCGCCTGAATTCGGAGAGACATTGTCAGAATGGAGTTGAATGGTAGGACACCCAGCTGGTATCCAGAGAATAGCTTAGTGGTGTGGGGGAACCTCCCCCACACACACTGGAATCAGGTTTGGAACTCCATAAATATGTATATATATATATTTATATAAAAACCACTGTTATTTCTATACGGTAGATTCTCTCGTTAATGGGTCAAAGATCATAACTGCTTTTTAAGAAATAAATATTTCTTCAAGTTGAAAATCAAACTTCATTAAACAAATTGGCAATAAACAGCAACTCAAAAATTAGCATATCTTTCAAGGCATTCGGTGGCTCAGTCAGCTGAATGTCCAACTTCGACTCAGGTCATGATCTCCGTCAGTGAATTTGAGCCCCGTACAGGACCCTATGCTGACAGCTCAGAGCCTGGAGCCTGCTTAAGATTCTGTTTCTCTTTCTCTCTCTCTCTTTCTCTCTGCCCCTCTCCCCTCACACTCTCTCTCTGTCTCTCAAAAATGAATAAATGTTAAAATTTTTTAAATTTGCATATCCTTTGACTCAGATATCCCAATTCTAGGAATTTTCCCTAACAAAATAATGGAACAAATACATGGATATTATTTGAAACTTATTATAAAAGAGGAATTTAAAAAACATTTGAAAATTCAAGAAAATTATTAATTAATTTTTTTAATGTTTATTTATTTTTGAGAGAAAAAGAGTGCTAGCAGGGGAGGGGCAAAGAGAGAAGGAGACACACACAGGGCTCAAACTTACAAACCATGAGATCATGACTTGAGCCAAAGTTGGCCGCTTAACCAACATAGCCACCCAGGCAACCCTAAATAAATTATTTTTGACACACTTAGTGGAATGTTAAGCATACATTAAATTTGAGCATTAAAAATTTTAAATATGTATACTTATTGACAAGGAAATATAAATATTGTTTAATAAGAAAATACCTAATTGAGTTTGTTAAATAATTTTATAAAATATTCAAAGAGGAGAATAATGAGAAAAAGAATATGCCAAAATGATAATAATAGTTATTTTTCTAGAATGAGATTAAGTATAATTTTCTTCACTTTTGCTTGTCTGACATTTATTCAGCACACAAAATAAATATAGGTATTTACTGTGTATCTACATTTCGGGCACTATGCTAACTGGCCAGGAGAAGAGTGGTCTTGGAATAAGAGGAGGGACTTTATAAGGTGAAGAGGGCAGGTCAAAGGCTCATAAAAAAAAAAAAAAAAACTATAAATTTAATCTTTCTAGCAAGCCCCTGAGATACTATCATGTCCCATGTACTATAAAAGTTCTACAAATTGCCTGAGATTATGGAGCCAAATAAGTGACAAAAGATTAAGATTCAGATCGCAGGCAGACGTGGCAAGAAGCAAGTCCTTAAAAACCACACCCTGAAGATCAGCCTCAATTCCTGACTGATCCTAGCTAGAGATGACAGGACAATTCCAAAGGGAACAGAGTGGAGAGCTCAATGCCAGGCTGAAGCCAGCCGCGATGAAGAAGCGGTGAGGCACCTCAGGTAGGAGGCAACAACAGATGACTCTGTCAGAGACCTGGAGAGCCAAATCAGCCAGGAAATACCACCACTCTGAACAAAATGAGAGAAACCAAGGCATGATATCAGCTGCTAATCTTTACCATAAATGCCAGGAAGACAAACAATAACCAAAATGAAAGGGACAAAGCCAGAGACAGGATGAGCCACTGGACACCATGAAGATCATAAAAGATACATTCTTCTACAGTTCCCCCAGGTGACATAGAGAGAGAGAGGAAGAGGAAATCCAAAATAAGGAGTATTTTACCCAAAGGGAATAAGTCAATCAAAACTACCCTCACAATCAGGACACCTGGGTGACTTGGTCAGTTAGCATCCAACTTCAGCTCAGGTCATGATCTCATGGTTTGTGAGTCCGAGCCCCGTGTCGGCCTCTGTGCCGACAGCTCGGAGCCTGGAGCCTGCTTCGGATTCTGTGTCTCCCTCTCTCTCTTTGTTCGTCCCCTGCTTACAATTTGTCTCTCAAAAATAAACAAACATTAAAAAAAAAAAAAAAAGCAGCTTCAGCTGTTCAAATTCTTCTGTATGGACCTGGGCAAACTCAGGGGGTTCCAGTCTCACAGTGGATGGTGCCTGTGGACCCATGTCATTCTGAAAAAAATAAGTAATATATAATGGGAAAGAGCAAAGAGTAGAACATAAAGACACAGCAAAAAGCTCTCAGAATTTTTTCCCTTGCTCATTGCTAGCCAAAGCCAGTAATAGGGTGATAATTTGTCACTCTTCATTTCACCAATAAATAAAGCAAGCCCAACATGTTTTTGTTCTAGGCCCCATCCCAAATTAGATTCTTTGAATTTTAAGCAGCTAGATGATCAATCCAGCCAAAGTCACAGACAGGGAAAAGGGCAAAGAAACTAATCATGAGATTGAGAAATGAATTTATGAAAGAAACGTTATTGGACATGGTCCCACATGACTTTTAGGATGCAGATGAGAAACATATAAGCCAAGCTGAATCGCTTCAGCTACTGAAAACATAAAACAGCAACATATCTCAAAAGCTCAGATGCAGATCTCCAAGTATCTCAAAAGAACTCCTAAATTTGGTCCAGATTTCTGAGCACCCAGAATAGTAGGAGACACGCAGCTTCTGGGTTTGGAACATGCCGCCAGTTCCCAGTACAGCGTAGGTACAACCTCTTTCACTGATCCTCCTGCCCTGCCCAACTCTGACTCCGTGTACGCACACACGTTCATACCAGATGCACGCACACGCACAGGAATGCACACATCCCCCCAATCTTTTCAATCCTTTGGCCTAGGTTTTAGGAAAAAAAAAAAAAAGAAAAAGCTAATTTTTTCCCTTTAATTTCTTTAATGCTGGTAAGAAACTATCTGTATTTTGCTTTTAAAAACATCATTTATAAAATAATTTGGGACAACTTATATCTACGAATGGTTGAAGCTAACTTGTTACTGACTGAGAAGAATTAATAACAATTTGCATTTTCCAATTCAGTTCCCTTGGGGATCTCCCATTACTTGAGAAACTAGAAGTGAAAACTTATCAAATATCAAATGTTATTTACCAAGTGAGAAATCGTAATTCCCAGCTGGATCCCCAGAGGAAATTTGGTCACCGTGGCTTCACTTTATCCCATAGCGTCCAATTTGATATCACCATTACCCTTCCAGAAATGAGAGATTTGGGCATATATTTAGATGGTGAAGAAGCTAGTATGTGAAATAGTTCCAATCAACTCAACTGATCTGAAGAGAGCATTTACTGTGTGCCAAGTGCTAACAAAAGACTCAGACTGAAGAATGAGTCAAATTAAAAAGAACATTAAGGATGCAGAATCAAATATAACTAAAATACCAAAAAAGAAATGCAGAATCAACTATCCAAGAACCTGTACAGATTAAAAATAAAAAGAGGGAGTAAAGACTGAGGAAAACAGACAGACTCAGTGAGCCTATCTTCTAGGATTCAATATGGTTTTTAAGTCCTTTTGACCTCTTGGCCATGACGAGAAGAGACAAATTAAAGTTCGTAGTTCCTTCATATATATTGTGATGGAAAAGCGGAACGTTCTCTTGCCCTCACCGTTTTCCTCCACTTTGCCTCCTATAAAGTCATGAACTGGAAAAGTTCAGTTTTACTAGCCCGAAGAGAAAAATACTAACAATTACCAGTGTGGGGGAAAATTAGGATAGGAAAACAGGAATCCAATAGAGACATGAAATAAGGAAGTCCAAATAGAAGACCAGAGGATGGTGAGTGAAAGGACACATGGATGTTGCAGCTCAGATTAAAAGGACTTCTAACGAAACCAGTTATAACTCACTGGCTGTAATGAAAAATGAGTAAAAGATGGTTGGATGCATATAAAGAAAGGAAAGAGAAAACATATATTTGCCTATAACTTTATAGTTGAATGCAAGAAACAAAAATGAAACAGTAAAATCTTAATCGATGTTGTAAAAGGCATGGAATAAGCTCTCAGAATGAAACTGAAAAATAAGAAAAATAAAAAGTAACTGGAAAAAAGAATACACTAAAAATAGGTAGAAACAGTTAAGAAAGAAAAAAAAAACCTTTAAAAAATTTTAATAGGGGGTAAGGTTTATTTTCTTTTTTAATGACTTAAAATTAACAAAAACTATTTGCCTGTCTCAGCATAAGCCTCAGATCTTGCCTAATATCCACAGCATGCAAAAACAATCTTGATTCAATATTTTATTACATTTCAATATCAAAATGATTATTGGGTAAGAGTTTCATTAAAGCTGTGAACATGTGAATATGTTGGATGAGCTTCATTCCTTTACATTATACATTAGAGTTAATACAATTTCAGACATATTTGTAAAATGTAAATATACTCTCATATGCTAAATGGTTTTGATTAGATTCTCAAATGATTAACTTCCTAAATAATCCCTATGCTGCAAGCACTTGTTACATGTGCATGCTTTTACTGTACTAAACTTATTAAAAAGAAGAAAAATAAGGTTTTCTTCCAGTTTTAAACTGTGGGATAACATTTTGAGTGTTCAAATCTATACAAGATTATCCTTCCATTAAAAAGACAAAATAGAAGCCAGTTTTGATTGCAAACTGCTGTCTTTATTTTAACTACCACCACATTCCATGACTTTCTCTGTTACAACATCTTTCCTTCTTAAGATATTCATCTCTGTGGAGCACTCACCTCTTCAAATTTTCTTTCCCGTAACATCTTTGGTGCAATTTTCCACTGGTTTTCCTACATCCTCTCTGGCTATGGACCCTACAGTTTAGGCTCCGACTTATAAACTTCTATTTCAAGATATTTTCCAGTGTAATAAAATACACATTTGTATCATCATTTCTTTTCTTTATTTCTTTGCCAAAAAAAGAATCAAGAGAAGAAAAGCAGGTAATAATCTGTGGTTATTATGGAAATGTATAATGTTATTAAAGATATTAAAAATTAAAAGACTAAACTTCATCTCTGACACCATTTCTTTGCTTCATGGAACAGGGCATACTGCTTTACGGCAGAGTGGGGAAGCACATTTTTTAATTGTTTATTTATTTTGAGAGAGAGAGAGAGAGAGTATGCACATGAGCAGAAGAGGGGCAGAGAGAGAGGGAGACAGAAAATCCCAGGCAGGCTCCAAGCTGCCAGCGCAAGGCCTGCTGAGACGTGGGGCCCCACCTCACCAACCAGGAGGTGATGACCTGAGCCAAAATCAAGAGCTGGATGCTGACCGAGCCACCTAAGCACCCCAGAAAGCACATTATTATCTCAAACGTCAGAACTAGAATATGGGAAGATTCAAAATGACCTTCGCAACTGAGAGGTTATCAATGAATCATGCTCAACCTCTTCCAATATAGTATGTCATATACTGATGTATGATTTTCCATTTTTGAGTAAGCTAATTCTCCGGTAACACTAAAACACACACAAAAGTTCCGTGATGAGGAGTAGTATTTGGGATTCTCAACTAAAATTAGCAAATTAGATGCCTAAGAGAAAGTATGTTAGAAAAATAATTCCTCTACCTCTTAACACCTGCTGTGTCCCTGAGTTCCACACTGGCCGAACAGATACAATGTCTTAGTCATAGGTTTTCCATGGTCAGAGGCTGAGATACTTTTTTCATTCATTTTTAGAATAGTATTTGTGCTCATAATGACGGTCTATGCCAATACTGTTTACAGGCCAGTCCTTGATTATCACAGGATATAAGCCAAAAATGGAAAATGAGGAGCTGGTGGTTCTGAAGACAGGGAGCTCCGAAATGCTTTAGTCACAACTCACCCCTGACATAGCCGGGATTGCCACACCTACTCTCGTTAGTAACACTGAGCAATTATCACTTAAGATTAAGTGTGATTATTTATTTCACAATTAACAAATATGTTGACTAAGGAATGACAGAATTAAGATAGGATCCAGAACACTCAGGAACTGATGTTTGGGGTTTTTTTTTTCTATGAGAACAATACCT
This sequence comes from Suricata suricatta, assembly GCF_006229205.1. Taxonomy (NCBI): domain Eukaryota; kingdom Metazoa; phylum Chordata; class Mammalia; order Carnivora; family Herpestidae; genus Suricata; species Suricata suricatta. The sequence continues at coordinate 68,983,107 of NC_043709.1, forward strand.
AGATGAATTGTCAAAGATCCAGCAACCTAGTACTGTACTCTGAACACAGGGTAGGGGGGAAGGTCTCCCATAAATGCTTGGAAAAAGTATCTCCAAATAATCTTTTATGAAACATTAACTTCTTTCTGGCATACACCAATTATCAAATCAAGTCAATAACAAGTCAGTCAGCTCTCAAGTGTCTCAAAATTGCTCTGTAATAGCTTACATCGTTGTATTAAACACTAGCCACCTTTGTGCAAGCAGCCAAACTAGACATTCAGAGTTCGTTTACAGTCACCATACCACGATACCAGTGAGGATGAAGCTGAACGAGGGAGGTGCTCCTTCATTTCAACTAATACACAAACACTCGCCTTGATTCATTCATCTATTCATGGCATCCATTCAAGAAATGCTTACTGAACCCCTTCACTATGCAAGATGATGAGGGTTTAGCCAAAGGCACGTTATCCCAGGATAAACTTGAAGTAAAATTTGAAGAATAGATAAGATTTAACATGTAGAGATGCAAGGGGACAGACAGAAGGAGGTGGAAAGGCAGAAAATGATGAGGAAAGAACCAGGAAGAGAAAGTCCAGTTGCGCCTCCTATTTCCGGTTTTAACAACTGTTTTCTATTCTGCATACGAAGAGAAAATGAGGATAAAACACTGACTGATTGCGCCATCAGACTCCACATTTGAAAGCATGCTTCAGTTTGACCACAAACTTTTGTCACTAGTGGGCAGAAAACAGCCAGAAGCAATCAGTTCTGATGAATATATTGCAGATATGTAAAAAATGGCCATTCCTGACATTTTTCTTCATCTCTCCATGTCCTTCAAGACACGCCTGACAACTAAGTTATTTGTAAAATGCTTAGACCAGTGCCAAGCACAATATTTATTAAATAAATAAATCCTTGTTTCTCTCTTCTTGCTTCAAGGATAACAGCTAACAAGTGCTCAAGAACACAAGAACTAGAACCAATTAAGCCAGGAAATTTCTTTATAGAAAAGTTTTTGATAATAAATTCAATTTCTTATATAGATGTATAGCCATTCAGAATATTTCTTCTTATGTCTATTGCATTCAACACATGCTCTATCAGGAAATTTGTCTATTTCTTTTGTGGGATTTTTGGGATTTATTGGCATAAATACACTGGCATTCCCTACACTTTTTATCTGTTTAGGGTCTGTAGTGATATTCTCACTTGAATGCTTAACATTGGTAGTCTGTGTTTTCTCTTTGCTTCCTGATCAATCTTAGTAGTAATCTACAGTCTAATTGATCTTTTTAAAAAATCAGTTTTTGGAATTGTTAATTTTCTCTATTTTTTTCCTTTTTTTTCCTGCTCTTTATTATTTCCTTTTTTCTACTCACTTGTGGTTCAATTTGCCTTACCTTTTCTAACCCCTGACTGAAGAGGAGAAGTTAAAGCAATGATTTAAAACCTTTCTTCTTTTCTAATACAAGCATTTAAAATATAAATCTACCTCTAAACATTGCATTTGCTACATCCTATATATTTTGACAGGTTGTATCTTCACCATCAGTCAATTACTAATATTTTCTAATTTCTCTTGTAAATTCTTCTTTGACCCATAGGTATTTAAAAGTATGTTTTTAAATTTTCAAGTACTGGGGATTGTGTGTGTGTGTGTGTGTGTGTGTGTGTGTGTGTGTGTGTTATTTCTTTTTAATGTTTATTGTATTTTTGAGAGAGAGAGACACAGAGACAGAGAGCACAAGGGGTTTGCGGGAGACAGAGAGAAGGAAAACAGAAGATCTGAAGTGCGTTCAGCAAGCCCAGTGTGGGACCCAAACTCACAAACCATGAGATCATGACCTTAGCCAAAGTCTGATGCTTAACCAACCAGCCACTCAGGCGCCTCTGTTTTTTATTTCTAATTTAATCCCTTGTGGTCAGAAAATCTATATGATTTTCTCTTTTGAAATTCACTTAGATTTGTTTTATGTGCCAAGTATGGTCCAAGTATACTTCCAAGTATGGTTCAAGTATAAATGAATTCTTGATTCTCCCTTTTGTTTATAGAAAGATAAACCTTGGGCTATCTTAGCAAATGCTGTTTTACTTGAAAAGAATGGATATTCTTATGGTTTTTGGTTTACTGTCCTGTTAATGTCAAATCAAGGTGGTTGACAGTTTCAAAATCATCTATAACCTTATTAACTTTTCTAATTCAGTTCTATTAATTATTAAGGGATGAACAATGAATGGTGCAACTATGATTGTGGATTTGTTTCTCCCTCTTTAATTCTATGAGTTTTAGCTTCAGATGTTTTGAACCCCTCTGGTTAGGCACATATGTAATTGCAGTTGTTACATCTTCCAGATAAACTGACCCCTTTCATCATTTTGAAATGTCCACCTTGGTTATTTTGTCTGAGATGAACATATTCACACCAGTTTTCTTATACTTACTGTTCACAGATGTATTCATATTCCATCTGGTTAATTTCAGTTGTTCTATGTCTGGAAAGTATATCTCTTATAAACTGTATATGTTAGATCAAGCTTTTTAAAATTCAGTTTGACAACTTCTGCCTTTTTTAATTGGAATGTTTAGGTTTCTTGCACACAATTTAATTATAGGTATGTCTGGGTTTAGATCCAGCACTCTGCTGTGTGTTTTACCCTTGTCCCGTATGTATGCCATTACTCTGTCTCTGCTTTCCTGCCTCCTTTTGGCATAAGAGTGTATTTTTTAGTTTTCTAACTTACTTCCTACCTACATTTCTCAACTATCCTCTTCGTATGATTTTTCAGTGATTGTCCCAAGAGTGCAACATGCCTCCTTAACTTATCACAGTTTAAGATTCATACTGTGCCACTTAGTATAACATACAAAGATCTTACAACACTTAAATTCCACTCCCCCCCATCCTTTGTGTTATTGCTGTCATATATTTTATATCATATGTCGTACAGCCCCACAATACAGTACTATAATTTTTCCTTTAAACATTCATTTGTATTTTAAAGAAATTTGAAAAAAAAAAAAGGAGTCTTTTAATTTATCCCCATATTTATGATTTAGTGCTCTTTGTTATTTCCTATGGATCTGAGTGTCCCTACAGTTTCACTGCGCTCCAGATGAAGAACTTTTTTTTAGCATTTCCTTTAGCACAGATCTACTCGAGATAAACATCTTGTTTATTTGTCTGAAAAATGTCCTTAACTTGCCTTCATTTTGAAAATCTGGGTTGTCTGGATAGAAAATTCTGGATTGAAATTTTTATTTCAGAACTTTAAAGATGCTATCTGGCCCTCACCGTTTATGATAAGTGAGCCATCGCTCATATCATCACTCTCCCTATGACCAAGGTGACTTTATTCTCTAGTTGCTTTCAAGATCATCTCCTTATTTTGATTTTCAGTAGTTTGACTATGAAACCACTTTCAGTTTTCTATGTGTTACCTCACTTGCCCATGAGCCATATATAAATATTGCCTTTAGACCTTGTCTGCTGACTTCTGGATCATCAAGGTGTGCATTTCTAATAACTATTTTGGGGGGGAGGGGTTAAGGGTCATATTATCCTGGGTTTTTGTGTTTTGTTACTGTTGTGGGTTTTTTGCAAATGTGCTATTTTAAACTGGCCATTAGGGATGATACATTGAGGAGGCTGTATTCTGTGATCTTCCTCTGAAAAGTTTTATTTTGTTGTTGTTCTACCAAGCACTGAAATTTTATTTGCTAATCACTCTGCGCTTGTGTAAACTTGAATTTACACTTGATTAAGATGGGTCTATGTAGGTTTTGTCCTCAATCCCCAGACAAATTCCACAGCCCTAGGATATAATCTTTATTTCTAAAGGGCAGCCTTTCTGGGGCTTCAGTAGAAAGCACTGAAATTTCTGTTCAATTCTTTCAACTACGTAATATTTCTTCCTGCTTCTTGAATTTCCCCTAAGAGCATGCAGCCGAGGGCTAGGCAAGGACTTAAGCTGAGTCTGTAGCTAAAATTTGGGTCTCCCCACTTTGTAGGTGGGTTCTTTCCAGGATTTCCCTCATTACTCTCCAACGGCTCTGCCAGCCCTGAACTTCCTCCTCTGAGTCCACAAATCAAGAGAACTGCAGCCTTCTACTGGAGTTACAGCTGTCCCCATGCGTCATGGGCTGGGGAGTGTCTTCAGGAGTATGTGCACACGGATCTCATCAGTATGGTTCTCTTTTTTTTTTTTTTTTTTTAACATTTAGTCATTTTTGAGAGACAGAGTGTGAGCAGAGAAGGGGTAGAGAGAGAGAGAGACACAGAATCCGGAATAGGCTCCAGACTCTGAGCTGTTAGCACAGAGCCTGACATGGGGCTCAAACTCACAAACCGCGAGATCATGACCTGAGCCGAAGCCGGCCACCAAACCAGTTCAGCCACCCAGGTACCCCAGTATGGTTCTCTTTTAACAGGGTTGCATTCCTCCCCCGCCCTGTGCCATTTTCTGTTTTCTTTAGGTCATTCTCCAATGCCTTCAAACAGCCATCTCATGTGGGGTGTAAAAGGTTGTAATTTTTATCTACAGGAAGATTAATCTGATAAGCTACTTCATAATACTAGAATACTCCATACACATCTAACTTGTATTGAATAAATATAGATATTCAGATAGGCATTTCAACCTCACTGTGTCCAAAATAAAAACTTGATTTTTTTGTTCCCAAATCTTTTCTGACCCAATCTCTGTGTTTTATTAAATAGCAATATAATCCACCCAGTTGCTCACACACACACATGTCCTCAAACCTTATGTTTATCACCCACATCCAAATCATTATCCAATCCTGTGAGATTAGCCTTCACAATGCATCCTGATTCCATCCACTTCTTTCCATTTCCACTGCTGCCATCCTGAATCAAATAGCCAAACCCTCTCACAAAGACTAACACAGCCATATCCCAACTATCAGTCAGGAGTAGTCTCCTTGCTTTCACTCTTTTCCTCATACAGCACTTTTTTTTTTTCAGAATGACCCAAGAGTCACTATAAAAACCTAAATCTGGGGCGCCTGGGTGGCTCAGTCGGTTAAGCGTCTGACTTCAGCTCAGGTCATGATCTCACGGTTTGTGGGTTCAGGCCCCGCATCAGGCTCTGTGCTGACAGCTCAGAGCCTGGAGCCTGTTTCAGATTCTGTGTCTCCCTCTCTCCCTCTCTCTCTCTCTTTCTCTCTCTCTCTCTCTCTCTCTCTGCCCCTCCCCAGCTCATGCTCTGTCTCTCTCTGTCTCTCAGAAATGAATAAATGTAAAAAAAAATTATTAAAGAAAAAAAAAAACTAAATCAGGGGCCCTGGGTGACTCAGTCAGTTGAGCATCCAGCTTTGGCCCAGGTCATGATCTCAAGGTTCTTAGGTTCGATCCCCACATTGGGCTTTGACAGCATGGAGGCTGCTTTGGATTCTCTGTCCCCCTCTCTTTCTGCCCCTCCTCTGGCTCAGGCTCTCTCTTGTTCTCTCAAACATAAAAAAAATTTTTTTAAGTTTTAAACCCTAAATCATATATAATTTCTCTGCTCAAAATGTTTTGTACTTAAAATAAAGTTTCTTCATGATGACTTACCAAGTCCTACCTCATTAACTCCTACCTCATCCTCCGTCTTCCTCCCTATTTAGAAGCTCCACAAACATTCTTGATATTTCTCAACTGTCCCGAATGTTTTCTTTTCTTGTTTCTTCACTCTACAGTGTACATCTTCCAGATTTTCAGGTGACTAGTTCCTTCTCATTGTTCAGCCCTTCGTTCCCATAGAATCGTCGCCAAAGGAGCTAATCTGACATATTTAGCAGAGCTGCCACGCTGTGGCCTGGCATTCTCTGTCACAGTTCCCTGCCTCAGTTTCTTTATACAATATGTCATAATCTGAAATTATGCCCTTTAAAAAGTGAGGTTTTGGGGGCATGGGTGCCTCAGTCAACTAAGTGTCATACTCTTGATTTCACTCAGGCCATTATTTCAAGGTATGGGAGATCAAGCCCCACATTCGGGCTCTGTGCTAACAGTGCAGAGCCTGCCTACGATTCTCTCTCTCTCTCGCTCTCTCTGCCCCTTCCCCACCTGTGCTCATGCACATTCTCTCTTTGTCTCCTGTCTGTCTCTCTCTCTCTCTTTCTCTCTCTCTGAAAATAAATAAACATTTTTCAAAGAGTGGGGTTTTTTTTAAATTTCTATGCCACAATAACAAACGACATCAAAAATCTCAATGCCTTTAAACAACAAAGGTCTATTTCCTTCTCGAACTACTTGTTCCTTCAGGGCCCGGTAAAGAGTCTACTCTATATTGCCTTCACTCTGGGACTCGGGCACACAGAGCAGCAAGTTTCTGGAACACTGCTGAGGGCTGAGGAAAAGAGAAAAACCACTGGGGGGTCTTACATGTGCAAATGAAATGCACCCGCTCAGAAAGGCCACCTAAGAACCCTGCTCACACCTAACTAGCCAGAAGGAATGGCAAGACCAGGAAATCCCAGTGTTCCAGAGATGCGGGAGACAAATACTTGTCAAACTGTGTAAATGATTACAATTGCCTACATTTCCCCTACCAGAAGATATAACCTAAGAAAGCAACATCTTTGAGTGATTTGTTGTTACTCTGATCCTTATTATTATTGTTATCCTTCACTGTTGCATCCCCGATGCCTGGAACTGGGTCTCGTACAGAACAGGAGCTCCAAAATGCCTCTTGAATAAATGCATATAACATCCATGTTTTTAACCTTTCTTGTATATCAAGGGGTAAAATATCTACCCTTCCTTCAGTCTCATATGTAAAGCTCTTCCTCCACTCCCTTGTGAGAGTTTTGTGAGGAAAAGTAAAAATATTCTTCTTTCATATTCAATTGGATCTATCATCAAGAATTCAGCTGGTAAGTAAATTATCTGTCCTGATTTAAAGGCTTGGATTGTTAAGCGCTGTATTTACAAAATTCAGTGGAGGGGATAGAATCCAGTAATCTGTTTAGCCTCTAAATAGAAGCAGCGGAGCAACCCAGAAAGAAATGAATATGGCCATGTTTTTCATGTGGCTACATTAACAGATTCATGGAAGGAGCAATGAGGAGAAAACCTGAGAAGGACCATCAGCCTCCTCTGCGCGCCACCCCCAACTCCACTGCGCAGAACATACACGCATCCCTAGAGAAAGATGCTTTTTTGCCCAATGGGGGTAACCTGCGAGTGAGAACCTTAGAAACAAACAAACGCCCGGGGCAGCCCCCCAGCTGCTGCCTCCAGGGCCATCTTCCCACCCCCACTGCTAAAAATACCCTTACAGAATCAGTACTGCTGGCGGGGAAGAGGGACAGGCACAGGGTACAGACACTCTTTCCAATAATCAGATGACTCACCCACCATAAAAGCAGCCTTCCTCACTTCCATAACCCACCGGAGGGAGGGAGGTGGGTTGAGCACCCCCATACAGGAGCCACAGAGGTCGTTCCAAAGAGTCAAAGAAACTACCGTACTGAAAACCATCGATTTATGCATCATCTCACAGTAAACTAGGGAGCAGGGCTCAAGGGTTTCACTAAAACACTGACGTTAAATGCAGTACGTCCATATTCAATACTAAATTCTTAAAGTTACACAGTACTAGTTTATCAGTGCTTCCCTTTACTCAAGGGGAAGGGACTCCTTCCAACCAAATGCCCCACGCTTCCTAGCCCATCTGATCCCCGCGACCGCT
>NC_043709.1:68990889-69012096 GCF_006229205.1 Suricata suricatta
ATTTTCATATATCCGTGTCTGATCTCCTTCACTCACCGCAACCTCCTAAAAACAAGAGTCTTATGGCACCTGGCATCATTCCTTGCAAATAATGGGTATTCAAATGTTTGTCACTGATGACACTAAAAAAATGGAGCAGTCCGAACAGAAATAAATTGGGAAGAACATAAAAGAGAAAGGGGATAGGTCATAAAGCAGCAAGAAACACTGCTTTGTATTCTTTCATGAGATGGTCAGTCAGTCAAGTGTGGCCACAGAAGGTCCACAGGAGGGACTGGAAAACAGCATTTATTACACTCAGTCCGAGAGAGTCACTGCATGCCACAAGGGGGCCACATGGGGGAAAGAAGACATGGAGGACCAAGAGAGCCATCTTAGCCCAGCAGGTAGGGAGCCCAGAGAGCAAGGACAAGGACAAGTGTCCTTGTTTGGGGTCAGAAGTATACAAACAGAAGGTCCAAGAGGATTTCATGGGTGTGTCTGAGTGTCACTATGTCACAGGGGCAGAGGCCGGCTATATCACACTGGTGCACCTGGTCACCTGGGCGGGGTGCTCAGAGCCTGTTGGTAGGAATGTTGAGGCAGCAGGAAAATATGAAGTTTAAAAATTTATACTGCAAATCCTAACTTTCCCTGGACTACTAGGACTTGCTCCCTGAGATGTCTGTGTGAATTTGCTTGTCTACTCTTAGCTAATCTATCCCTTTCAGTGGGCATGTCCTCAAGGAAGCGGAGTATCTTAACAAGCATGGACTAGTCCGGGGAAATCTTGATATGTGATCACATTCCTCTTGAATCCGGGGGAGAAGAATAGCCCAGCACAGAACGGGAGGTCACCTATGACTCCAAGGGCAGGCAGCCCTGTGCTGACACCTTCTGGGTCAGCAGCAATGACAGGCTTTGTCCTGGAACTGGACAACTGCTTGCAGGGTCAACAATATGACTTTATCCAGAAAAGAAGGCTGGTCAGGCAGGGGATGGTGCCAGAAAAAAATCCCTGAACAAAGACTAAGTGGAGCGAAGTCATAGGGAGTAGCCTAGTACAACCCAGTCCTGAGGCAACCAGGCCCGCCCGCTGCCAGTTCACCATCTGGGATGCCTGAAAAGATGCCTGTCTGGGAATCAGGAGGCTTCCGTTTATGTTCCAATTTGACTTCTGGCTATTGCTGTGACCTTGGAGCCAGGCAAATCAACCCTGTGCATTTCTGTTTTTCCATCAACAGTAAGTCAGAGCAACAGCCATGATAAAAACACAAATCCAACCAAGAGAGAACTGCTTCGACCACCATGGATACTCAAAATCCAAAACACAGCTTAAAGGCCACTACTGGAAATAGCTAGTTTTTCTCTGGAAAGGCTCTGTGTCCTTATTCCAGCCTGACCCCCAGTGAACCCCTAGGTCTTCAGTGGCCTTTCTTTCCTTCCTTCTATCCAGAATCCTGCACAGATACCATATCAAAACATTCTCACACCTATCAACCCTTGCCCTTTGGACCTGGATCTCCCAATGAAGGCAATAATTAATATCCTTGTTAGTTCAACATACCTCCCAAGTAGCATAACTCTTTAACCCAGTGAAAGTATCTTCAAGAAATAATCCAGTGTTACAAATTCATAAAAGAGAAATCAAAGCAGGGAAATTTTGACTTGTCGGTGTCCTCGCAAATCATACTCCTCTCGCACCTAGGACTGTTGGCCTTATTATCTGAACAATAATCAGTCTCTCTCAAGGTGGTTTTAAATGAATGAAGTGATCAGTCACTCTTCACTCCCAATGTTCACATAGTTTAACCAGCCGTCAGGTTCCACCCTGGCTACTTCTATTTCATTCACCAGTGAAGTGGTTCCTCTCAGCACCCTGTGCACAGGTCTGCCCGGTGAAATTCCACTGGACAGCTGCTTCATGAGAAAGTTCTACCTTTACCTCCCATACGTGGGAAACGAGAAGATGAAGGGGAGGCAATGACTGGACCCGGTAAGGAAAGGGTGCCTTGGCCTCTGATGATTGATTCATCTATCAAGCACAGTAAAAACTATCCAGAAAGGTACTTGGTTAATAATTGCTTAATTACAACGCTCTACCTGAGTTAGTTTGAGCAAGTCCTTGAGAGTATCCTTTCACAGTGTTTGCATCCTCCGTCCTAGGGGAACTAGAGCAGCCAGGCGATCCTAGCAGCTGATTGCCCGTTAGTGCTAATGGCCGCGCAGTGACTGGCTGCAAACTAATGAAGGCCCCTAATAGGCAGGGGTGGGAGGAAATGGCCGGATACCCGGGATTTCCAGCCTCATCTTCCTTCTCTGCTCTGTGAGGGCAGTAAAGTAGCAGAAGGTTTTGTGAGTGCTACCAAGTTTAATAAATCTTAGACACGGAAATCACCTGGGAAGAGGGTGTTCCTTGGGGGTTATTTTAATGCTAAATATCAATCCTTTCTCGGCCTACCTTTCTGAATGCCCTTATTAAAAACTTTGCTTTGTTTCTTCTCTCATTATTTTTCGCAAGCCCTGGAGTAACATTTTTCTCTAACTTGAATTCTGTGGTTATTTCTGACCAAAATTATTTTACACCACAAAAAAGAATTACAGTGTTCACCACTCAAGTGTAAGAAAAATGAAGATTCTAGCACTCAGCATACATTGGTTCAGAATGAAGATGGTAATAAGCATTTAAATATGACTATCATGAGTATCAAATACAGTACTTTGAGAAGACAAAGCTTAGAGTGATATTTTAAGTAGCATTCACCTCTGTTTACAGCATTTGTTCAAGTAATTCCACCAAAGTGAAGTCCTATTTGAGAGTACAATACTTAAAATAATCAACTATTGACAAGCATCCTGAGAAGTAATAAATATTCATTGTCTTAAGTATTATCAACTATCAGGATAAACTTGAGGGTCATTTATACTAGTTAGCTATTCACACCTCCAACTAACACAAAAGAGAAAATACCATAATCAAACCCTTATTTTAAAATCATGCTTTTCCTTCCTAAACATATGAATAGAAGTCTGTCTCTTCATGTTTTGATGCTCCTCTATCACCATGACTATCTTGCCCACACTTTCTGAGACATCTGAATCTTTTCTATTTTGAAATGATAAAATCATATGCAAAGCTCAAACACAACGGAAAGAATTTCAGATTGGACTTAAAGCTAAGACAATAAAAAACAGACAAGTATTTAGCTTTATTAAATTCATGAAATGACAGAACATTGTTGAGTTACTTGGTATTTTATGGAAAGCTGCTTTTTTGTGAAAAGAAGAGAAAAGAAAAATATCATGGAATTTGTCTTCTCTAATTTCTGGATGTATTGAGAACATTTTATTCAGAACTTCCTATTTGAACTAAAACAGACCTAGTTACATAGAAAATATCAAACTCCTTAATATTTCGCAGAATAGAAACACAAGAAAAATACACTTTCCACATGCATTCTTCTTTTAGAGATACCAAGACCTCAGTCAAAACTCTCTCTTTCTTTTTCTTAATCACCAGCTTCTAAAAACATCATGATTTCTATGCAGCTGGATATCTTGGAGAAACCAAACATGTATATGAAATGTTGCTTACAGTCATGTGTAGGTCCATTATCCAGTTTCTGTAATTCCAAGACTCTGATCGTTGTAACTGATTTGCTGGCAAGACGTGACCAAACCTGAATTCGCTTAGCAGCAAAGCCTAGTCTGAACAGATTTGAGGCTGCATATAGTCTTTATTCACACTATTTCATGTGAATAAGTATATAATCCAGCTATGGTTATGCCAGTGTGTTTGGTAACAGCATTTCCTCAGCCCCGCAGGGCCAGCTCCCAACCACAGGCACATCCACTGAATTTGAACCACATCTGGTCTCAAGGTTTGGATAAGAAATGGTGCGCCTGGATTCAGTTCAGTAAACCTCCCTTGTGCTGTTCTGAGCACTATGCAAGGTAAATGGTCCATTGTCTGTGGTCTCATTACCTAAACCCACCATTTACTAACTGGATTCTCCTACTGACTGACTTCCTCTCTTTTTTTTTTTTTTAATAAATGACCATTCTCTTATTCACCCACCCAATCTCCTAGTTCCCTGTAACTTCACTCTTATTCTCACCTCCTCATATCCCACCAATCACTGAAGTTCCATAAGGTCCCACATGTCCCCATCTTTCTGCCCACTGTCCCACCCCTATTCATGAGGGGCCTGAATGGCCGCAAGAAACTCCAAAATGACTTTCCTCCTTCCCTTTCTACTCCCCTAACCTGCCCTTCTCTGATTCTCACTAGATTCGGCTTCATTGTGATTCATGAGAATCTTGTCAATGTCTCCCACTTATTCAAATACTTTTTTTGATTCAAATACCACAATGGAAGAGATAAAGTCCAAAGTATGAGGCTGGCACTTAAAGACCAAAGAAAGAATTTTACTCACTCAGCCTGTCTTTCTACCATCTCCTGCTCTCTCTTAATGCAGACTTTTCACTCCCTTCAAAAGGAGCACAACTTCCTCAGTTTTTCCCACCTCCAATAAAAGCTAAGTTGTTGTCATCCTTTCGGCTGACACCATCTACCCCATGACCTGAAATCTGTAATGAATTCTTTGCATCAGATCTGACTATTTTCATCCCACTCATGCTTCAGACTGAACTCAGTTCCCACGCTGGCAGCAAAGCTTTCTTTTGCCTTCCCAGCCCACCCTCATCTCCTTCTTGAATTCTCATAGCGTTCACAGTCTGGATTATTAACTTGATACTTGATATGCACTTCCTTGTATTATCAGAGTAATTAATTTTTCATGCATTTGTATCCAGATTTTAAATTCCTTGAGAGCAGAGACCATGCCTCATATTTTATGAATGAACAAATGAATACCCTTCTCGAGCTCACAATAAAAAGGAAACAATGGCAAATGCAACATGTAAAAGACCAAGGAACATTAATTTATTTATTCTTTTAAATTTATCAAATACCACTATGTTCCAGGCATTGTTTTAGGTACTGAGGTTTAAATGATAAGCAATATGACCGAAGCCCTGACTTCGTGAGGCTTGTGGTATAGCTAGGAACCCAGACGTCAGTGAAGCAATTGTACAAATAACTATATATACAAATATGCATGTTTTTAAAAAGGAGCTGTGCAACAGTAACAGGTTCAGAATCAGTTTCATATTCCTGTCAACTCATTCTGAGTCAGTCTGCCCTCCATCCATGTTAAGAAGAAAACAACAACTAACAGAGACTCCTTGCACATGTTAGAAAACAAAAGGAAAAGGGGGAAGACACACAGCAGGAGCAGTTTGTTTGAAAAAGACATTTGTCACAGTCTTGATGTCCTAAGATTCATCCTTGGGTAAAGGCATTCAATCAGAAGGTAATGTTTACGCCCTGGTCACTCTGCCCACCACAGAATTACTTTCAGGGTATAAAAAAGCAAAGTTACACTTTAAGCTTTTATAAAAGTTTGCTTTAAGACACAAGAATGTGAAATCCATTTCTGTCTTTGTCACTTCACTCCTCAGTGCCTCTAGTACAAACCAAAGAAAAAAGAAAATTCTTTACCAGAACTTCGGGCAAAGAAATTCCAAAATTTAATGCAAAGAAAGACTGCCCTGTGAAACTTGCAATATTCATCATTTCTGGTATCCAAAGCTATATAATATATCACATTTCCCCTTTGGCCCAGGGTCCAAGAAAGCTCAAAATCAACAGGGTAACTAACCTCACAAAACCAAAATATATTTAATTCTCCTTTTCTGTGGTCTTCATTTACTATTCCTATTTGTATTAAGCATACATGTTTTGGTAAATCATTTCAATTCTGTCTTGTAATAAAAATGATTTATTGAATAAGCGTATTTATAATAAGTCTTATCATCAGAAATATAAGTGTTATTATTAGAAATCATTGGATTTCTCTATTCATGGATTTCTCTAAAGCATAATGTTTAATTCTTCAAAAGGCTGGGTGCACCATGCTTATTTTTTAAAAACAGTCGAATCATCTACACAAATATAAAAGAGAGGCATTGGGAGCATATTCCAATGGAATTCAATTTTCATAAATCCAAGTATAATACTCACCTCAACAAGATTCAGTGCTAAACCTAAAGAAGTTTTTCTGAAGTGTATCAGTTGTGATTTCCCCTGTGCTCTTACATTATTACATTATTTTCCACATTTGGGAAATCTGGGATATGTGACCAGTCTGAAATCATAAAATTTAGTGCTGATATGTAGGAAACCCAACTCTCTCATGCTTTTCCAACCATACAGTAAAGGGGGGGGTAATTTAAAATGCATTTAATCATCTGTGTCTCCGATAACATGCAATTTCCAACTTGCAAGAGTCACCATTTTTGTTGGGGACAATTCCCCTTACAAATTATAAATCATGAGGAAGCTTCATGCTGCTAACTAAATAGCCACAAAATTATTATCTTTATATCTCACAAAAATAAAATTCATAACCAACACCTAGCTTGAATTATCATAGAATTATCACCCTTCCTCAAGCAGGCTTTAAGTTGGTCACATGATATCGTCCTCCTGGAGGGCACTAACAAGAGGTCTTCCATGATAAAATAAGTGAGCGAAGACTCACAAGTTAATGAAACGAAAGGAACCATAAAAGGAATAACGGCATTCTATCAATATTCTTACTTGGCATTTCAAAAGACAATTAACAAAAAGAAAAACTGTTTAACTGATCTCACAAAAGGATTTGGATTATTTTGTAAACCATTCTAATTTCTGGAACAAGAATTTCTGTGCTTGCCATTACTGGTCCCACTCCTCCCCACATACACACTATCATCACCATCACCACCACCTACCACAAGCTTGCATCTGCAAACTGTTAAAGGTTTAAATATGGCCTTTTAAAAAAATGAATTATGTATAATGCGAGTTATCTGGGAACCAGGAGGGGCACACTGATCACATTCCAAGCCAGGGAGAACAATGCTTGTGCTGGGTTACATTTTGGATTCTTTTCCATAATGCTCTGTGACTGTCAGTTCCACAGCACCCTGCTTGCTGCACATTCCTTGCTGCAAGCAGACACAAGTGGGAGCAGGAGGGAAGACAACATCTGACAGGAGGGAGTCCGAGAAAGTGTAGCAGAGATCATGCTTAAACTTGGATGTAAAGGAAAAAGAGGGATCAACCAAGTTAATAAGAAGGGGATGAGCATGACGCCCCGGGGCGGGGTGGGGCAGGGTGGGGCGCAAACACAGGAGAGCGTGCAGCAGACCTGAGAACCTGCAGGTAATTCTGTACAGTGTGGGGTGTCCAGAGAGCAAGTTTGAAGTCAGGCAGGAGATCATCAGGAGCTTTGATATCAATCAAAGGAGTTTAGATTTTATTTTGTAGGTAACAGGAACCATCTGGCCATGTAGAAAAATTATTCCAGTAGAAAAATTCAGAATTAACTGGAGAAGGGCAGAACTATTAGGAGCAAATGATTTAATTTTGGTTTTGGTTTTTAATTTTTTAAATGTTGATTCCTTTTTGAGAGAGAGAGAGAGAGAGAGAGAGAGAGAGAGAGCAAGCACAAGCAGGGGAGGGGCAGAGAGAGAGGGAGACACAGAATCCAAAGCAGGCTCCAGGCTCTGAGCTGTCAGCACAGAGCCCAGCACGGGGCTCAAACCCACAGACCACAAGATGGTGACCTGAGCTGAAGTTGGACACTTGGCTGAGAAGGGTGATGCAGAGAGACGTAAGCAGAAGACAAGTTTGGAGGTCATTCAAAAATTTAATCAGGAGTCCAGTTATCATTCCACTTAACACCATGATGTGCCAAAGGTTATCATTCCTTCTCTAATACCCCATGTAATTTCATAAATGTTTAGTAAAAAAAAAAAAAGAAAGAAAATTGCCAAATAAAGTGATAAAGTAACTATATTATAGGATCTTTCCTATAATAAGCAAAAATAAATTGGGGTATACTTTTGCACTACCTCAAAATAATTTGTACTCAACATACCACCCAAAATTTAGAGCAATTTCTCACAGCTAAATTATTTATATTAACAGGAGAATTAAAAAGTAAGCCATTAATGTAAGATGATTTTAGTATAAAACACAAGATTTTGGGGCGCCTGGGTGGCTCAGTTGGTTGGGTGTCCGACTTCAGTTCAGGTCATGATCTCACGGTTCATGGGTTCGAGCCCAGCATCAGGCTCTGTGCTGACAGCTGGGAGCCTGGAGCCTGCTTCTGATTCTGTGTCTTTCTCTCTCTCTCTCTGACCCTCCCCTCCTCACACTCTCTGTGTCTCTCTCTCAAGAATAAATAAACATTAAAAAAATAATTTAAAAAATTTAAAAAAAACCCACAAGATTTTATAATAAAATAATAAAATGTAGAAATTACAGAACCAAGTGATTTGCCCTTATTATTAATACTATGACCCTGACTGTATGCTTCACCATCAATCTTAATATAGGTAGATAACTTTTCTCCAAACTGGATATTCTATCTAAGTTTGCCTAACCTTGCTACACTGAGAAAATTTCCTGAACAGACTACAAACACACCCAGTCATTGTCTTGAACAGACATCTATTGTTTTGTCTCCAAAACTCTTCATTCATTTTTGGAAACTGACCCTCTCCCACTCACCACCACCCTTAACCTCTTCCATCCTTGTGGAAGTCAGGTATGGCACCATGCTTGTCCAATGTTTGGTGGATGGCCCAACTAACACCCAGTTCCTAGATGCCCTCTCTGTCATGATCCGTCTGTCTCTATACTTTACTTGGCTCTCATAAAGGCCACGCTCTAGCTAGGAATCACCACTCGAGACAGGCTGTAATTCTGTTACAACATGACATCTCACCACACCCACAAACCCTTTCCCTCTTACTTCCATTTCACCTGCTCAGTTTCACCCAATCTTCTAGCCTCTGCCCGCTCCTCCCAGACCATCAATCTTTCTTACTTCCTTTCCATGCCCAGCCAGACCTCCATTAAACAAAACAATAAGTTTTTTACTAGAACCCTCCATTTATTTTCCATCCTTTGTATTCAGTGCAGCAAGCCTGAGCAGTCCCCACCCGGATGAATCACTCTCAAATTCTGTTCCAGGTGACTGAGCTCTCATAACGAAAAACGCTTAGCAGTTCAGATTGATGTCACTGCAGTCTATGGTGGCTAACCCCAACAGCCCTCAGTGATCATCAGTAACCCTTTTATTTGTTCCTAGGCAGGTGACATCTACACTCCCTATGGTCGCTGCTCCAAACTTGACCACTTTATTAAACCTCCTGCATCAGCCAATCATTCCCTGTATCTTTTTTTTTTTTTTTTTACCTTTCTCTCTTCATTGCTCACAGTCAGAGATCAGTAGGTGGTAGCCCACTTCCCTCCCTACTCCTCCACCCAATGGACCTATCAGAACATCAGACTTTATCTCTCTCAAGAACATTTCCGAGGAACTGGGGTCTCTCCTGTCCTCGCCAAGACCATTATTTCTACCTGTGTCCTAAGTCACAAAGCAAAGAAGCTTTCAGAGTTGCTCTCTTTCTGTCTTTATCTTCACTTCAATCTAGCTCTTTCCCCCAAAATGACCAGCAGAACAATGAATCTCACTCCTCAAAACCAGCAGCACCCACCACCAATAACAATACAATCTTTCCTCGGTCCTTCTTCCATTTTTAGCTACTTCCTATCTCCTTTCATTTCCTCATCAAACTTCTTGAAACTATGCGCATATATAATAAATATAAAACATGTACATTTTACAAATGTATGTAATAGAAACAGATGACAATAGTTTAAGGAGACTGAGAATACAGAAGTAATACTATGTGTGTGTATATCTATGTTTCAATTTGTTTTTTCCTAAAACCACGGTCATCTGTTTCTAGCCAAATTTCTAGATTGAAAATACCCACACTGTGTCACCTGTGATCTTATAATTACTAAATCCAACGTTTTATTACTAAGTTCTCTTCCTAACTGGCCCAGCAGCATTTAAAACTTTCTTTTCCCAATAACACTTACCACCTCTCTCTGCATATTACATATTAATACATTTTCTGTCTTTCTTCCTCCTACAGGATATAAGTTGTTACAAGAGCATAGTCCCTACTTTTTTGACTCACTTGCTAGAATAGTTCCTGGCATGTAATAAGTGATCAATGAATATTTGTTGGATAAATATCACCCAACTCCTGACCAAAATCAATTAGGCAAAAGGAGAAAAATATACCCAAACTAGGTCAACACTGGGGTCTTTTCTGAGAGTTTAAACTTGGGACCAAGAGAGTCAGGCCAGTCACTCCGAGTAGATGTAAACTGATCTTTAATATGAATACAGCATAAAACAGGTATGTTAGAGAAACTGTAACAAAGAATATCCTGATAGAATTCAAGCCCCTGTTTTCATTATCCCAATTATCAAAATGATTCTATCCTTGATCTTTGCAAAATAGCTCAGTACCCTTACAGTAAATTACCTTTTCTTAGCTTAAACTATTTTAGTGTCTTTGTCTTTGTCTATTACTTATGATCAAGGGATTCTGTGCTAATATACTGATCTGTGCTTGAAAAGGCTCAAAATAAACATCCTAAAGTCAATGTTCAAAAAAAAAAAAACAAAAAGAAAAATAGTAAAAAATTGGGAGTTACCATTCTAATTCCCAGAATGAATAATATATGTAAATATATGAGCAATAGGTAAGTTACCTTAATGAACACGTGGTATGACATAAAGGCAAACTCTTTATGATAACATACTTAGGTACTGTTTACCAGAAAAGAGCTATTTTCACGTCTTCTCTAAATAAGATGACACACATTAATTGAGGCTTTAAGCCATTTTTTGAAATTAAATTTAGTACTAAATGTAGCTCGTGTTAATTTTCCTTAGGCCACAGGAAAGTACAGCACTGGACAGAGAAGAGGGGAAGGACCCGGCTACCACGTCGCACAGTAAATTAAGGCTGGAGGGCACACTACAATGCATCATAAACTGGCATTTAGAAATAACAGGGCTCTATCTTGAAGAGTAGAATTCAATCATTAGCAACCTTACATTTCATGGGTACTTACCAAACAAACGCTGATGGAATAGAAACTTGCCAGCTATGAGTCCTATGAGAATGGCAAGTAGCCATAGAAGCACCTTCAGAATCCTCCAGCCAACTCCTCTAGGGTATTTGTTTGTTACAAATGAAAAACAGTTTCCAACAACAATAACATTGGCTTCTGTTTGGCTATGAGAAACTGGGTCCTCAGCAAATATTAAGAAGTTAAAGAAGATCACCAAGTAAGCCACGATCAAGCGAGACCAGGGATGCTGGAAATAATAACGGAAGTCTTTACCCATCCTTCAAAACTTCAATTCCGTTGTTTGCCTGTATAAGAAAAGATACATAGCGTTAGAGCAGGAGAACAAATAGTCTCTCTCTTCCTAGTATCTGTTCTGATTTGTAACAGCTCCATAAAGCAGTTATTTAGAAAAGAAGCTACCAGGGGCTCCTAGGTGGCTCAGTCGGTTAAACATCCAACTCCTGAATTTGGTTCAGGTCACCATCTCACAGTTAGTGATATCAAGACCCACATCAGGCTCTGTGCTGACAGTGTGCAGCCTGCCTGGGATTCTGTGTCTCCCTCTCTCTCTGCCCTTCCCCAGCTCACTCTCTCGTTTGCTCTCTCTTTCTCTGTCAAAAAATAACCATAAAAAAATTTTTTTAATTAAGAAAAGATGCTACCTGCTCCTCATGGCCCCAAGACAAGCCCGAGATGGAGGAAAGTAAATATTGTCCCTTCACCGCCATCTAATCCCACCTCTGACCACATGGGGGATCAGGAAAGGAGAAGAATAAAAGAGCTGGGAAAGGGGGGACATGAGAGGGCAGAAGACTGTCCAAAATCAGGGTCGGGAGGAAATGCAAAGCAAAAACAGAACATAATGTTTTTCCTCTTTCAGATTACTACTTTTAGGTTACATTCATAATACAGAGTCCTTTAAAAAAAAATGGAAGCAATGTAGAAGTAAACTGAGTACATAGGAACAAAAAATAAACATGCTCCTTTGCCCCAACCCCTCTCCTCAGCATGATCCCTTAATAATGTGGGGGCCTCTTCCTGTATATCATGTATGGACTTCTATAAAAAGGTTCACAGTCTAGTTTTCAAACAATTTTAACACAGAATAAGTTTTATGAAACAGCTAAGTCAATAGTACAGAAGTTACATGCAGAACGGACTGGACAGTTCTGCTCGTGGGAAGTGAGGAAAAAGGGGACCACTGCACAGAGGACACACCAAGTGCAGGGATGGCAGGTTAGTAGGAAATTTTACCCCAGTGAAGAGGGCAAGAATGCTCAATCTAAGCATTTGGAAAGGCAACAGAGGCATTGCAAAATACATAATATGCTTATGGCTGTGGGTCCTAACCTGGAGGTGCATTGAGAGTAACGAGCTTTCTTAAAATTCTGACGTGCAGACCCCACTTCCATAGCCTTGCTCAGCTCCACCTTCCTCTTTGGGAGGCAGCCTGCCTCTACAGAACACAGCCTGCGTTCCGCTCACCAAGCCTGTGACCGGTTGTTCGTAAGTCTATCCAATTCTGGGGTGCGGTTTTGGTGAACCCATCTGATGCTCAGACTAAGCTAGATCACATGTTTTCAGCAATAAAGCTGAATAAAAGCCGAGATGAAAACAGAACAATAAAGGTAGTAATGTCACTGAAATCTGTCAATTCTTTTTTCTTCTTTCTCAATTTGTTTAGAACTGGGAGAAAAAAGGGATCCTTGCAAAGCCTACAACGTCTGACATCCAGGCTTTGTTTTGGATGTCTACATGCATCATTACCTTATTTTTATCGTAACAACCTTCTAAAATACTGTCATTATCATTCCCACCACTTCATTTTACAGGGAGGGAACTGAGGCTCACACAGATTATGTAACTTGCCCAAAGTCAGCCAGCGGAGCTCTGATCTGAGCCTCTGAAGTCGACCGTAGGACCGAATCGGCATCTGCAGGCAGCCCAGCCAATTCCTGCCTTAGACACAGGGCCCAGTCCCAAGGATGTCACCCCCTGAAGGCTTTCTGGAGATGCATTCTTCTCTAGAGATGATTCTGTTAACTCTATAGAGTATACTTCTATAACCCAGGCAAAATACACGTAAGCGAAAGAATCCTTCACAAATCCTGAGCACTTTGGTAAATCGATAAATTTCCCATTGACAAGTATTCTCATTTCCACACGGCTAAAAGCATAAAGATCAAGCCACAGCCTGAAGTGACTCTAAGTCAATGAAAGACCTGAGAATGGGATCTCAAGTCCCCATCCAACAGTCTGGGGTAACGGATATCAATTAAACCCATAATCTAAGTTAAGGGATACTTGTCTTAACTATTTTAGCAAAGCAATGTAAACACACAAAAGGACTGACAATATAACTCAGCAAAACAAATAGTCTCTGTGCCTTCTAAGTAATTTCAAATCCCCTGTGATCTTTGTGAATACTCTGAAATAACTGTTCCCAGCGGCTGCAGCTCAGATTACTTAGGAATGGTGACTGTAGATAGATTTCTTTTTCTTTACTTTTAATATTTTTAGTGTTTGGTTTTGAGAGAGTATGCGTGGGGGAGGGGCAGAACCTGAAGCAGGCTCCAGGCTCTGAGCTGTCAGCTGGACCCAACGCTCAAATTCACAAACTGCAAGATCATGACCTGAGTGGAACTCGGATGCTTAACTGACTGAGCCACCCAGGTGCCCCGAGGTTTTTTTTCTAATGTGAGGGTCATCACCCCGTAAGCCCAGCGGTGGTTGGTTATCACACCAAAGAAGGCAAAGTGGTGAAGAACAAAAAGGAGCATCATGCATTTTCATGATATTCAGTATGCAACGATGTCAGAATGGGTTGCCAATTCCATTCCATGCAACATCTTTAGAAATGTCTAACAACTGCTATCATGAGAACACACAGAAATCATCTCAAGGCCAATGGGTCTTGAAGCAGGACTCATTCCTGCATGCCCATCAGAACAAGACAGGAGGGACACTTAGGAAGTTAACAGGTTTCCAGGTTGCTTCTCTTACAGTGCAGAGCTCTCCGTAGTTGTCCCATCACCTCCCTTCCCCCACCCACATACAAGCAAGGCACCAGGATTTAGAACACTGAATACATAGGACCTTGACTGTATTGTGAATAAATGCTTTGTGAAGGGTTAGCATATACTCATTTTACTGTTGTTTTTAAGTTCAGAATCTTATTTAGTGAGCTATGTAAGGTCCACATGCCCAAACTTAATTAGATCATTCAAAATATTGGGGAGTCAGCTGTTCCTCCCCAGTATTTATATTGCTTCAAGAGAGAGAACTCCAGAGTTGAGCAACAATCCTGTACTTGTTGATGTGAGTTCCCACAGGCATGCTGTGCATGGTACCATCACCCCACGTTGCAGGTAAACAAAGGTTCAGCGTAGTTGCTGCCTATCTAACCGACCTATCCAATACATGGAAGAGTTGGCATCTGAACCCAAATCCATGCCTAGCCCTTGATCTCTCTAATATATCGTAAAGCTGAAAGTGTGTCTTCTGATGAAGTATTTCCCATCAGGTCTGCAGGCTAGTCTTTACTGCCACAAACAGATTCAGTGACTCAGATACCAGCTGAATTCCTGGTCTATTTATGCTAAACGTGGCTGATATTCATTCTTGCGTCATATGCCAAAGCTTAAAGTGATGCCTTCCAGAGGGTCCCAGATTTCAAAACCTACATAATAACTTGAATGAAAACTTCTACTTATTCCCACGTCCTGACTTCATCCACAAGGTCACCCAAAGTCTGCCTAGTCATGTCAGCCTCAGGTACCAGGTATGCAAAGCACCAAAGCTGTTTTCACTTCTGCAGTTCACATAAAGCAATATGATCATTCAGTGACTCTAATGCTAATAATCCAGGCTTGAGATGGTTCAAACTGACTATGCTACACAGTATACATGGGCTACAAACCCTTGTAATTTTTCACATTCAATTCTGCCACCATAGCTGAGCTTTGAGCTTAAATAAATGTGATTTATCTTAGGTCTTAGTATACTACAGTACAATTATCAGTTTATGTGTTTTTCTCCCTCACTGGGTCACAAGGACCTCAGGGAAGGGCACAGCACAGAGCCAGCCTCAAAGTGGGCAATCAATGGACATCTACTGGATATGGTGAGTGGTACACTTAGAAAGAAAAGCCTCCTCATTGTTTAGGCAAGATGAGGAGACACCTTCCATTAGCTTCCACTCACAGAAGAAAGGAGAAAAAAGCACTGGAACCCAAATATTGCCACGCTGATTCAGCACTGACCCTGCCCAACATCTCATTTTAGACGGGTTCTGCATTATCATCACCAACTAGGGCTAACATTGAATACCTAACCATATACCAGACACTAAGCTAAAGAGCTTTACAAATTTTATTTAAACTGCATAGCAGCCCAATGAAGAAAATACTCTTATTTTATAGATTTTGAACTGGAGACCTGTGAATTTGTAATGTGTACCAAATAACAAAATGGGTCTGTGCCAAAACCAGGATTCAAATCCAAGCCACTTGTCATTAACACTCTATACCAAGCCTTTCCACGTAAAGGAATAAATTCCAAAATCTTGCCCATGACACATCGGTTAGGAAGTTTCTGATAATGAATCTGTATGTCAAAGGTTCACAGTACGTCTAGGATGAATGAGTCTACTAATACAATTCCAGTGGACCTAGCTAGCATGATCAGAAAAAATTGGGGTCACATGACTGACTACAGGATTGCTTGAATTTTGTTCTTCTCTGACCATCAAGTGTAAGTAGTTGAGTTGATCTGATTGTTCTTCTGCAATGCATCACTGATGCTCTTTCTGTGATTTTCCACCTATGCCTACAAAGAGCACTGTATCACTGAGAGCTACCTTAACCCACCCCGTTCACTTCTCTTGTGTATGTAATGACATCATTACGTAGACGCTGCTACCAGTATCTTGGAAGCCTCTGCTTTTCCACATTAAAGCAGTGGCTGAAGACGCTGGTTAACTACAGGCTGGAACTTTATACACAGTCTGATGATCCACAGGCCTTCAGTCATGGTTTCCAATTCTAGATGGACTGATATGTATAGTAGATATTAGGAATCTCACACATTTTACTACAAGTATTGTATTTACACACAATTATTTCAAGCCTGATCTAAAGGCTATGAATGGAGAGAAATTCAAAGGAAAAAAGCGGAAGAGGTAAGGATGCTCAAGTTGGAAGGACACTGAGCAAAGGCAGAGAAGAGACCTTCTGGTATAAAAGTGCATCTGTAGTTCCTTGTGGATGGAGCAGAGTGCTTGAGGGCATCTTGTGAGACGTAGGGGTAAGGTGGGGCCAATTCAAGGAAGACACACAAAAGTATTGCTCTTGTGTATTTTACTGAATAGAGACCAGAGAATGAAAAGTTCCAGAACTGAAGAGTGATATACCTGACTAGAGAAGAATTTGGGAGAGATTTCTCTGTTAGCTTAGATAATGAAAACCTGGTATGAGGCATAACCAAAGTGGGGGAATTAAGTTTATAGGCAATTTCAACAGCTGAAGTTAAAGATTATCAGGTCCTGGGCTACAGCAAAATAGATGCCCTAAGAACTGCTGTAATAATCTGCTGAACCAGAGTACCCTGCCTCGGTTACCTATTAAGGTCTTTACAAATAAAGGAAAACACTGAGGGTGTTCAGGAGAGTGAACACCATTTTTCTTAGCAGGGACCCTGGCTCAGGCAACAGTTCTTCCATAATGACAAGTCTGATTAAGATGGAGGATACCCTTACATTTTAAAAAATTGGGGCACCTGGGTGGCTCAATCGGTTAAGCATCTGACTTTGGCTCAGGCCATGACCCCACTGTTTGTGAGTTCAAGCCCTACAACAAGCTGACAGCTCAGAGCCTAGAGACTGCTTCAGATTCTGTGTCCCCCTCTCTCCCTGCACCTCTCCCACTGTGCTCTGTCTCTCTCTGTCTCTCAAAAGTGAATAAATATTTTTTTAAAAATTTTAATTTATGGATGCATCTGTAAAAGTCCTTAATGAACTAACATACTCTACAAAAGACACTACTACTGGCCAAGTAGAGGACACTGAGTGCACAGCCTGCTAATGCAGGTCTCAGGATCCAGCAATACCTAACGAGGTAACATGCACAGAGCATTTCCATTC
This sequence comes from Suricata suricatta, assembly GCF_006229205.1. Lineage (NCBI taxonomy): Eukaryota > Metazoa > Chordata > Mammalia > Carnivora > Herpestidae > Suricata > Suricata suricatta. Next base: position 69,008,064 of record NC_043709.1, read on the forward strand.
TGGAGCGCACTAGTCTAAAATAAAGAATCTCTCCAAATTTCGTGAAGCTCCTTAGTATTTATGTCTGAAAATTCACCTGGAACCTCTCTTAGCTCTTATTAAAGGCCTCTGAAAAGATGGCTGAGCCAAGAGTGTGAACTTTGGCCCAGCACCTTGAATCCAATTTCTTGAAAAATAATTTTTAAAAAGACTTCTAGTACTTTACTTTTTAAAAAGATTTCTAGTACTTTCAATTACCTAGCTCTACATAGTATTATACACAATATGTCAAGTTCTTTAAGTTCACACAACACACAGCACTGTTTACAATCATATTTAATCCCTAGGATAACTGCTTTTAAAATTCTATGTCCAGGAAGCCTAGGTGGCTCAGTTGGTTAAGTGCCCAACTTTGGTTCAGGTCATAATCTCAATTTGTGAGTTTGAGCCCTGCATCTGGTTCTGTGCAGACAGCTCAGAGCCTGGAGCCGGCTTTGGATTCTGTATCTCCCACTCTCTCTGCCCTTCCTAGGCTCATGCCCTGTCTCTCTGTCTCTCTTTCTCTTTCTCTCAATCTCTCTCTCTCTCTCTCTCTCTCTCTCAAAAATAAACATTAAGAAAATAATAAAATAAAATTCTACATCCAAAAGGCAGACAGTTTTAAATTGTTCAATATTATTTCTTTAAGAGATAAAGATAGCAGCCTATATTTATATCACATTTTACGTCTTAGTGTTTTAATGCACAAAACCACACCATCAGAATGATACTAGAATGATTCAAAGGACTCAGGAACATCTGTTTTTCACAGGGCAGCCTGCTGTGGTGGCAGGAATACGGTCCAGTTCTACCTGCTACTAACTAGCTCTGTGACCTTGGGCAAATCCCTAACCTCTCGGAGATTCCATTTCTTCACCAGTAAAACCCCAATAAAAGTACTTCCCTCAGCACACTGTAGTGAAGCCCGAAGGAGATTTCGTTTGTAAAGTGCCTGGTCACTTCCAGGTACTTCCCACCCTGAAGGCCACTGCTAAAATACAAATGAGCCTTGGTCATTCCTATTAACAATGAGCACGACAGTAATATCACCTACACATTACATTTACTGAGTGATTTTATACATTATTCTCACCATTAAAGGATTCTTAATGCAACTGTACAAGGTAAAGGATGAATACTATCCTTGTTGTGCAAATATTGAAGATGAGGCTCAGAAAGCTTAAGCTACTTGTCCAGAATCGTATTTAGAAAGTGAAAAAGTCCAGATTTGGTAATTCCATGATAACATTCATCATTCATTTGTTCAACATCTACCAGCTGCTTACCTGCGCCTGACAATGGCCTACCCGGGAGGGTTACTAACAGACAACATCCTGCTGTTTTGCATCTTGTAGGGTAGTTGAGGGAAACAGACATCAAACAGGAAAGGAATATTATAGAAAACATAATATTTTAGAACGCTGTAAGGTGATGGAGGAAGTTACTGGGCAATGTCAACAGGGAGGGAAATTAAAGCAGTCTTCAGTATAAGGTGACATCCGGACAGAACCTCAGGGAAGGGAGGAAAGCAAGTGGATAGCTGGGAGAGACCCAGACACAGAGACCCAAAAATTGCAAAAATCGGTGTTGAGTGAATGATTAGTGCATTTAAGGAAAAGCAAAAAAGCCAGTGTGACTGGATAGGGTGTGGGTGCAGGGGAGTGTGAAGGGAAAAGGGACCCAGGAGGTAGCCTCCAATGGTGAGGCAGCCTTTCCTGATCCAGCCTTGAGGCTGTCCAATGCCTGTGGGCTTTCCTACTGTGAGATGGGAAACAGGAGATGGACACACGTGGCAGAAAGGCCACTCTGCCTGGTGGCTGGAAATGCATGAACTTCTAGATACATTCAAACAAAAGAGCTGAGGATAGTTATGTGCTGGATTGGATGTGGACATGGCCTGGCAAGACCCAGACTGGAAGTGCTGTTTCCTAAGAGAAACACCACTGAAGCAGACAGACACAACACAATAATAATTAACATTTTTTAGTGTTTTTTGTATGTTAGGCAAGTACTTCTCATTCAGTATCTCAATTAGTCCTTATACCAGCCCTTTGGCCTTATCAATAAAGAAATGGAGGCTAAGAAAGGTTATAATCTGCCCAAGGTCATACAGCTACCAACTGGTGGGAACAGCAGAAGTAACTCTATATGACCCCAAAGTCAGTACTCTCAGTAACTACTTATGCTCCCTACACTGAGAAGTATAATATACAGATTAAATTTCCAATGGCAGGAAGTAGGGGCCCTAGGAACCAGTAAGTACTAGATGAGAACTAATATCTAGTAGGCACTCAACAAATATTTGCTGATGAATTAATAAATGAAAAAAAATGTATGGATCATGATTGGATAAGAGGCCAGCCTCGAGTAAGAATAAAAAACAAAAACAAAACAAAATGAAACAAAACAAAAAACACTGAAGATTGCACTCCAGAGAGAACAAACTCTGAATAATGGGATATTCAAGTCTATAAAAGGACAAATGGCAGAAAGATGGAGAAACCAAATATACATTTGCCTGGACCAGCCCTGAGGTCTGGTAAATTATCTTGAAATGTTAGATGAAAAGACAAGCATGAGGAGATGACATATAGCATTCTACATAATGTGAATGCGCAATACAGGTTTTAAAAATACAAATCGCAATAATAACAGAACTTCTTGCTTTTAGTCCAATATAAGAGACCACACAGCCTTTTAAATAAAAAGCAACCTTTTAAGTCAATCAATGAAACCACCATAAGTGGTTCAAAGAGATACCAGGATGGTATTTGTAGTAGCCTCACTAATTTAGAGGATCACATCCATAAATCACTTCCTACACTTTCTTTCATATTGTTTTCAACCTTTAAGTGATTTTCTTTCCTTGTTCTTATCGTGCAGTCTTTGGGACAACAAAGTTCTAAACCATGCAAGTTTTTAAAACAGAGAAGCTGAAGCAAAGTAGGTTGGGGTTCTCTCTAACTAGTCAACTTTTCATTAAAATGGCAAAGTATTTATGAGCACTTTCATGTTATAAAGTTGAAAAATATTCACCAATTAATTCTTTAAAATTGCTTAAACCTGCTTTTCAGCAACATGTTTCTGATAATCTAAACACACACCAAAGAAAATCAGTTCAAGAATAAAGTATAATTCATTCATATCTGAAATTATTTTTTAAATGCCTAGCAGTTTAAAGCAAAAAATTAAATAAACTAGACAGTATTGGTATCCGAGCAAACGATCTGATGGAGGTGGAATGGGGGTGGGGATAAATACCTGAGTCAAAATTTCAAAATCCCGAATTACTTTTAAACTACATAGATGGGGGGGGGGGGGCTAGAAAGTACAGGCATAGTGAAAAATTCAGAACTTTACAACAAATATAGTTCTTACAGAGATTCTGCTACTGTTTATATTCAATAAATTGGAAGGACTTTTTTCTGAAGACAAAACAAAACCCTGAAATCTTCTTAGAAGTCCTTCTACGGATATCAAACAATATGTTATTTATAACGAGTGATAAATATGTTTATGCGACATACTGTTTTTTGGTTCATTAGACACTAATACTAAAACAAGCATGTGATGTTTACTACCCTCTTCTCACATACACACACAGAGTTCATTGTTCCACTGAGGGTAGAATGAATAATGACAGTCCAAGTGTTACACACATGGACTACCACACTTGCGGGCCTATGGCATTTTCAAATATAGGAATCGCCAAAAAGCTTTACATAGTCACAATAAAGTTAGTAAACCCTCAAGTTTCGTTTTTTTGGTTTTCGTTTTGCTTTGTTTTTATGGAGAAAGCCCCAAACCTGCAACCTGTTAATTTAATTAACCAACAATACGTAGGGCTTCTACGGTGCTCCCATCCCAGGAATCAGTGAAGCGAGGAAAGTTCAAGGTCTGTCCTAGTAACCCTGAGAGCCCCGAGTTCTAGGGTTCCTCACCGACAGCCTTCCACCGAGGGGTCTCGACTGCCCTTTCGCAGAAGGGCCGGTGCGTCCGTGACCGCCGGCCGCCC
>NC_043709.1:69012196-69053278 GCF_006229205.1 Suricata suricatta
GCCCCGGCCGGGCCCGCCTCTGCGGAGCAGGCGGCTGCAGACCTGGGACCACTTGTGAAGCGGCGGGGGCGGGGGGGCGGCCGGCTTCAGCCTAGCGTGTCTGCAGCAGTCCCTTCTTCCAGGGGGAATCCGCAGACTTCTTGTAAAATCCACCATCCTGCAGGGAACCAATGAGGTTCCCAGGTGGAATAGCCTCAAAGAACTGCAAACTTTCTAATGCAGTCTCGGGTCATAGAGCATCCTTTCTGCTTTTGCCACTCGGTGGTGTGGAGGTGGGGTGGGGAGAGGCAGCCCGGGAGGGTATGAGAAGTCTTACACTGACTTTCCAGCTTGTCCGGTCTGGCACACCCCCGCGCAAATATAGTCACACATTTGCTCACATATTTCTAAACTCACACACATTCACACACACTTAGAAATGGGCAAGTATATATACACATGCATAAATATCTATACACACGTATAAAATCACACATACATTCACACATACATTTATGCATACATACATTTAAGCACACACGTGCAATATTTTTGAATCCTGAAGCCCTCAAAAATCCATCATTCTGTAATTCTTAAATGACTTATCTGTAGCATGGCACATAGGAAGACTTTTGACCACATTTAGCCAATTCCTTTCTTTCTGATGAAACCTTTTCTCCATCATGGGTGTGTGTGGCCTTTGTTTCCTTCCACACCAAGTAACAGCTGCAACCTCAGTTTACCAGCTGCTTATACTGTGTTAAAAGCTGATATTCTATGCAAATGGAAGTGATCCCTAGCTGCTACAGTCAATATGCCTACAATAGCAAACTTATGAGGAGAAAAATAGCCTCTCCTGGGCTGGCAGCACGATGTAGGAATGCACTGCCAGCCCGGTGGAGAGCTGAGATGTCAGCAGATTTTGCGATGGACAGAGAGCCACTCCCAAGGTCCTGCAGTGTAGCTAGTCCACACAGGCATCACTGGGAGTTCACTGCCATACTTCTCACTAGCTGGACATCTGTTCAAGCTTCTAAGAATGACCATGTGTATCTACAGTATAGTCATAGTTTGTAGTCATGTTATGGAACTCTTAGCTTGGTAAGATTCTTTTTAGTGAAGCTTTCACAAGTTTCCCCAGAAGGAGCTGTTTCCTATGCTAGCACTTTGTACATTTTACTATGACACTTCTTACATTGTCTGTACTTTTTTTGCCATGTCTTTTTCTACCCCACTAAGCCATGAACTCTTCGAAGGCAGAAACTAAATCTTACCATTGCATCTTCAACCCTTAACATAGTGAAGTATGGTAATGGCTCAATAAATAGTAGATTAATTCCACAGATTGTTAGAGTCTATGGTGCTTTTATAATTATAATCAGGATTATTTTCCAAAGGATTATTAAACTGTGTACCTGTCTAACATGGGTTCCATGTGCTATATTTTCTTTGTAGCTCCATTTAAAGCAAGGATGTTTTCAGTTTATTGAAACAGGAAAACATCACAGCTTCACAAAGTATGCAGCACAGTACTGATATCTATGGCTTGTTCACCAACCCCTCCCCCCCCCAAAAAAACAAAAGGAAACAAAACAGAAGGCACTTTCCTATCATAGTCTGAAAAACATACTACATTTCAGAAGATAGTGGAGTAAAAAATCAATGAGCAGCTTCTTTTCTGACTACTTCACAATCAGTTGAATTACATGGTATCTACTAAAATAAACTTAAATTAGTCAGAACCGAAATGTCTTCCCTCATTACACAGTGCTTATTTATCCTACCTTTGTATCCCAGTCTTCTTAACATATGGTTTTGCTTTCGTTAATAATAATCTCAAGAATAAGCTCAACCAATGCTTACTATTTGCTCATAGTTGAGGGGTTAAAGAATATAACTTCCCAGGACCACTTCAGGGCAAAATATTGAAATGACCAAGGTTTTCTTCAATATCCATTATTCTATAATATCCATTTACCACGGACTAAGAAGCTTGTGCCCTTTGTTTTGCCAGCCACCCAAGATCTGCAGTCCAGTCCTAAGGACCAGGCAGGGGAATAGCCTCTACGTTTGATCTTTGTCACTACAGTGATAACAGCTCACCTTACTGATGGCTTGTTATCTATCAGGCCCATTCCATCTATCAAAATGTTTACTCTCTGTGATAGATCTGTGAGATGACTGTTACTAGTATCATTTCCATTTTTGGCTTTGAGACAAAGACAAAGTGGTTCATGCAAGATCCTATGACTAGCCAGAGAGGTGGGGTAAGAATCAGCAGGCTGGCAATGGAACTTGCCAATTCACATTGAACTCTCATCTTGTACCACCTCTCCGTGTTCCAGGACAGGGAGGCAGATTTACAGTCAGGAGATTCAGAATAGGGATTATTGGTATGAATTCTGTTCCACCACAACCTGAGCTACAAACTACTACTATTAAAAAAAATTCAGTAAGAATCCCTATGTCTCACTTTCTTCCCCACTGAAGTGGTGAGGTATTAGACCTGGATATGGATTTAGGAGTCCCACATAGGTCATTCGGCAGCTCAAGTAGAGATCCTGCTTAGGATTGGTTACTGTGCTCCACATTCTCCAGTCTCCTTCCCTCCCAGTTACTACCACACAGACCTGTTGGGAGATTCAAATGCCCTAATGTCTGTAAGACCCCTACACACTGCCAAGTACATAATAGGTGGTCAATAAAGACCATTCTTCCTTTCCATTAATGTTCCATGAAACTTTTCTCAAGGCCAAAATCTATTGGTCAGCTACACAGAATGTGATTTCTCACTCACATAAATTAATTATTTCTCTAGTGGTGGCCAGCAGCGTTAGAAATGATATAGATGGAAACCCCAGGAAGAAACCAAGATATCAGAGCTCCAGATCTTCCACTCAATCCATCCATACTGTAACCCAAACAATTTTCTTCCATTTCTTTTCCATAGAGGATATCAGCAAATTGGCCATGGCTTCACACAGTGTCAGGACAATGATAGGAAATGCCCAAATCACCCTATCCAATCATCTTCTTACCCCACCCCCACAAACAAAGTCAACCCTGCAGATAGGTCTTGAAGTGTGTCTTGTTTATGTATAATTCCTTTGTAAAATCTGACCCCAAAGTGTAGAAATCAGAAGTGACCACATGAGATGATGTTTCCATTTACCTAACCTAGGTTAGTAATACAGTTATGCTTTATATTTTTTCTAAAAAAAAAAAAAAAAAAAAAAGAAAGAAAGCTCAATATACATTTCAGGAATTGATGAAAACATCGATTCTGACCGAACTATATCCTCCCTAAATGGCAAAAGGAAGCTCTAGTCACGGGCATCCGAAATCTCTACCAAGTCGATCAGGAAACTCCCTCACCAGTGATTTGGTGGACTCTAAGCAAAACTATTTTTAATTTCCAATAGGTCAACCAGGATGATGCTAATTGCACACTCCAAGTATAAACAGCATAATTTCTTTATTGCCAACGATGCTGCAAGAACAGAAATTTGAACATAATTTCCTTCCGGTATTTAAAGGCCAATGACTTTACTGCCAGCATTGCCCTCAACAGTCCAAATTACAAATGTCCAGTTCCCTTGTACCCAAGGTACGTTCGCTAATCCATTTTCGTCCACATGTCCTAAATTTCTCTTGGGAAAAGATGCTCCTCATGTCTCTACTGTTTAGAATATTAGAGCCTGCGCTCTGGAATCCTGGTTCAGCCACACAATGCCAACGTGATACTAAGTAAACTCCTTAACCTCGCTACACGTTAGTGGCACAAGCCTCATAGCTTGTTAGAGGGATTAATTAATGTGTGGTACACTTTTAATATTCAGTCTGTCCATGTTAAGTTCCCCAAAAATGTTCTTTTTAGTATCATTGTTATTCATCTCATCTCTGCCCTGCTAACATTCAGCACGTCCCACCATTCCTTTTACTATAGGACAGATTCACCCAGCCTTCCCCTCCCCTGGAAGTGGACGGACGAAGGGATTTTTCTGTTCAGCTTTTAAAGCAAAGGACTCACGCAGAGGGTGAGCTGGGGCTGTCACCTGCCTGGTGCAGCATGACCCCGGATTCATACGTGGTCCTGAAGAATCTGCATAAATGCAACAGTTCCTTCGAAGAGCTCTTGCTCTGATGATGACGGAGAGGGACAACTGTTTTGTTGCCCACTCCCTTCAGCTCCTTTCCCTGCCTTCTGGCTCTCCTCTCTACCCCACAACCCTCTCTTAGGTGCACAGAGACCCTGAAACCTGAGCATGCCTCACTTCCGGGGAGCAGTGATTGCTTGTGACTAGTGATGACTTCATCCACAGGAATGTGACTGCTGGTTTTAAATGGCAAATTTGCCTTTGGGCAGCTTGGAGCTGATCTTTCCTTTCTTCCTGCTTGGTTTCCCCTAAAACAAATGGTCTTTTTCCTTCTTCAAGCGGTTTCCAACAGACCCACTTAGACAGGTTTGATAGAGTTAGCCCAAGGGGAGGAGGCTTGATGTGAGGTAACACAAAAATACATTGGCTTTCCAGACCTCCTGATTTCATTTAAAAGTACCAAATACACCACCTAATCAATAAACATATCCAAAGCAACTAGACCATCAAAGCACTGGAAGGTGCTGAGGTTTCAAAGATAAATACAGTGTGTCTGTTTCCTCAGGAAACTCATGATCTAAGTGAGCAGACAAGAAATGGCTTCTAATCACCATAAATAGTAGTACAAGGTGACGTCTAATTGGGGCCAAATGCATTTTACTGATCATAAGGGCTGAAGAGAAATAAAATTATCCTTCGGAGTTGCTATAGAAGACCAGATGGGAAAAGACGTTTTGAGGCAAATAGGATAAGGATAAGAAGAATTTAGATACGCAGAAGAGAGAGAAGAAATTCCAGAAAATGGGACAGCCAGAGCAGTGCTCATTACCCAGAAAGTGGGGAAAGGGGGAGGGGCAGGAATGCTGTGGTCCTTTCACCAGAGTGGGTAGTAGGGGACAGTGAAATAATGTCATTTGGTGAATTAGGGAAGGCCAGGTTGTTGAAAAGGGACTTCTCAGTTCCAGCCCCTTAGCAGTAGGGGGGTGGGAACAGGGTGACAGGATAACAGGGAATAAAGGGAAAGTAAGAGAAATACTTGGCAACAGGAATCTTAAATTATAAAAAATGAAAATCATTTACTTATGTATTTGAAGATAATGGCCATATTTTCATGTAGCCATGAAATGAGAAACAGTAAGCCTCACGCTCCACCCACAGACGAGAAGGGCTGCTCTCCTTGCCTCCCTCATGGGTTAGAGGGAGCCCTTCTCCCCCACTTTCCACCTCTCTGGCTCATATGAAGAAATAAGCAAGGGGTATGGAATGCTTTCTTTCAGTGTCTGGTTCCCCTCCTCCATGGGCGCTGCTCAGCCTGGAGGCCTGCCTGGCCCACACCTCTGAGTTTCAGGATGTCCTTTAGAAAAATGAGTTTCACAGGGGCACCTGGTGGCTTAGTCGGTTAAGTATCCAGCAGTTGATCTCAGCTTGGTTCATGAACTCCCAGTTCATGGGTTCAAGCCCCATGTTGGGCTCTGCACTGACAGTGTGGAGCCTACTTGGGGTTCTCTTTCTCCCTCTCTCTCTACCCCTCCCCTGTTCTTTCTAGCACTCTCTCTCTCTCAAAAGAAATAAATATATTTTTTTAAAAACTGAGTTTCAAAGATAGCATCTTCTGCTCAATGTCAGCACTCATGTGTGTTAGGTGTTGCAATCCTTAACTTAATAATATCGTGGACTAATTTATCTGTAGTACAGTCCTCCCGACCTCCTATCCACAAGTAAGCAGACATCTCCTGTACTCACCGTATTTGTTTCTTAGGCTACCATAACAAATTATCCCAAACAGTAGCTTACAACAACAGAAATGTGTTTTCTCACAGTTCTGGGAACCAGAAAGCTGAAACCCCAGCAGGGCCCTGCTGCAGCTCTGGAAGAGAAGGCTTCCTTGCCTCTTCCGGCTTCTGGTGGTTCCTGGAGTTCCTCAGCTTAAGGATGCTTCACTCCAATCTCTGCCTCCACCTTCACATCATCTTCTCTTCTGTGTCTCTGTATGTCCAATTTCCCATCTCCCTTCTCTGATCTGGTCATCAGATTTTGAGCCAACCCCAAATCCAAGATGATTTCATCTCAAGATCCTTAACTAATTATATCTACAAAGACCCTATTTCCAAATAAGATCGAATTCTGAGGTTCTGAGTGGACACTGTTCAATGTATTGCATTTATGTTTATAAATAAGCAAATATCCTCTGTCTAAATTATAATTTTACTTGCAATAGTGGGTTATTCATTCAATCCAGGGTAAAAATACATAGTCATTTACTTAATGATAAAAAGATTGTTTTTTGTAAAAATATTCCTTCAAACGGTATTATCCAAATTTCTCACATCATGACTCCAGCATTGCTCAGCCTTGGATGTTTAGTTTGCTTCTCTTTGTGGAGGAATATTAGGCCTCTGAATGCCTAGGTGTTGCCTGTTACTTAAGCTTCCATTCCAAAATGTAAAACCATCATCTTCAGGAAGTTCTTCTGTGTCAGAGACTGCCACGTTCTGGCCTTATCGTGCTGAAAAAGACAAAGTTCCTGCTTTAACGCAGCTTATTCTAGTGGGTATACAGCCAGGAAACACAAAATGCAACATGATATAATTTTATTAAGAAAAGTAGGTAGACTTGTAGGATCAAGAAAGAAAGCATTTGGGTCAAAATTTTAAAAAGTGTCCAGGGTGAGCTTCTTCCTTGGAAGATGTGAGCAGAATAACTAAGCTAGCTCCTGCTGCCACAACCTTTTTTTTATATTTATTTATTTTTGAGAGAGAGTTGAAGCATAACTCAGAGAGGGGCAGAGAGAGAGGGAGACACAGAATCCAAAGCAGGCTCCAGGCTCTGAGCGGTCAGCGCAGAGCCCAATGCAGGGCTCAAACTCACAGACTGTGAGATCATGACCTGAGCTGCGGTCAGATACTTAACTGACTGAGCCACCCAGACTCCCCTCCTGATGCCACAATTTTATATCTATTTCCTCCATTGCATTTTGCTAGAGGTGCTAAATAGTACACATACTGCATTAAACCTAATTGTCCTATAATATAACCAGAGCTCTTTAGGTCAAAGAGTATCTGGTCATTGTATTGCCAACCAGCCACACACTGATGCACCTGTGGTGTGTCCAGTCACAATTATGGCACTCCAGGCACTACTCTAGTTGCAGACACATACGGGAAATGCACAGACAAAAATCCCAGTGTCCTGTAATTCCACTAGGATGGGGCTTGCATTCCTGTAGTACACTTGAAAACAAAATCTCAGGTTTGATCCCCAGTTCTAATTCTCACTCTTCCCTTACCTTTAGTCAATCACTTTATGGTTCTAGGCCTCAGTTTCCAAGCCTATAAAGTAAGGAAATTGGACCAGACATTCTCAAAGTGCACTTCTGCCTGTAGCACTCACTTGTTGTAGGGTAAACAGCTACCTGATTTACTGAGAAGCTAAGGAGCCAGGTGATTCCAGGTCAGGCAGCCACCAGGATCCCAGGAATCATGAGCAGAAAACAATAGCAAGGATCCTAGACCCTGGGGTCTACAATTAGGTGGAGGGTACCATTGCTGGAAGATGACATGATTGATTCTGAAGCAGAGGTCCCAGTGTCAGTTGGAAGTAGAGGGGAGAGATCTTGCCTCTGGGGGTACTGAGCTGCCAAACACAACAGGGAATGGTTTTGCCAAAAGTTGAATTAACACATGTAAAGCACTTAGAAGAGTACCTGGCACAGAGAAAACCTCAGTAAATAAGGCTGTTGTTAGTATTGGTTTGTCCCAGAAGAACTGGGTTATACTCAGAAAGCTAAGAGACAATGACTAGGAAGACATGACAAAACTTGGATAAGAAAGCAGGCCGCTCAGAAAGGCATGCTGGGGCCTGCTCCGTCCCCCATGCTGGTCTCCACCCACCAAAGGTGCAAACGCAGATCTCGGTCTTGGGCAATGAAGTGCATGAGGATGAGTTTCAATGAAATAAAAGATATGTCCGTGTGCAGGCTTTGAAGGACAATAATACTTTGGATACAGACAATGATAAGTTTGAGGTATCCCGGTAAAGATGGTAGAGATTTCTCAACAGTAGGTAGTTGTAACTGTAGATCTATAACTTAGGCAAGAAGCTACAGCTGAACTAGCAGATGTGGCAGCCACAGCACCCATTATGAGTCAGTGTTTCTGAAGTGTGGTCTCCAGACCATCTGTGTTACAGTAAACTAAGGTGGGTGTTAAGAGCAAATTTCAGAATCCACTTACTGAATCAGAACCTCGTACAGTGGGGTTTAGTAACCTCCATTTGATAAGCTCCTGAGTGACCCTTACACACATTCACGGTGGAGAAACATAGGTAGAGGAAATTTTTGATATGACGCTACAGAAAATGTTGTATAAGAATATAGGAGAAAAGGCAGCCAGAGAAGCCTGGTTGATATGGGCCTGTGGTACCTGGAATTCAGTCAACTTCATGCCACTTATTAAGTAGGGTTCAGCCTAGACTTCACAATAAAATAATCTGATGCTTGGGATGCATATCAGGCCAGTGAAATTGGTATCTCTTAGCGGGAATGAAGTAGACCTCTTCCCACAGAAGTTTCCAAGTGGGTGGCAGTCTGACCAGTAGATTATTTTCTTTGACTCTCTCTCGCTATTTTTAAATTTTAATTTAGTTGTAAATATTTTAAAACCAGTACACTGTACATTTTTTTAAATTTGAATTTGTAGCTTCTCAGAAAAATGTGAAGAACTGGCTTTGCTGGACCTCCATTCTTGAATGGCAAAACAGCTTCTAACACAGCCTTTTGCAGTTCTCCGGGTCACCCGTCCTGTCACAGCCTCAGGAAGCATGTGAGGCCCACAGTGCATACTCTCAAGGGGATTTATGGCCTCAGCTTCTCTTGGGCCCACGCTCCATCTCAATCTCCACACCAGCCTCTCTTGTCACAGACCCTGTTAAAGAACAAAATTTCAACTGAGTAAACCTGAAGATATAATTGGCTTTATTAAGCAACTCATGAATTAGACAGCATCCCACCCAGCAAGGAGAGGAGAGTTCTGAGGAGTTCTACAAAATAGAAAGTTTTTGTGGGAAGGAAGGCAAGGCAAGCAAGTTATTAGCAAATGAAGAGATAGGAATCTTTCAGGCAAGGTCACCTTCCATTGGTCAAAGGACAGGGGGATCTTCTTAGGTGGGTTACCTTGTCTTCCTTTAGAGGAGGAAATAGACAGGCCCATGTGACAGGTGTTGACAAGAAGATTCCTGACTGACCAGCTAAGACCACATTTCTGAGGGAAGTTGAAACTCTAATTGGATTAAGTATCAAGCCTCAATTTGGTGTCTTCACTCTAAGCCTGGCTTAGCCCGTGGTTTTCTTTTTAACAATCCCAAAGTCCCCCTCAGCATGACATATAGTTTGGGGAAACCATGTGAGACAGGCCCCTGTTTGTCTGCTGGTTTCATCCTGTGCTTCCAGAGCCCATTTCTTCAAGCCGTGGTCCCCAACATCTCAGGTCCCATGGAGAGGATTGGTACAGCTGCCTGGAACAGCACTCCCTTCTACCAAGGTCAAGTCTGGCACCGACACTGCTACTGCTGCAGTCTACCTACAGGGCTAGGTTCTTCTCCAACCACATCTCAGCCAGATCTCAAGATTCCCCAGAATGATCTCCAGCCAGCTCCTCATCTCTGTGAAATCACCCTGCCTTGCTTGGGAGGGAGCAGTGCTGGCTTATTTGACCAGAATGCTTCCTTAGGTCCCTGGAGGGCTGGATTCTATTTGTGAATTTGATGGGCTTATTTCATGAGAGGAATTTGAGAAGTGTGCCCCTCCCTGTAATAATGAACTTCCTCAAGGATGTTCTGTTTCCCTTACTTCCAACCTTAGCTAACCGATAGATCACTGTTTTTGAAAACTCAATGCTACACATTTGCATCTATTTCTTAGTATTTTAGAGTTGTGAGAATGTATACATTAACATAATTTGTCTTAAGTAATTACTTAAAACTACTAAGCTGACTCAGAATGTTTCTTATCTGCAGTAACAGGGAAACAACTGAAAATTAGCATTTGAACTGATGTAGAAGGTGCTCCAATAAATTCACTATCGACCTAAAATTTTGTTTGTTTCTTTATTTATTTAGAAAGAAAAAGAAAAAAAAAATGTCAGCAGGGGAGAAGAAGAGAAAGAGAGAGAGAATCCCAAGCAGGCTTTGCAATAACTGTGAGGAGCCCTACTTGGGGCTTGAACCCATGAACCATGAGATCATGACGTGAGCCAAAATCAAGTGTTGGACATTTAACCGACTGAGCCACCCAGGCGCCTCCCTCCAAAAAACTTTTTAACTCACTCACATAATTTTTTTGATATGGTTTTCAGCCCTACCTAAAAGAATATGGTTATTTTCACCTTGAGTAGATGTGCAGAGTAATGGAAAGACGGTAGACATGTTGGAATTAGACATGCCTGGGTAACAATTCTCCTTTGCCACATACTCTGAGACAGAGAACCTTGTCTGAAATAGTTAGCTGATGATATATACCATGCAGACCACAGTGAAGATTAAATGAAATGGTAGAAGTATATATCCTGGCACATCTATTATATTCTTAATAGATCTTTAAGCTTCTATTGGTGGATAGCAGGTCTAGTGAAATACCTCACATTTTGTAATAAAATTCCTACACTTCACCACAATTTTAATATCATTAAAATATCATTCCCTGAGTCTTTAATTTTATTTAGTATCTCTAAACAGATTACGTGGGTTCAGTTTGTACAATAGGTCTAATATTGTCAGAATTACCACTGTTAAATAGAATTCTCTGAAGAGAAAAAATATTTTCAAATTTCAACAAATTGGCACTTACTTCAAGCAATATTTAATTCATCCTTTCAGCAAACATTTGCTGTCTACCATAGGAACAGCTACAAGAACATCATCCCTGCTCATCCTGTATAGGAAAAGTCAGGCAAGGGCACCTGGGTGGCTCAGTCGGTTAAGTGTCCGACTTTGGCTCAGGTCATGATCTCACAGTTCCTGAGTTTGAGCTCCGCATCAGTCTCTGAGCTGACAGCTCAGAGCCTGGAGTCTCCTTCCAATTGTCTCTCATTCTCTCTCTCTCTCTCTCTCTCTCTCTCTCTGTCCTTCTCCCACTTGTGATTTCTCTCTTAAAAATAAATTTTTAAAAACATTAAAAAATTAAGGGGAGCCTGGGTGGCTCAGTCAGTTGAGTGTCTGATTTCAGCTCAGGTCATGATCTCACGGTTCCTGGGTTTAAGCCCCGCATCAGGCTCTGTGCTGACAGCTCAGAGCCTGGAGCTTGTCTTCAGATTGTGTGTCTCCTTCTCTCTCTGACCCTCCCCTGCTCATGCTGTCTCTCTCTCTCAAAAATAAATAAAACGTTAAAAAATTGTTTAAAAAAATTTTTTTAAAGTCAGGCAGGTAACACACCATCATTATGGTATAGAAACTAAGGAAGAAGTAGCCCATCAAAACACAGAAAACGGAACCACTAATTTTGCCTGAAGACATAGAAGGATTCACAAAAGTAATAGGTGATATAACAAGATTTACTCTGAGAATAACTTTTACCATCATAAATAGTGCTTGTTTTAATGGCATTTTCTTGTATATTACTTTACATTAATTTATGTTCTGCTCTATGAATCCACAGGTATCTTTGTGCATGAATGTCTTCTTCCAAAATAAGTTTATTACCTTTAAGAGAGACACATCCAGAGAACTTAAAAAAGTTTCCTTTAATCCCAAAATATCAGAGCACCTGGGTGGCTTAGTCAAACATCTGACTTCGGTTCTGGTCATCTCATGGTTTGTGAGGTCAAGCCCTGCAGCAGGCTCTGTGCTGACAGCTCAGAGCCTGAAGTCTGCTTTGAATTCTGTGTCTCCCTCGCTCTCTGCCCCTCTTCTGCTTGCACTTTCTCTCTCTCTCAAAAATAAATAAACATAAAATAAAAATTCCAAAGTATCATGATAGCATGTACTTTTTCCCTAGAATATTTGTGAAGCATAATGGGAAACATAATGGGCTTCTTAGACCTTTAAGAATGTCTAGATACTTTAAGCTATAGACACTTTAAAAATTGACATTAATTTTGTCACGTAAGTGACCTATGTTACAGTATGTCATTACTGAAAAAGCACTAATCATAAATTTACTTGAGCCTGCAAAACCAAAGTTTTTATTATTTCCTAAGAGTTTCTGTGCAAGATTTAACAGCAAGAAAAGAAAAATCTTGGAGCACCTGGCTGGCCCAGTCAGTAGAGCATGCAACCCTTGATCTCGAGGTTGTGAAATCAAGCTCCACATTGAGTGCAGAGATTACTCAAAAATTAAATCTTTAAAAAAAAAAAGAAAAAAAATCTTGTTTTGATATGGATGTTGAGTGGTTATCTGGGCTCACACAAGAGCTAAGTGTTTTCCTAGAGCTGATGTTTCATAGAAGTCAACTTACATGTGTGCCTTTCTAAAACATACACACAAGCACATGCACTGAATTTTGGGTTCCCATAGAGAAATCTGAAATCTTGAACATCAGTTTTTACCCACAAATGCCTGGATCTCCTGAAGTTCATAAAAAATGCATTGAGGCCCTATGGAACTCCTGGGTGGCTCAGTCAGTTGTGCGTCCGACTTTGGCCCAGGTCA
The DNA here is from genome assembly GCF_006229205.1 of Suricata suricatta. Lineage (NCBI taxonomy): Eukaryota > Metazoa > Chordata > Mammalia > Carnivora > Herpestidae > Suricata > Suricata suricatta. Next base: position 69,024,914 of record NC_043709.1, read on the forward strand.
TGATCACACCCCTCGTGAGTTTGAGCCTCGCATCAGGCTCTGTGCTGACAGCTCAGAGCCTGGAGCCTGCTTCTTATTCTGTGTCTCCTTCTCCCTGCCCCTCTCCTGCTCATGCTCTGTCTCTTTCTCTCAAAAATAAACGTTAAAAAAATAATTTTAAAAAATGCATTGAGGCCCATCATCTTTGACTTCTTTATAGTTGTCACCATGAAAAAGATAATCAAGATCATAAACCCACATCCATAAGGCCACATTCACATCTGGCTCACCCGATGTGGTACCCTATGCCCTCATGGCTGACCCTCTAGACATGCGCAGAATAAGATAAATTGCCATAAAAATGTATCTTCCTAGAAGGGGTCCAAATTCCCCCACTTTCCTACTAAAGAAACACAATGATTTAATAACTCAGGAGACTTGAAAATAATATCACTTAAAGTATTAAAAAACGAATTAAAAGGGAATCAGGAAAAGTGGCTTTTAGTCAGGTTTTCCACTGCTAAATCTGTTATTACCTTTGATGAGTTCATTAACCTCTACAACTTCAGGGGCCCGAAGTGTTTTTGTAAACTTTAGGAGATTCAGGCATTTGCAGGCATAAAATTGATATTCCAAATTTCATGACTTCTCTATGGACACCTATGTTTCACTGCATGTACTTATGTGTATTTTTACTATGGCACAGAATGTCTTCATATGAAAAATAACAATATTGGACACACACAAAAATAAGTATTTAATCCCTAACATCTTATAGTTCTAAATAATTTAGATCATGTGGTAACAATGCAAATCTTATTCATTTTGTGTCTTCATACTTTACATAGAGAGAAAAGTGTGGCGAAGATTTAACTCATTTATTTGTCTCTGGGTGTTCAAGAAAAATTTGTTTTATACTTTTGAGTGAGCAAAAATTCCCTCCTGCTCTTTTGATTGTAAAATGATAATATAGTGGGCAAGATGTGTGAAATTGCATATCTGTGGAATAAAGAATGCTTGCTGCATATTTTTCTACAGTAATGCAGTCATTCCATTTGGAAAATACACCTTTAATGACATGCTGGTAAGAACTAGGGAGCTAGAACATCTGAAAATTACACAGTAGATAATCATAGGTTTTCTTTTTCTGCTTTTTTTCTTCTTCTAATTTTATTTTACCATATTTACTCTCTGGCTTTCTCTGGGAAATGTAAGCTTAGATCTTTTCCATATAGAAAAGAACCACACGGGGCGCCTGGGTGGCTCAGTCGGTTAAGCATCTCACTTCACCTCAGGTCAGATCTCACGGCTCCTGAGTTCGAGCCCTGTGTCAGACTCTGGGCTGACAGCTCAGAGCCTGGAGCCTGCTTTGGATTCTGTCTCTTTCTCTCTCAGCCCCTCCCCTGCTCATGCTCGCTCTCTCTCTCTCTCAAAAATAAATAAATATAAAAAAAAGAAGAAGAAGAAAGAAAAGGACCACAAACTGGTTAGGACGGCATTACAGCTCTTTCCAAAGTTCAGCTTCAGCCTATGAGTTCCGTGCTGTGACGATATATATATCAGTGTAACCACCCAGTCACGACTATGATGATTGAGAAAATCAAGGCTGTTCGGGCAGGCACTCCTACTGAAATATCATAAAGGGAAACGCAATACTATTCAGAGAAACAGGATAGGGAAGTTCATCTTACAGTGGAGCCTGCCACCAATCAAGCTTTAGAATCAAAAATCAGAAAAACTTGCAATAAATGGACTCAGCAAAATTAAGGAACAATAAAGCAAGTAAAAGCTTGGCACAGACTGTGTTTACACCATTCCATAGAAAGTGAATTATTAGGTTAACTATTGAACAATGATTCAAGAAGCCCTCCTCCCACCTTGCAGTTAGTGAGTTTATCAGTACATTGTGACCTCATGTTGCCTCTCCTGCCATAATTCAGTGTCTCCAGCTTCGTGTTAACCCTGTGTTCTCAATTTATGCAGCACATCACAGAGAATTATGGAAACCCTGTTGACTTTGCTAGGGTCATGTGCTGCTGAGAGTTATTCCCAGTTGAGAGAACAAGTGACAAGGAAAAAGGACGTGATGGAAATAAGTAACAGGTGGAGAGGTGTTATGAAGGTATATGGTTCCTTTAAAATATTATGGACATACATATCCCTCTAATCTCTGTTTCTCATCCCATTAGAAAAGATATCAACATCTGAACTGAGACCATAAAAGCGATATTAAAATGTTAAGATTTAGGGAACAGGTACATAACTAAAAGAAGGCTATGGGGGGGGGGAGGCACATACGTGCAGGTAGCCTGTAAATTAGAAAACAAACATCCGTTTAAAAGTTTATTTTACCTTCCAGTAAATAAAATGAAAGTAAATGTCAGCGATACTTTTATGTAATTTCTATTCCAGACAGGAAATTTGATTCATTCAAACACTTAAAACCAATCATATATACATGGACAGAAGTGAGAATCTATTTATATAGTGTTATCTGCAAGTTTTAAACACTGAAGGTGCATGTAAGATTCTACAAACTCATCAGACAGACATCCTTGAAAGGAGAAACCTTTGTTCCTATATTTTTGGGCTAAATAAGTGCAAACATATACCTATTCTATAACTAAGTACACATTTTCCAGTAAGATAAATCAAAAGTGGACATAAAGTGTCCTTGCATCTCTGTTTTTCAAAATAGCACCATCACTCATGAGATAAAGTGGCTAAGTGGCTCTAAATTTAGTTCATGAAATTAATCCTCTAAAGAAGAAAGTTCTTGTGCTTGCATGAATACAGCTGATATAAGTAAATTTTATGCTAGTGGGAAATATAGAAATAATTCACAATCTGAGTCTGAGCTTAGAAAAAAATTGTATTTTTATTTACTCTGTATTACCAAGTGGAATCAACCAATGTGAAGAATTGTGTCCCTTCAGAACTACTCTATGATGATTGTGCTCATACATTAATGTAATTTACAGTCTGAAAAATAAAAGATACTTAAAAAAAACTCAAAAGAATGCTATAGTTCCTTGTCAGTCAACTCTAAAATATTTAAATGGTTTTGGGGGCACCAGGATGGCTTAGTCGGTTAAATGTCCAACTTCAGCTCAGGTCATGATCTCATGGTTGATGAATTTGAGCCCCGCATTGGGCTCTGTACTGACAGCTCAGAGCCTGGAGCCTGTTTTGGATTCTGTGTCTCCCTCTCTCTCTCTCTCTTGCCCCTCCCCTGTTCATGTTCCATCTCTCTCTCTCAAAAATAAATAAACATTAAAAAAATTAAATAGTTTTCATTACTTTCAGAAGTAATGGAAGACTTTCTTAGTTACTGTCTAAATTTATAAAAATCCTAAGCTCATTCCAGTATTCCAGCCACTTAATAAATTCATTTTCCTTTTGTCAAATCAGGACACCAATGGAAATAAACAAGTGTACATATTCTTCACAATCATACAAAGGGAGTATCTCCTAACTAATCCTCACTCATTCTTCTCCCAAAGGGAATTTTTATCTTCAGTCCTTACACTTTAAAAATGTAACTCTTCCTGACAGGAATATATTCCCCTAACCAGCTCATTATCTTTTCAGGTGAGGTCAATGCCTCTGATGGAGTTTGTGAAGTTTAATATTAAAAGGCACATTTTCAACTTAAATTGTTTTTCCTAACAATTGAGAACCATAAGCATTTTTCTTCTAACCCATCATTTATTCCTATTCAAAAGGAACACATTTGAACCAGTATCTGCATTTGTTTCAATGTGGACTTTTGGAAGGCCCTTTATCTGCTCAAATGCTGCAGAATTCATCGTGTCTCTTAATGGCTGGAAGAGCTCGCCCAGCTAGGACAGTTCTGTGTTCTGCCGTAGCTCCTAGTTTCCAAATTCAATTTGTTCTACACTCTTCATGGGCTTCAGAGTATGTTTAATTATAATTATATAATTTTGCATAAAACTAAAATATATCAGCTGTCAGAGGAAATAGTGCTAGGATCATATCATAGTTTGGGTCTCAGGTAGTTTATTTTCAATAACTTTGACAATATTAATATATCACTTTAAAGAATATTTAGTTCATGATGGATACATTATTTTTCAAAAAGCTAATAATAGGGCAGTTAATTTCAGAGGCCTAAGAAATTTGGAGGATTCTGCTCAAATTGAATAACCAAAGTCAAACACTGGCCTGTGATGGCAAAGTCTTTGCTCTTTGCAACTAGTTTCCAAATCCAGGGTTTACCAAACTCGTTGCTCTCTCAGCTGCACTTTTGATCTCAACCAACCCTCTGGAGCTCTAGACTGGTAAGGGTGGTGGGCAGGAGGGGAGCATAGAATAAGAGAAAGAACTGGGGGGTGGAAAGGAGTGGGGTGACATGGAATGTGATGGAGCAGAACAGACACCGTGGCCACTATCCCTCCCAGTGCAACAGCGTTTTGTTGAAGCCGACAAGCCCAGGTAACTGTTCAAATGCCATTTGAAGTGGTAGTCCCAGCCTTTGAGCTCAGAATCCTCTATGGCATGCACACCAAATGACTATTTTAAAAAATTCTTATGACACAAAAAACATCATAATATAGTAGAATTCCTCCTCAATGCGCAAGAATATGCAAACAAGCAGATGACTGATTTAGGCATGCAGAAATCTGACACACTAAAATCTGAACCCATAAACACTGGGAAAGCACAACAGAGAGAGGGTCAGGTGACACACAGAATAAATGGACAACTTTATTCCCACTTCCTCTCGCGCTGCCCCCCTGCGCTTGGATATAACCAGGTGTGTGTCTCTTGATTTATGATTGTCCTCTATGTTCAGAACACTGCGGCTGATGGCTGACAGTGTTGTTTTATGTACACACGCAAGTGTGGCCGCAGGAGGGCTGTGCGCCCAGCAGTTCTGGCCGTTGGCAGATGCGGGGAGGCAGCCCTGTGGTTTGTGGCTACAGCAGCAATTTTCACAACCTGTTACTGTGATGGCTTTGGGCTCTTCACCTTGTATGTTACCTGACACCTTGACTCCAAACAAGTGACCTACTTTTCCCTTCATGATCTGCGGTTGCTGTTCCCTGGCATTTTACAGCCAGGGTGCCTGATTTGAAAACGTACCTCTGTGTATCCTTATAACACCTCCCCTGTGTCTTCAGGAGTTCACTCTGCTTCGGTTCCTCAGACAGCTGATACTTGGTATTCTATTGTCAGCAGAGAGCAAGACTTCCCTGACTCCCTAAATGTCTCTCACAACCAGTCATAAGACTTCAAAGTATTCATTGGTAAGGCACCTGGCAATTTTCACAGTTAAAGCATTAAAGGTCACCATAAATGATATATGGAAAGGGTAACCAATAATATAATAGTCACTATTAATTTAACATCTTCTAGGAGCTAGCCACTGTATATGATTACTGTTAAAACCCAAAACCCAAGGAGTTTTGACTGCCCCCTTTTACACACAGGAAATGAGACTTCCAGAAGGGTTACGTAAAAATTTCCAGGATGATACCTAGAAAGTGCCAGGGTAAGATTAAAACCCAGAACTGTTCTGACCCCAAAGCCCAAGGTTGCCTGCTGTATGTTGATAATGCAGCCGAGCGTCCTCGGTCAGTCATTCACACCGAGCACAGGAGCTGAAGTACTCAATAAATGTTTGATGAATGAGCACCTCGCTGTGAATTCGTTCACCAGATTGGCTTCCGGTTACCTGGCAGGTATGCTGAACAAGTGAGAGCCTGGACAAGTTAGCTGTGGTAAGCAAAAGAGAAGGCACAGTGCAGAGCTGAGGCCCCAGCACCAGCAGGCTGGGGTGTGACACCACCTGGAGAAGCCAGCGGAAAATCACAAAATGACTAAAATGTCGTAAGGATGGCAGTGAGGAGAGTAGAAAGAAACACCCGGCAACGATAAGGAAGTACCAACAACAGTTCTGAGCTAATATGGTGGCTCAAAGATGACCCCACTGCTGTCATCCTTTCTTTCCTCCTTTCCCAGCTCACAGTCAGCATTGCAGAGTGAGGAAGTCGTGGGGGTGAGATTAGGACCCGGAGCTTCTCCCACTGGGAAACACAGCCTCCCAAGGACACACCTAGACTAAATTCCTAAAAGTGCAGCTTACCTCACTTGGAGCTCTATTTTTCTCACGAGCATTACCCATTATCTCAAATGTATTTCTACTCCAGACTTGAGCTGTAGAACAGAAAGATCTGTATCCTTCTGAACAGTTATTCCAGCTCCATTATAAACATTTTCTGATGTGCTACAACGAAAAAGAATATGCCTGAGAATCCACTAGGGGGGACCCCTCCCCACTGTTCCACTTTACTGTTAATGAGCTATAGTTGCAAGAAAAATATCATGGCACTGACCATGGTGGTGGGAAGAAAGAAGGGAAGGAAGAAAGGAAAAAAGGAAGAGCCAGCGAGAGAGAGAGGGAGGAAGAACAATCCTTAAAAACAAACAAAATCAAAGTTAAAGTGGAATGGACTTTACCATGTCTATAGCCAGGGAAAGTGAGCTGTGATTTAATGGGCCTCTGCTACCAATGGTTCAGGAAGAAACAATAGCCAACGAGTAAGGGCCTTGGAATAAGCTTCTTTGAAAGGAAGTGAAATGAACCCTGACAAGAGAAATGGAGTGATAAGACCCATCTGGGCTGGCCACACCATGGGGCCGGAGTGTGAAGGCATAAGCTGTGATGTTATTTCACAGAAAGGAAAAAGAGACAGATCAGGATGTGAAAGTTAAGAAGGAAGCCCAGTTCAGAAAACCTGAATGACACAGCCCCCACCATCATTGGGAAGGCAGGTGAGGGTATTTCTCTGAGGGCAGCTGGGATGGGCCCACTGAGTTTGTGAGTCCGGGGACTCCAAGCAGAGGAAGTCTATGGTGAGGCCAGATGGAATTGGATTTGGGATCCACATAACAAATTCAACGTTTTCTTTTTCTTTTTTTAAAATTAATTGATATATTTTGAGAGAGAAAGAGAGACAGAGAGAATCCCAAGCAGCCTCCACACTGTCATCGCAGAGCCCAATGCAAGGCTCAAACTTCACAAATCATGAGATTATGACTTGAGCCAAAACCAATCAGATACTTAACTGTCTGAACCACCCAGGCGCCCTAGAGTCAGCTTCTTCTTAATGAGAGATCCTGGTGGAGTCAGGATCAAAGTCAACTGATTTAATAAGATTGACCAGAAGCGCCAAGCACTAGTGATGACTGGGAGAATCAAAAGTGAGAATTTGCCATTTCTCTCGCTGGTGTATCTTCACTATCCACTTACTGGAATGGATCCAGGGTGCACATGACTGGTATTAAAATGTGCTGTGCGGCGGTGAGTAAGGAGGAAGAAAAGGTGGGAAAAGTCCACATGCCTCTGAGGATATTCCTCAGTCCCAGTCCACTCAATTGTCCAACAACGGTGGTTCTCCATTGACAAGTCAAACATAACTGACAGAAACACTGGTAAGGAATTGTTCCAAGGATTTTTTTCTTTTAGAAACTGTCTCTGAGAACTCATTTAAGAGAAAAGAATTAAAATTTTTTTAATGTTTTTTATTTATTTTTGAGAGACAGAGAGAGACAGTGCAAGCAGGGAAGGGTCAGAGAGAGAGGGAGATACAGAATCTGAAGCAGGCTGCAGGCTCTGAGCTAGCTGTCCGCACAGAGCCTGATGCGGGGCTTGAACCCACGAGCTGTGAGATCATAACCCGAGCCAAAGCTGGACACTTAAACAACTGAGCCACCCAGGCGCCCCAAGAGAAAAGAGTTTAAACAATGTCTGGTAAAAAGCTGGAGGTAACAAAGGATGAGGTACAAACCAGGATCTTAAGATTACATCCTAAATTCAGAAAGGGAATATTGAGGAGACTCCTAATTTATTTTAATATGGTGAAGACTTTTTGAATTCCTGTATAACATTGGGTTGAGTCAACATTTAGGGAAATGTTGACATTCAAAAAATGTCTCTTAAAATGTTTTAATTACTGTAGAAGTGAATCTGACTAAAGCTTAAAAACGTATTTTTAAAATAATGGAAAAACACATATTTTGAAAGACTGACAATATTTCTAAATCTGACAATGAATGCATGTTTATCTGCCTTTCTATAAAGGAATACTTTTAAGTCTAGGCTGATTTGCTTTTCTCTTATTTAGCAAAGTTATAGGAAAACTGTGCCACTGTCTATCTTATCTGTAGGGAATGTATAGTATCAACTAACTGTAATTTCACCTTTAAAAAAAAGTTTTTAAGTTTATTTATTTTGAGAGAGCGAGAAAGAGAGAATGAGGGGGATGGGCAGAGAGAGAGGGGAGAGAGAATCCCAAGCAGGCTCCACTCTGCCTGATGTGGAGCTCGAACTCACAGACCATGAGATCATGACCTGAGTCAAAACCAAGAGTCAGATGCTTAACTGACTGAACCACCCAGGTACCCCTGTCATTTCACCTTTAAAACTACATGCATCTAAATTCTCAGTAACTGTTACCTAAAATTCAAGAACCAAATGAACATGGAGAACATAACATCTCTTATTTCACAAGCCTGCTATCCAAGCATTCTCTCTATAAACAGTTTTCTCTATGAACTAAAGAACCATGTAATAAGGAGTATTTACACATAACAGTTCTGGTGAAGTGAAATATCTCTCCTATGAAATATATTTGGCTGCTAGTAACAGAGCCTGGAAATAATGGTGGCTTAAATAGGATGGAAGTTATTTTTCTTGCATGTAAAGGAAGTGTAGAGGTGGGCATGCCAAGTCAGGTACAGGAGAGCCACAATCAACCAGACCAAGGTTCTTTTCTCTCTTTCTTTTCCACTATCCTAATTTGTGGCTTTTATCATCAGGTTGTGTGAGGTCCAAGAGCACAGCAGCTGGAACTCCAGGAACCTGCTAAAATCTGTTTTTTTGATAAGAAATAAGAATATTGTGTAATACTTGTTAGTCTCACCAAAAGCATTATTAAAGCACCGAAAATATATATGATCTATTATAATTATTTAATGACTTTTGAACGGTCCCTTTTCTGGGATTCATTGTACTGTACAATGTTCCCATCATTAACATATAAAATATAGGACTTAACTCCCTCACTGGCATATCCCTATATAAAGGTCACCACCCTAATCTTGCCTACCTTAAAAAACAGAATAGAAACACTGAAGCTTTTTATTAAGTTTATGTTTTTATTTTGAGAGGGAGGGGAAGGAGAGAGAGGGAGAGAGAGAGAGAGAGAGAGAGAGAGAGAGAGAGAGAGAGAGAGAGAGGGAACAAATGGTAAAAGAGCAGAGAGAGAGGGAGAGAGAATCCCAAGCAGGCTCCATGCTTAGACCATGGAGCCTGACTTGGGTCTCAGATCCACAAACCATGAAATCATGACCTGAGCTGAAGTCAAGAGTGGGACATTTATCCAAATGAGCAACCGGGGTGCCCCCACTGAAGTTTTAATATAAAGTCTTTGTTATGATTTTGTTAGTACTTAGTAAAAGGTTAATTTATTTTGGATCTGAATCATGAGACTATAGTTTCCAGGCATCTCCAAAGGGTGGTTTAGGATGAAGGTGAAGGGATTTTTAACTCTTTCATAATCTTGTTTAGCTCTAGCTGCCTCCCTCCAAATTACTTGATATGAATGGGTTTTTCAAATTTATTTCACACACACACACACACACACACACACGCACGCACACAAACCCCTGTTGTGTAAGCTCAGCTTCACAGTCCCCTTCACATTGCTTTCCCACAAGATTGCAGATTCTAGTCCCAATTCCTCTCACGTAGAAACACTAGATTAGCCTCTGCTGTAATGACAAAAATCCCTAAAAGACATAAAAGGTTGTATCTCATTGTAGACCATTAGGCTTTTCTGTGCACGCTATAGAGGAGCTTTTTAGGTGTTATTTAGCATCACTAGAAAAGAGAAAAAATGAAAGAGAGGGAGTACTCTATTTTCAAAATAGTTTGCAAATATTCCCATTAGCCATTTAAACCATCCTACCCACATGAAGAGCTTAGAGTTCATAACAATGCACTTCAAGATTTTGTTGCTAAGGCACTTCTGCAAAGCAGGGTGAAAACCCCATTATAAATAGTACATTAAAAAGCTGGTTGCTTTGTACTTTCCTGCACTTTTATTCCAATATGTCTCTTTGTCATTATCAACAACTCTTTGGAACCAAAGTGTTCCCTGTTTCTTCCATTAGAAAGTGCATATCACTTATTAAGATTGCCTCAGTCTAGATTTCACTCAGGAGAGAGTAATAAAGAGATATTATTTGCTTGAACTGATCTTTAAACCCAAACTCTTTGTTCTGTTTCCTCGGTGACTCATTCAAGCACCACAGAGCCTGAGTGGAATGAAAGAATCTTCTGTGATATATTCTATTGTGTTAAAAATTTTAGCAACCTTGCCAGGTGTTTATTACAGAATGCTGGGGATTATAATTACATTGCTTAAAGCTTGATATTTATTTTTTTACGACCAAGAGTTATTTTTCTTATTTGATTATTCATAACTCTAAGAAGATAGTAACTAAGACATAGCAGTTAACAGTGACATTGTGGCTTTATGAGCCAATATAAGAAATCAGACTTAGACTGTTGCTATTGATCTTTGGAAATTCAGCCTAACTTTATTTGCTGTTTTTAATGACATATTGTTTTGAAACATATAGTATGGATGTTTCATACACTATGTATCAAACATACTGTATTGTGTTAGACTTAACTCTAACAAGCAGATGAAGCCTAACATACATTGAACACCTAATACATGTTAAAAGGTTTATAAAATCATATTGCAATATCTCACTTGATTTCCATGACAACTGTGAAACATTGGTATCGGCACAAGAAAAAACTGAGGCTCAGGAAGGTTAAAAAAATTTGTTCATGGCCAAAATAGCTTTTATGAGGCTTTTTCTCTTATAATAGTTTTTTTGTTTCATTTTGTTGTTGTTTCTTATGTAGGAAAGCACAAAGCAAATATTGCAGCTCTTTATTATATACTTATCTCACAAAGTAAAATGAAATGATTTACTTTCATTGATTTAAATGGGGACTTTACATAAAGCTCCCAGTTTTGAGTTCATTTGAAAATCAGAAGATTTACCCTGAGCCCAAATTGCCAAGGAGCATCTATCAGCTTGGAGTTGAGTAGTACCAGCTCCGTTTAGACAGAACCTGTGCTGAGTGCTACAGTTTCCATCTGTCAGCTTCATTTATGTTATCTAACTGCCTCTGAATGTGTTTGAGTCAGTGACTTAGAACTTAGGTTCTAAGCGCTACTTCCACCAAATTGTAAAAGGTAGGAATTTTAAGCCTGCTCCGAAACCCAAGATCCAACGTCCCTCTGATGGTCACTGCCTATTTTCACAGGGCAGTGTGTACCTGGTAAACCATCCAGTTTGGTCAAGGATGATTTGCAATGGGAGCCCGTAGGATAAATCACATGCTGTCCTAGGAATTTGGAAGTTGGATTTGCAAACAACTATTTAATCTCTGCACGTGACTAGAATTGTTACTGTCAATTTGGGAAGTGTAGGGTGGCCACATTCTGCCACTGGATTGCACAAATAACAAGATCCCATTTAAAGAGGGAGAGAGAAAGAGGGAAGCACAGATAAAGCCAAGCCCTTAAGATTCATGAGATTCTCCTATATCTCCTATAATAAATCCCATTATTTGTATACATTGTCTTAAAATGGTTTCTGTCTCTTACACTTGTCCCAGCCTTGAAACTTGCTGACTTCCCCTATTTCCTCAATTTCCAAATCTCTGAGAGTTAAAAAATAAAAGCTGATAATGTTTCATTCAGCTTGTCAGATGGGATTGTGTTGGTACTCAAATAAGTCTATATATTCATTGAAAACTGTAAACCATCAGACAAATTATATTTTTATGACAGCTCTGACAAATGTTTAATATCTGGAGACAGAACAGATGAGGAAAAGTGGGAAAGTACTCATGATTGTAGCAAAGGACTCATACTTACAAATAATAGTAAAAAATATATATATATATATAGGTTGGTAGGGCCAACATTAAGGGGCTGCTGTTAAACCAACTAAGTTTTAAATTTTTTAAATTTATTTTTCAGAGAGACAGAGACCGAGTGTAAGCAGGGGAGGGCAGAGAGAGAGGGAGACACAGAATCTGAAGCAGACTTCAGGTTCTGAGCTTTTAGCACAGAGCCCAAAGCGGGGCTCAAACCCATGAACTGTGAGATCATGACCTGAGCCGAAGTTGGACACTTAACCAGCTGAGCCACCCGGGTGCCACTAAATCAGCAACTTTTCCTTATAAAGGGGTAAGGGTTCGAGGACACAATTTTACTACCTGTCTGAGCAGTCATTTCTAAAAACATAACTACTAGGCTGCCTGGGTTGCTTACTCAGTTGAGCATCTAACTTCGGCTTGGGTCATGATCTCATGGTTCATGGGTTCGAGCCCCACATCGGGCTGTGTGCTGACAGCTTTCTCAGAGCCTGGAGCCTGCTTCTGATTCTAGTCTCCTTCTCTCTCTCTCTCTGCCCCTCCCCCACTCATGCTCTGTCTCACTCTCTCTCTCAAAAATAAATAAATGTAAAAATAAATAAATAAATAAGTAAATAAAAATATAATTATTGTAAAAATAAGGTATTTTAAGAAAAATCTTACAATGCAGATTTTTCCAAAGAAATTCAGTTTAAATTGCATAAACAAATCAGAAGTGTTCCCAAACAGTAGATTCACTGAGTGAATATGTAATTTTAATTACAAAAGAATCATATAACTTGATAACTTAAAGAAACATTCTTAGGAAACTGTTCAACACCCTTATTTCATAGTTTCACAAAGGACAAGTGACTTAGCAACACCAATTATCATATGCAAAATGAAAATCATCAAGCCTTTTTAAATTCCAGAAATGTTTACAGAGCACTGGGATCATTATGATACCCCCAATTTCAAACATTTAATGTACTGAATGAATGATCAAATGAATGAATGAGTAATGAATACATGCGGGATGCAAAAAGAAGCAAGATAAAGTCCCCGATATAAAGGACCACACAGTCTACTGTGAAGCCTGGAATAAGCTTACGTACATCTGGGACCACAAGATTAAAGAGGTGCTAGAATAGACACACAAAATGCTAAACGCATTTGAAGAAACAAGACTTCATATATAATTGAAGCTGAGGACAGGCTTCATGGAAGTTGCTGTGGCTCCACAGGGTGGGTTCAACATTGAAAAGCAGAGACAGCAGAAAAAGATCTGGGTATGTAACTAGAAGAGTGAAGAGTTGTCTCCCAGGTTAGGAAAATAGTATGATAAAGACAACATAGTGTCATTTTGAGGGATGATTGTTTCAGTTTGTCTGAAGCATGGGGCCCCATTGGGAAAGACATTGCTGAGAGCGTTGGGTACCAAGCTGAGGAGCTTGTGATGTGAAATGTTGGGGCTTGGGAGCAAACGGTCAGGAAAGTTCTTGAGATGTCTTAGGTGCAAAAAGGGTGGTTTTACTGAAGCACAGGGATAGGACGTATGGGCTGAAAGAGCTGTACGGGGGTTGTGAGGAATGACTGAATATATACTTTCAAGTTGGGAGGGGGTGGAGATAGCTTATTTCTCTAAGGAATTTGGAAGAAAGGCTTCCAGGACCTTGAAGGGCTAGCCGTTGTTAGGAAAAGGTCATTTACTATAGTAAAACCTTAGTCAGGAGAACCTTCAGATGTGTATCAGGGGACCATATGGTTGGAGGATGATTGGTGACATATATCTTGGGTGGAGTGGGTACTGATAAAGGAAGTTTCCAAAGGAATTTTTTACAGAAGCCTGGAGTTCAAGCTAATGTCAAGCTAAGGTTGCCTCTTTTGCCTCTAGCAAAGTATTAACAGGGAGGTAGCTGAGCTCCTTGAGAAAGGTCACTCTGCCTGTCTCAAGTACTTGTAAATGGGTTGCAAATTGTAAGGAAGTTTAAGTTTTCTCTTTTGCCTGTGTTCTCCACAGCACTTGGACTATATTCTATAGACAGTGGGGAGGCTTTAGGAGTCAGCATGCAGAGGACTGACCAGTCAGAAATGGATTTCAGTGAACATCACGGGTGCCTGGGAGGCTCAGTCAGTTGAGTGTCCAACTCTCAATTTTATCTCAGGTCATGATCCCAGGGTCATAGGGTTGAGTCCCACTCTGGGGTCTGCACTGGGCATGGAGCTTCAGACTCTCTCTCTCCCTCTCCCTCTGCCTCTCTGTCCTGCTCACACACTCTCTCTAAAAGAAAACTTTGAAAAAAAAGAAAGAAATGAACTTGACAATAGAGTATGGTTTTGTCAAAAAGAGGCCAAAAGAGAAAACAATACAAGGTAAGGTAAAAAGAGTAGAGCAATAAGACACAAAGGAGGGTTTTACTTTAGAAGAAAAGCCAGTGGAATCTATAAGACTTAGAAAGAAAGAAAAGAAAGAAAGAAAGAAAGAAAGGAAGGAAGGAAGGAAGAAAAGAAAGAAAGAAAGAAAGAAAAAAGAAAGAAAGAAAAAAAGAAAGAAAGGGAAAGAAAGGAAGGAAGGAAAATAATTGAATGGAGGATTTGAAATAGTCATAAGAGAACAGAGTAAATGAAATAATTTATTGAACATTAATTGCCTACTCTGTTTAATGCTTCATTGAATTCTGCTAAGTAATTGGGAAGAGTGATTTACTGAGTATTGATTGAATATAGAAGAATTGAGCTTCATGGTTCCAAGATCAAGCATTTTAATCCTCATCTATGTTCCTTTACATCTAATACCAGAAATGTGGTTCATATAAGCAAGTCCTCCCAGGACAGTTGTGTGGTAGAATAGAGTGCCTGCTTTTTTTTTTTTTTTTTAATTGATAGTTTATTGCCAAGTTGGTTTCCATATAACACCCAGTGCTCTTCCCCACAAGTGAAGAAGGGCCTGCTTTTAAGTGATGATATCATATCAAGAGACACTGAAGAGGACAGTTGGTTTGCTAAAGACACAAGGAATTCATTTTTTACATATGTTAATAAAGTGAGGTAAAGAAGACAGAGATGGAGTTAAAGGTTATTAGGATTCTCCAGAGAAACCGAACCAATGGAATGTGTGCACAGAAAGAGGAAAAGAGAGAGAAGTGTGATTTTAAGGAATTAGGTTGGGCAATTGTGGAGACTTGGTGAGCCTGGTGACTCATAATCTGATGTAAACTGGCAGACCGGCGACTCAGGGAAGAGTAGTAGTTCATGTCCAAAGGCAGTTGGCAGAATTTCTTCTGGCTCTGCAGAAGTCAGTCTTTGTTCTAATAAGGTCTTCAGTTAATTGGATGAGGACCATTCACATTAAGGGGGGTAATCTGCTTTACTCAAAGTCTACCTAAATGTTCATCTCATCCCCCAAACACCCTCACAGTGACATCCATAATGTTTGACAGTAATACTCTGGGCACTGTGGCCCAGCCAAGTTGAGAGAAAAATCAGGGGTGCCTCAGTGACTCAGCTGGTTAAGCATCTGACTCTTAATTTTGGCTCAGGTCATGATCTCATGGTTCATGAGTTCAAAATCCACATCCATCTCTGCAGTGACAGTGCAGAGACTGCTTGGGATTCTCTCTCTCCCTCTTTCTCTCCGCCCCACCCCCACATGTGTATGTGTGTGCATGCTCTCTCACTATCTCTCAAAATAAAGAAATAAACATTAAAAAAAAGAAAGTTAGGGGCGCCTTGGTGGCTCAGTCGATTGACTTAAGTCAAGAAGTCATGATTGGGATCAAATTAACCAAAGGAACAGGATTTCTACCAGAATCTGCTTGCCATGGTAGGTAAAATATATGCAGCATTAGCACTTCATGTATTCAATAAACTATTTCTCCAAAATTAGTGCAATGCCAAACTTTAACCAAATCTGAAATAAACATCATACATAATAAATTAGTGAGATTTCATTGTATATTCAATATCGACCAGAAATATTTTCAAAAACATCCTATGAAAGCATCAAAAATCCATTTTCTTTGCACACACATAAATATAGTAAAATAGAGGAAATTATTTAACTATTTGTAGAAACACTGATGGGCAGTAAAAATGGTCATTTTGGCCATGCTTTTTATAGCTTAGCAAATATTTTCCCTTCTCAGTTTCCCTGTTTTGCTCAGAGGAACTTTGCTGTTTTGGAAACAATGTACCCAAGGCCTTTGCAGCTTTTACATCAAACTACTGTGCTGCCAGAAAACAAACACTTTCTAGTGCAATTCCAGGGTGGTCCTACCCAACCTAACTGGACTTTCCTATTTTTTAGAGCTGATCATACTGGCGTCTTTTCTAAGCATGAATATGGGAGAATTATTTTTTATCAGTGTTTTTGAGCAAAGCCAACTTCCTTAGGCAATTTTCCCGAGTCACCAGTACATGAATCAGTCAAAAAATTGAAGATGAACTCTGCAATTTTCTCTGTGCTCAACAAAGCAATAGAAAATATGGAAAATCAGAAAGAACTGTTGTGTCAGGCAGAATTTGGTTAGAGTAAAACTCGCCCTACATTTCTTATCTCCAAACAAGTTATAAAGCTCAAACTAAATGTTTCTTATTCCACAATATGAGGATCTGTTTGAGAAACAGAGCTTAGATAACAAGGAACAGAACATAGCAACCTTGTTTGCTGTGATCCTAGCAAAGAAAAATAACTGTAAGTCGGATAGTTCATGACTAATTTAAACTACGTTGTATTTGAAGAGTGATTTTGTCAACTTGCACTTACACTATTGACTGAAGAAAGCATTTATTGATAAACAGATTGTAATTTTGTATATTTGTCAGCTCAAGGCCTTAAAAACAAAAGACCCAGTTTTCTACCTAGGAAACTATAATCTAGGAACGGTAGAAACCTTTGAGAAAGAAAATATATGTTCATAACAGCAGAAAATGGAAAAGAATTTTTAGTAATATCTGCTGTTATCTTACAAGTTTATCTAAATAAACCCTAAATAGTTACTTAATTCAAGAATAAACGGTCAAAGGCACAGCGGTAATCATAGTTTGCTATAACAAACTTGACCACAAAGGAGTATTCATTCAAGTCAGCTAGTTTACTCCCTTTAAATGGCTGTCTCTTTCTGGAATGAAGAGAAAGCAAAACTTAGTCTCTAAAGGTACCCAACTGAAAAAAGAAGTTAACAGTCTGAGATTAACTCAATTTTGAGAGCATGGGAGATTCTGATGGGAGACCACCTACACATTAGTCATTTAAAAAATGGGAAAGGGAGTGACCCTTTACATGGAACAGATTAAGGGAAGAATAAACTAAGAAAGATACCGTGCAGTTCTTTTTTAAATTGAAAATATACGGTCATTTCCATTTTTGAGTATCTTTTTGCTGAACCAGCCAATGGTGGTGTCGGCAGGGTCGCTGAGGGGCAGACACCAGAGGGCAAGGCCATCCTGCAGGCTCTGCGACGGTTCACAGCGATGCGGCCCGAGAAGCGTGCGGCGAGCGCCCGGGCAGAGACCCCCAGCTGAGAGCGGGAGGAGGACGCGGCGGGGGGACGGCGAGCCGACTGGCAGCCCCACGGGCAGAAGAGCGCGCGGGGGAGGAGGCCGGGGGACGGCAGGGGCGCTCGAGGACGCGGTCGGCCTAG
This sequence comes from Suricata suricatta, assembly GCF_006229205.1. NCBI lineage: Eukaryota > Metazoa > Chordata > Mammalia > Carnivora > Herpestidae > Suricata > Suricata suricatta. The sequence continues at coordinate 69,042,506 of NC_043709.1, forward strand.
CGGGGCGGGGCGGCCGCGGGTCGCAGGCCGATGACGCGCGGCGGCCGGCGGAGGAGCTGCCACTTCCTGGAGGCGCCGGCCGGGGCCGCTCTCTGCACTTAGATCCGGAGCCGGGAGCCCGCGGCCGCCGCCATGTCCCATCAGACCGGCATCCAAGGTAACGGCGCCCGCAGCGGCGTGCGGGAAAGGGGCTCCCGGGAGGCTCCCGGCGAGCCAGGCGGGCTGCGGGGCCGGCAGGGCTGGAGTCGGGCCCGGAGGGAAGGCAGCCGTTCTCTCCGGGCAGGCGGGGCCTCTGCGCCTCTCCGCGCTTTCGGGTCCCGGGCGCACCCGGCCTGCGTCCCTCCCAGCCCGGGCCGTCCTCCGCCACGTTACAGACGGCCCTGAAATTGGCAAAAGCGAACGAAATGTGTTTCCGAGGAGGCCTGAGTGAAGGGGGTGTGCCTTCCTCCGCCCCTGACTGTAGCCTAACTTTCCTCCTTTGTATCAGGTCCGGGGAACCTGAAACACCGGAGGCTACTGGGGCTTCACTGAGCAAAGGCGATTGTTCCAAGATTTTGATTATAAGACGAAATATACTGGAATCTTTTTTTTTTATTTATAGTAAAGGTGCTTCCTACATTCTAACGCATTTTCTTCCAAAATCGAAGCATGAACTATGTTGAGTATGGGGTGTTTTGATCTTTTTCTTAAGTATTCCCCAGGGAACTGAAAAGTCCGATCTGTGTGGCCGAATTTAATCATCCCGTGAAGGCAATTCAGTGTGCAATTATATCTGACCTCCATTATTTCCTGGTTTGAAAATGGGCAGTCTGGAAACGCTCACCTCATCAGAAATAGTATATCCCGGGGTTACTTGCGATTACTTAACAAGTGCTAATATAAACCCACGCTCTTCCTGTTAATGGACAAGGAATCTTTTTACCCAGATGAACACTTAATTGTGTTTTGTTCTTATGGGTCTTTGACCACACTGTACTTCTCCCTGCACACACAAACACAAACAGAATTCTCTCCAAAAAAGCACTGTTTTATTTGTCCGAGTTAGTTTTGACATTTAAATTTGTAATTATTGATTTTCATGTTTGAGTCTTAGAGCAGTCACTACTTAAAATAGTGGTTCATTCTTACAACCCAAGAATGAAATCAGAACGAAATGGAAGTTTTAAAAGGAACACAAGGGTTAAGTTATTAAATATATATTTGTTTAATGAACTTAACTCTAGCTTTCTGAGAAATACAAGCTAGAAAAATATTACCACAAGTACAAGCCTGACTGCATTCTATTGAGGTTTTTTTTTTCAGTTGCGATAGGATATCTTATATTGACTGTTGCTTTTAATGTGAACATGTAAAAAGGAACTGAATTGTTATTAAAAACTTGAAATTGGACTAGAAGAGAATGAGAAGTTTTCAACCAAGCAATAGAGGTGTTTTTTAAAATTGTAATTTGTTCATTATTGGATTTGAGTAACTTTAATGTTTTCACTTCCAGTGTTATTTCTGCTTTGGAATTATTTAGCTAAAACATTAGAATTAGTATACTTTTAAGCTATATTAATATTTATATTTCTTATCTGTATACCTTGTCTGCTGTGTTATACCTTTAAGTCTTATAATTTAAATTACTGGCAGCAAAGGGATACTTTTTTTGTATTATAATTTATTTTTTCCTCACTTGAGTATTCACACATAATATAACCAACAGGTTTACTTTTCTTTATCTTTTTCCACAGCAAGTGAAGATGTTAAAGATATCTTTGCAAGAGCAAGAAATGGAAAATACAGGCTTCTAAAAATATCTATTGAAAATGGTTAGTTTTATATTTTTAAATTTCTCAGTCATTGTCAGTGATTGGAACTATTACTTACTGTGAAGCAAGTTCAAAGTTTGCCTTTAGATAACTTGGATCCTGTATGTTGGGTCACGTCCCTTTAGCCGCTGCTTACCTTCTGAACTCTGTAGTTGACTATCAGGGAAACAGAAAGATGTTTTTTTGGTGTGATGTCCTCTTTTACTTTTTGCATCTCAGTTTCTATACCATAACCCATTTCTAATGTGAGTGCTTCTGTCTCTGGATTGGCAGTCAGTAAACAGGTGATTATTTCCACCCCCACCCTTCCTAACGCCCCCCCCCCCACAAAAACGAACTTAAACTTGAGAATTCTTATTGAGTAAAGTTAGTTTTGAAGTAGAAACAAAAGATTTCAAACTCCCATTTTCTCCACATGATTGTAGTCTGTGCTGGAGAAATGATTCCCCTATTCTGTTTTGGGAAAAAGTTCTAAGAATGTAAAAAACTGTAATAACTGATCATTTCAAAATAATTCTGTTAGGGAAATTGATTGGATTGGAGAATCTTTTAATTGGGCTATATTTGAATTTGGACAGTTATTGCAAGCAAATGAATATGTTAAAATATTCTAATGGTCTAACTTCTTAAATACCTAAATTTCTTCAGTACCTGGAAATACTTTACTTTGGAAAAAATAACTTGTTCTTTTATAAGCTCAAGGTAAATTTAATTTGCTTTTTATCTTCTACTTATATATTAAAAATACCAGAGTAGTTTGAAAAAATATACAGTTGTTACTGTATATATATTACCATACTTGATAGTAATAAACAAACTGTAAAGCAGCATATTTTACAAGTATTGAAATGCTTTCATTTCCTTAGGTAAGTGACTAAAATGGAAAAGTTTGTCTAATTAGCATCACTATGGAAGGAAAATGACACTATTTCTTAAATCATTATTTTCTTTTAGTTTTGAGAAAAATTTTTAAATAAGGAAATTACAGAGAATAAATAACAAATACTTCCATCTCCTCTTAAATTAATAACTAATGTTTTATCATATTTGCTTCAGCTTTAAAAAAATTTTTTTTTAATGTTTTATTTATTTTTGATACAGAGAGAGACAGAGCATGAGAGGGGGAGGGGCAGAGAGAGAAGGAGACACAGAATCTGAAGCAGGCTCCAGGCTCTGAGCTAGCTGTCAGCACAGAGCCTGATGTGGGGCTTGAACCCACGAACCATGAGATCTGACCTGAGCCGAAGCCGGAGGCTTAACCGACTGAGCCACCCAGGCACCCCTGCTTCAGCTTTTTAAATTTAACTTAATATTTTTCTGATACTGGGGCATCCCCTTTAAACAATTTCACTTCCTGACCTCCATCTCCTAAGGCAACTCTCTGTATTAGGAGTTTTCATATATCTGCAGTGTGGTTTTTTTATATGTATCCCCTTAGGTAACTTAGAGTGCTATTTTGAGTTTTAAGTTCATGTAAAATAACATCTTATTCTGTAGCACTTTTTTTTCTGTAAACATTTGTGTAATTTGTCTTGATAGAGAGCTCACTACTTATTTTTAAATAGGAATTCATTATATAACTATGCCACATATATGATCGTTTTCTTATTGATGGACATTTAGGCCATTCGCAGCTTCCACTGTTGTATATGGAGATGTGAATGATAGTTATTAATAGGAAATGACTATATTATTAATTTATTGTCTCTTCATTACCATTTGGAATTCCAAACCATTCATCTGTCTTTTAAAATTTGTTCTTCATAGAGAAACTTGTGATTGGCTCATGTAGTCAGCCTTCAGATTCCTGGGATAAGGATTATGATACCTTGGTTTTACCCCTACTGGAGGACAAACAACCGTGCTATATACTATTCAGGTTAGATTCTCAGAATGCCCAGGGATATGAATGGATATTCATTGCTTGGTCTCCAGATCATTCTCATGTAAGTAATTTTTTGGTAACTTATTTAACATTAAATGCTAGAAATTTTTTTTCTGAAACAGTCCTAGGCCAAGAGAAGGTTAAGAAGCAACAGTTTTTCTGATAGAAGGGAATGATCATAAAGAAAATCCTATTATTGTAATGTAGAATCAGGAGTAATATACTTAGATTCAGAAGTCGTGCCCTTGAAATCAACAGAATTATTGATTTTAAATTTTAAAATCTTTGGCAATTATATATAAATGAGTATACTCTGAGAGTAATACTTCAAATAATTCTGAAACCTAATTGGACATTATGTTAAATATTTTTTTAATAGCTACCAGTTAAATGATAGGATACACACAAGTGTTTCTTTTAGGAAAGTTAGCGGACTGATTCAGACTCCTGGATTTGACTATGCAGTATTATAAAACTACTTCTGTTAATTGGCAGTTACCTTTAGTAGCTTTTAGTAGTTGCTATAGACTCTTTAATGGTAGTATATGTTGTAGTTTTCATCTTTGTGTTCCCCATAGAATGGTATGTGCCATAGGTATGCTATGAACATTTGATTCTTAAACAACCTAATTGGTAATATCTGATCCCAGATTTGCTTTGAGTAAAATGTCAGTATCCAGGTTACTTCATTACAGGCAATGTTTTCTACTATATATTCTAAAATCGTATTTTAAGTAGGTGTTTTTTAAAAATTCTTGACCTCATTGTATACTTTGAAAAGTGAATAATTTTTTAAATTTAATTTCCCCCTTTTTGTAAAATATGACATAAATTGAAATCTACCTTAATAGGTGTCAAGTGTCATGATGGCTATTTGTACACGTACACTTCAGCCTATTACAGTCTATGGACTTCAGCTTTATCACCGTTTATTTCTAATGTGCTTGAAGATTTTAATATATTCAGAAAGTGCTTTTCTTTTGTAATGATAGTTTCCATCTATAACCTTCTGAGTAAACTGTAACAACTTACTAGGTTCGGCAAAAAATGCTGTACGCAGCAACAAGAGCAACTCTGAAAAAGGAGTTTGGAGGCGGCCACATTAAAGATGAGGTGTTCGGGACAGTAAAGGTACCGAAGTTAACCTTTGTGAGGATTCTGCATGTTGCAGTTACACCAATTTAAGAACTTCTAGATAATGTGTAATTGATACGAAACCAGACTAATGAATCTGTAAGGATAAGAGAAAAAACGTTGTTGTATTTCATATGATATGCAAGTTAACTAAAACACTTTTTTTACCCTCTAAAATATGTTGAAATGTTCTTTGCTAGTCTTCAGCAACTGCAGTACGCTTTAGAGATCATCTAGTTCAACTCCTCATTTAGTTCAGCCTTTTCACTTTAATGCTAAGGGAAACAGGTTCACAAAAATGAGAGACTATCTGAAAGAGATGGTAATTTTTAGATACTTTGGATGTTTCTACGCATGTTGTAGAAGCAGTAACTATCCATATCATGCCAACCAGGAACACTGAGGCAGGTAAATTGATAATTGGGATAGTTGATTGATCATTTAACTAGTTATGATTAAGAACTTACTTTGTTATAAAATGTATATGGTAAATACATGAATTTATACATATACACACAAATAAAAGCTGAAGTGTTTTTTGAACAGTGATATTATCTAGTGGATAGACCACAGGACGGCGATGGGGATACTTTTCTTGTTCACCATTCATTGTGAGGTGGCCTGGTTTCTCAATTCTTTCTATTCTCAGTTTTCCAAATCACAAAATACTGAATAAAAGGTAGACCTGTTTGGAATATTTTATTCTTTTACATAAGAACTACACTCATTTTCTATGAATAATTATAATGAAATTGTGGTGGTTATTGAATAGTTATAGGGAAAACTTCCCCAGAAGTTTACTTGCTGTTGTCCTGTGGAGTTGAACATGACCAAGTTTATCATGTGACTGGCGTCACCACCACCACACTCATACAAAAGATTTAGTAATTACGAAACTTTAGGAAATGAAGAGTAAATATTCCCTTCACATTTCTTTAAATAGAGGATTTAAAAAAGTAAATAGTAAAATTCTTGATACTATATTTCAGTCAAAATATTTTCTTTTAAATTAATAATTTCGTTTTCCTAAAGTAACTTCACTGAGGTTTTACTTCTAGAGAATAGCTAGTAACAGTCCATTTCCTTGTTTACAGGAAGATGTATCATTACATGGATATAAAAAATACTTACTCTCACAATCATCTCCCGCCCCATTGACTGCAGCTGAGGAAGAATTACGACAAATTAAAATTAATGAGGTAAATTACATTTTTGAAACTGTTGCAAGATTTTAAGTGTTTAAAAAAATATTTTTAATTAATAGATTAATAGAGAATAAGTAAGGTAGTTTGCACTTATTCTGTATAGAGACAAGACTGTGCTCAATGTGTTTTCAGGAAAAAAGATAATTAGAAGTAAATATTAAAATTCATGTCAGTTTCATAAGTAGCTTTCACCTATATTTGTAATGTGTGTGACAGACTAGTAAATGTTCCTGTTGGAAGTACAACTTTTTTTAACCTTATATTTTGTTTACTAAATAAATGGGGAAAATGTACATTACCCATTTAGTACAAGGAATTATATTTAATGAGGTTGCCTGAAGCAGGTTTGTTTAGTTACATTATTTCAAAAAATCATGGTAACTAAAAAAAAAATTTATAATTGCTATAAGATACTTATTATTTCTAGAAGCTCTATAAATTCTGTGTACACTACTTGGATGGGGGCATGTGCATATGTATATGGGAGATGGCTTTTTGAGTACATGTTTTAGCCCAGTTATAGTAGAGTCAGTAAACTTAACCCATATTATTCATATTATAGTTTATCATATTTTCAATGTGTTCACTATGGCTGTTCTAATTACAAATTAGAATCCTATATTTCTACCAGGATTTTATGGGAAAGAACAAGTACCAGAAACCACTATTCACTAGTCTGAGTAATAGACTAATAGGAATCTCTGGAAAGTGATTGAATATTATTTACTATTAACCTGATAGCAAGGATCTACCTTTATATTATTTTAACTCAAGTTATTTGAGTAAAGATTTTTATGTGATTTTTTTACAAGTTTGATAGTTTGTTTTATTCCTTGCAATCAGAACCCAGAGGATCGTATTGGGGTATGCATTTGCATATGTTCTATGATGTTTTCATTATCCAGTATCATTTATGCTGTAGAATCTCCATTCATTTTTCTGTAAAGTAAAATTTCTATTTGACTTTCTGTTGCAACACTGCAAATGAGACCCTATACTAGCTATCATTTAAGTATAAAAGTTGTGAAACGTATATCGAAAGCTTTCTTGAAGTACTCTTCTAGTATTTGTTTTAGTAATGAAAGCTGTAAGTCTGGAACTTCTGCAGTAGTATAATTTGTTGAGCTGTGTTGTCTTTGTATACTGTTCATACTCCTTTCAATTCAGTGCATGGTGTTTGTGTTGCATTTTATGTCTTCAAGAACAAAGTAGGGTTTTATACAGATTGCATATGTATCATACTGTTCATACATTTTATCAAGTAAGTCTTGTAATTAAAAGTATAACCTGAAGATACTTCAGAGGTTTATATAGTTCTCTGCAAATGTGCCAAACCAAACATATAAACACCTCTCACCAAAGCCCCACTAATACCACATAGCCACTCAAATATTCACTCCCCGCATTTCATAAAGATGTGTCACACTCTGCATGTTGACAAGATGCTAGCAGCACATGAACAATATGAAAAAATTACTTACTTTTTAAGTTCATGATATTTTAAGGGTTAATTTCATCATATTAAAATGGACAAGGGTGGAATGGCACTTGATAGATTCGGTTTTCTTTGCTCAGTGTCACTGCTAAATGCTAAAGCGTCATCAGTAAATTAAATCTGTCATACTTAGGTACAAACTGATGTGGGTGTGGACACTAAGCATCAAACACTACAAGGAGTAGCATTTCCGATTTCTCGAGAAGCTTTCCAGGCTTTGGAAAAATTAAGTAACAGACAGCTCAACTATGTGCAATTGGTAAGAGACAGATGATCATTGTTACGAAATGGCTGCTCTTCTTGGTGGCTCTCGGCCCATAAAATAGTTCTTACTATATTTAAGTTTTCTTTCCTGATTTTTTTTTAAGTTTATTTTACTGGGGGGAAGGGGGAGGGAGAGAAAGAAAGAGAAAGAAAATAGAGGGATCCCAAGAAAGCAAGGATCCCAAGCAGGCTCTGCACTGTCAGTGCTGAGGCCGACACGGGGCTCAACTTCTGAACCATGAGATCACGAAATGAAGAGTTGATGCTTAACTGACTGAGCCACCCGGGCGCCCCACGTTTCCTGTTTTTCTTATTCATTTTTTTTTAAACTACATGACAATATATGTTCATTGTGAAAAAGTCAAACCTATGTAAGTTTCCCCTTATCTCTTAGGATTTTTTTCTTAAAATTTAAAATTTCTGTGTATCTGTTTTAACAAATGTATTTCTTATTGACAGGAAATAGATATAAAAAATGAAATTATAATTTTGGCCAGTACAACAAATACAGAGCTAAAAGATTTGCCAAAGAGGATTCCCAAGGATTCAGCACGTTACCATTTCTTTCTGTATAAACATTCCCATGAAGGAGACTATTTGGAGTCCATAGGTATATATAATCTGTTGTTTTTAACATGTTACTTAAGTTTGCTTATTGACAGCTTAGCACTGTATTCTTGCTTATTTCTTGCCCAGAGGACTTAAGTTAGAGTTCTGTGAGGATCAATATTCACTTTAATTGACATATTGCTAATTGTATTTATTATTTTAACTTACAGTTTTTATCTACTCAATGCCTGGATACACATGTAGTATAAGAGAACGGATGCTGTATTCTAGCTGCAAGAGCCCTCTGCTAGAAATTGTAGAAAGACAGTTACAAATGGATGTCATTAGAAAGGTAAAATACCTACCTATTTATTTAAAAATTTCAGTTCATATTAGATCTTTATTGTCTTCTATATGTAGTTCATGATGTATTGTGATTTGTAAATGAATGTATAATTTTCTTGTTCTCATAAATCCTTAGGATCTTCTCTAAGTGCTTGGGGGATGGTCTGTCATTACTGCCATCTCTCTGTAGATCTGTACTCTCTCATATGTAGCCATAAACTGCATGTGGCTATTTAAATTTAATATAAATTAAAATTAAATAAAATTTAAAATTCAGTTCTTTAATCACACTAGCCACATTTGAAGTGGTCATTGCTACATGAGGCTGGTGGCTACTGTATTGGACAGTGCAGAATTTAGAGGACATTTCCGTAGTACAGAAAGTTCTTTTGGATAGTGCTGCTAGGGTCACATACTTGTGATTGTCTGAGGCTTGCTGTTAATAAAGAACTATAGTCTCTAGGGACAACTGAATCATGAGATGGTTGCGAATCTAGTTGTTGAAAAAGGAGGGAACATAAACATTTGAATTATTTTCTTAAATGTAGATGAGGCTTAGGGAAAGAGAATGGTCTACTCTTGACCCCTTCAGGTCTTTAAAACAGGTTCTTACAAACTACCAGTGTATAGGATCCAGAACCCTTCAAGGTTTTTAAGTTCCTAAGATAAAGCATGGTCTGGTCTTTTTGTACAAGAAGACCACAGAGTAAATATTCTAGGCTTCACCAGGCCACAGATGGGCTTTGTTACATTTTCTTATTTGTTTTATTATTTTGTGTTTATAACCCTTTAAAAATGTAAAACAGGCTTAATTTGGGCTAAGTTTGGCCCTGTTCTAGAGTGATTTCAAGTGATCCAAGAATGAAGGGTGAGTGATGTTCCTTGAGTACGCAGAGTGTACCACAGCTGAATAACGTGAGAGTGGGTGGTGGCTGCTACTTTTTTTTTTTTTTTCCATTTTTGAGAGACAGAGACAGACAGCTTGAACAGGGGAGGGTCAGAGAGAGAGGGAGACACAGAATCGGAAGCAGGCTCCAGGCTCTGAGCTAGCTGTCAGCACAGAGCCTGATGTGGGGCTCAAACCCACGAACCAAACCGTGAGATCATGACCTGAACCGAAGCTGGATGCTTACCAACTGAGCCCCCCAGGCGCCCCTGGCTGCTACTTTTAAATGTTAGTTGAGGGGCACCTGCAAGGCTCAGTCAGTGAAGCATCCGTCTCTCAGTTTCGCTCAGGTCATGATCTCACGATTTCATGAGTCTGAGCCCTGCATTAGGCTCTGTGCTGCTGGTGTGGAGTCTGCTTGGGATTCTCTCTGCCCCTCCCTGCTTACACTGTCTCTGTCTCTCTCAAAATAAAGAAAGTTAAAAAAAAAATAAACGGGGGCACCTGGGTGGCTCAGTCGGTTAAGCCTCCAACTTTGGCTCAGGTCAGATCTCACATTCGTGGGTTCGAGCCCCGCGTCAGGCTCTGTGCTGACAGCTAGCTCAGAGCCTGGAGCCTGCTTCCGGTTCTGTGTCTCCTCCTCTCTCTGCCCCTCCCCCTCTCGTGCTCTGTCTCTCTATCAAAAAAAAATAAAATATTTTTAAAAATTAAAAAAAAAATAAACGTTAGTTAAGTAGGAGAAGGAAGAGAACCAAACAAAATGATTATAGCTGATTATGTGTTCAGGCAACTCACAAACCCCTTCCCTGCCCCCCCCCCCCAAAAAAGGGAAAGTGAAACTATTTACATATGGTTTTTGATGCTGTCCTTCTGGAATGGGTGTTCCATATTTGTGGGCCTTCACTCCTGAAAACTGGCTCCTTGCTTGTATTAGGTTTTCAGTGCTGTCGTCTTCATATCACATCACAGTTTACTGATTCCTTCTCTTGCAGATCGAGATAGACAATGGGGATGAGTTGACAGCAGATTTCCTTTATGAAGAAGTACACCCAAAGCAGCACGCACATAAGCAAAGTTTTGCAAAACCCAAAGGTCCTGCAGGAAAGAGAGGAATTCGAAGACTTATTAGAGGTCCGGCTGAAAGTGAAGCCACTGCTGATTAAAATCATTATATTAAACATTACAATACTAGTTTTTTT
>NC_043709.1:69053378-69061971 GCF_006229205.1 Suricata suricatta
GGGTCTCTGCTCAAGTGTCCTCTCCTTAGGGAAGTAAATCTTCCCTGACATCCCAATCTGATTGTACTCCCTCTCTCACCATAACCTGGCTTTATTTTTCCAAGAGCACTCAGATTTTGTATCTGGGCATACTGTTCGTCCCCTCCCAGTATAATACAAACTAATGGGGGAAGAGACTGTGGCATCCTCAGCACCTAGAAGAGTGTCTAAGACAGTGAATACTTTATTTATTGAATGAATAAAAGAAAGAGCTTTTACTTTCCTTGAACAGTGGGGAGAGCAGCACATTCCAGTGGCAGGTGTCTCATGGAGGCTCTGGTCTTCAGTGCTGCATTTCTGGCCAGAGCAAATGTCACTAGCACATAGCCTCTTGTCCCCTAGATCAGGATCCTACCACAAGACTCTAGTATTAACTCACTCTTGAGCAGCATCTTCAATAGGGATCTTCATTCAGCAGACTGCTATGGAAAGGCCAAGACCAGCCTCTTACTCAACCAGAAAACATTGGAGGAGAGGGAAATCATAAATGCTGAACTTTAGAATAGGATCAAACTTAGGCTTTATCAATTTAAAACAGACTGACATAAATTGTTGTATGTCAGCCTCATTGTCACCACAAAGCAACATCCTATTGTAAATATGCAAAAGATAAAGAGAAAGGAATAGAAGTATACCACTAAAGACAGTCATCAAATCACATAAAAAAGGGAGCAAGGGAAGAAGAAAGGAACAGAGAAGAACTACAAAAACCTACAATAAGCAATTAACAAAAAATGACATTAAGTACATACTTATCAGTGGTTAATTTAAATGTAAATGGGCTAAATTCTCTAATCATAAGACACAGTGGCTGAATAGATACAAAACAAAACAAAAACAGAAATAAGCAAGAGCAATCTATATTCTGTATACAAGAGACTCACTTTAGATATAAGGATATACACAGAATGAAAGTAAGGGATATTAAAGGTTATTCCATGCCAGTTGAAACCAAAAGAAAGCTGGGTAGATCTACTTAAATCTGACAAAATAGACTTTAAAATGAAGACTATAATAAGAGATAAAGATGGATGTTACCTAAGGATAACGGGGACAATCCAACAAAACAATATAACATTTGTAAGTATTTATGCACCTAACATGAAACACCTAAATATATAAAACAAATATTAGCAGACCTAAAGAGAGAAATAAACAGGAATACATTAATAGTAAAAAGTTTTAGGAGGCTTCTGGTGGCTCTGTTGGTTAAGCATCCAATTTCGGCTCAGAACATGATCTTATGGCCCCTGGTGGCTCTGTTGCTTAAGCATCCGATTTCAGCTCAGGACATGATTTTATGGTTTGTGGGTTCAAGCCCCACGTAGGGCTCTGTGCTCAGAGCCTGGAGCCTGCTTCAGATTCTTTGTGTATCATTGTCTGTCCCTTCCCTGCTCATACTCTGTGTGTGTATGTCTCTCTCTCAAAAGTAAACATTAAAAAAATGTTTTAAGAAATTTTAACCTCCCACTTACAATCAATGGATAGATCATCCAGACAGAAAAGCAATAAGAAAACATCAGCCTTAAAGGACACATTATGCCAGATGAACTTAACAGATACATGCAGAACATTCCATCCAAAAGCAACATAATACACATTCTTCCCAAATGTACATAGAACATTTTCCATGATAGATCCTGTTAGGCCATAAAATAAGTCTTAAATTTAAACGGGCTGATATCATGTAACATATTCACAAATATGTGGAGATTAAACAACATGCCATTGAGAAGACAAAGGGTCAAAGAAGAAATCAAAAGAGAAATAAAAAATATCTTGAGACAAATGAAAATGGAAATATACGAAAATTTGTAAAATGCAGCAAAAGCAGTTCTAAGAGAAAAGTTCATAGTGATAAATGCCTATCTCAAGAAATAAGAAAAGCCTCAAATAAACAACCTAACTTAATACCTTAAGGAACTAGAAAAACAAGAACAACGGAAGCCCAAAGTTAGTAGAAGAAAGGAAATAACAAAGATAAGCCAGAAATAAAGATTAAAAGCTAAGAGAAGGCCAGTGAAAGAACTGGTTCTCTGAAAAGATCAATAAACAATCTGTTAGCCAGACTCACCAGGAACAAAGGAGACACTACTATGAACATTTATATCCATACAAAATGGATAATATGGAAGAAATGGATACTGCCTAGAAACATACAATCAGCCAAGACCCATTGTGATGAAAGAAAATTTGAAATATCAGTTACTAGTAAGGAAACTGAATTAGTATTCAAAAAATTTCCAACAAATAAAAGTCCAGGACCAGATGGTTTCACTAATGAATTCCACCAAGCATTGAAAAATATACCAATCCTTCTCATACTCTTCCAAAAAACAAGAGGAGGGAACTCTTCTAAGCTCACTTTATAATGTCAGCATGACTCTGATACCAAAACCAGACAAAGATGCCGCAGGAAAAGAACATCACAGGCCAGTACCCTTTATGAACAACATGCAAAAATCCTTAACAAATATTAGCAAACTGAATTCAATAAGGTATCAAAATGATCATACACTGATAAAGTAGGAGTTATTTCAGGCATGCAAAGATGGTTCAACATCTGAAAATCAGTGAATGTGATATGCTACATTAAAAAAATAGTAATAAAAATCATATGGTCATCTAAATAGATGCAGAAAAAGCGTTTGACAAACTTCAACATCCACTTATGATGAAAACTCTCAACAAAGTGGATATAGGAGAAATGTACCCCAATATAATAGAGGCCATATATGACAGGCCCACAGCTAGCATCATACTCTGTGGCTAAAAGCTGAAAGCCTTTTTTCTAAGATCAGGAAAAAGAGAAAGATGGCTACTATTGCCACTTTTATTCGACACAGTACTGGAAGTCCTAGCCAGAGCAATTAGACAAGAAAAAGAAATATAAGGCATCCAAAAGAAAGAAGTAAAATGGTCACTATTTGCAGATGACATATTACATAAAAAAACCCTAAAGACTCAAATAACTGTGAGAACCAATTCAGTGAAAAAAGTAAGTTGCAGAATACAAAATCAATACCAAAAAAATCTCGTGTTTCTATACAGTGATATAAACTCTCATAAGGAGAGTAAAGAAAACAGTTATACAAATTATATCAAAAAGAATAAAATACCCATGAATAAATTTAACCAAGGATGGGAAAACCTATATATTGAAAACTACATGACAATAATGAAAAAAAATGGAAAAAAAAACCCACAAATAAATGGAAAGATATATCATGCTCATGATTGGAGAAATCAATATTGTTATAATGTCCATACTACCCAAAGCAATCTATAGACTTAATGTAATTGCTATCAAAATTATGATGCCATTTTTCAAAGACATAGAACAAATAATTCTAAAATTTGTATGTAACCACACAAAAAACAAACAAACACAAAAACAAATAACCAACGCAATCTTGGGGAAAGAACAAAGCTATAGGCAACATGCTCCCTAATTTCAAACAACGTTACAAAACTATTATACTCAAAACAGTATGGTATTGGCACAAAAATAAACATATAGATCACTGGAACAGAATTGAGAGCCCAGAAATAAACCCATGCATATACGGTCAATTATTTTATGATATAGGAGCCAAGAACGTACAATGGGAGAAAGTCTCTTCAATAAATGGTGTTGAGAAAACTGGATAGCCATATTTGAGAAAAAAACTAAGCTACTACCTTAAACCATATACAAAAATTAACTCAAATAAAGACTTTAAAGTAAGACCAGAAGGCACCTGGGTGGCTCGGTTGAGTGTTTGACTTTGATTTTGGCTGAGGTCATGATCTCATGGTTCATGGGATCGAGCCCCATGTAGGATTCCTTCTCTCCTACTCTTTCTGTATCTCCCATGCCTGGGCTCTCTCTCTCTCTCAAAATAAATAAACTTAAAGAAAAGAAAAGAAAAATAAAGAAGACCTGAAACTGTAAAACTCCTGAAGAAAACATAGGTGATAAGTTCCTAGACTTAGGTCTTGGTGATGATATTTTGAACCTCACACACACACACACACACACACACACACACACACACACAGCAACAAAGCAAAACCAAACTATAAAATCTACCAATGCCAAAACGCTTTTGTACAGCAAAGGAAATCATCTACAAAGGGAAAAGGCAATCTGTTAATTGGGAGAAAATAGTTGCAAATCATACTTATGGTAAGGGGTTAATAATCCAAAATGTGTAAAGAACTCATATAACTCAATAGCAAAAAAAAAAAAAATCCAGTTTAAAAATGGGTTGAAGATATGAATAGACATTAATGGTTAAAGACCATGTGATACACACACACACACACACACACACACACACACACAGAAATATTCAGGCGTAAAAAGGAATGAAATCTTGCCATTTGCAACAACATCATTGGATCTAGAGAGTAGAATGTTAAGCTAAATAAGTCAGAGAAAGACAAATACCATATAATTTCAATCAGAGGTGGATTTTATGAAACAAAACAGTGGGGGTGCCTGGGCGACTCAGTTGATTAAGTGTCCAACTTCAGCTCAGGTCATGATCTCATGGTTTGTGGATTCGAGCCCTACATTGGGCTCTATAATGACATCTCAGAGCCTGGACCCTGCTTCCAATTCTGTGTCTCCTTCCCTCTCTGCCCCTGCCCTGCTCACACTATGTCTCTCTCTCTCAAAAATAAACATTAAAAAAAAAGAGAAACAAAACAATGAACAAAGGGGTAGAGAGACAAACCGAAAAACATATTCTTTTTTTTTTATTTATTTATTTTGAGAGAGACAGTCACTGCGCAAGTGGGCAAGGGGCAGAGAGAGAGGGAGATAAAATCGCAAGCAGGCTCTTCACTGTCAGCGCCGAGTCCAATGCAGGGCTTGAACTTAACAAAACCATGAGATCATGACCTGAGTTGAAACCAGAGTCAGATGTTTAACTGACTGACCCACCCAGATCCCCCTCTCCATAGATTCTTTACAGAGAACAAACATAGAGTTACCAGAAGGGGGTGGGGTGGGAGGATGGGTGCACCAGGTAAAGGGATTAAGAGGACACTTATCCTGATGAGCACTGGGTCATACCTGGAAGTTTTGAGTCACTATGTTGTGATTCTGTAACACTGTATGTTAACCACACTGGAATTAAATATTTTTAAAAGCAGAAGATATGAATAGACATTTGCCAAAAAAGACATACAGATTGTCAATAGGTACATGAAAAGACGTTAAACATCATTAATCATTAGAGAAATGCAAATCAAAACCACAATGAAATAATCACTGCAACCAGTAAGAATGACTATTATAAAAAAGAAAAGATATAATAAGTGTTGAAGATGTGGAGGAAAAGGAACCCTCATGCACAGTTGGTAAGACTGTAAATCGGTGGAGCTACGGACAACAGGATGGAGACACCTCAAAAAATTAAAAATAAAACTACCAGATAATCCAGCAATTCCGTTTCTGGGATTTATCCGAAGAAAACAAAAACACTAGCTCAGAAAAAAAAACGCATCCCCATTGTTCACTGCAGCATTACTACAACAGCCAAAATATGGAAACAACTTAAGTGATCATCAGTGGATGAATAGATAAATAAGCTGTGGTATATATAGACAATGGAATATTATTCAGCCACAAAAAATAATGAAATCTTGATATTTGCAACAAAATATATGGACCTTGAGGGCATTATGCGAAGTGAAATAAATCAGATAGAGTCAAATACTGTATAATCTCTCCTGTATGTGGATTCTAAAAAAAAAGAAACAAACAAAAATACCTCAACAAGCTCATAGATACAGAGAACAGATCTGTGATTTCCATAAGTGGGACAGGTGGTGGGCGAAATGGGTGAAGGGAATCCAAAGTTAAAAAGAAAAAGTAAAATTAAAAACAATAACAATTTAAAAAAGTAAACAAAACTAATAACATCAAATCCATACACAAGAAGTCCTTGATTTTATTTTATATTCCTTTCTAAAAAGTTTTATTAGTTCATTTCCTAACCCATAATAAATATATATCTATTAATCTTACTGAGTCTCTTCCTTTTTGCTGCTTTCAAGATTCCCTGACCTTAATTATGATGAGTCTAGGTGTGGCTCTCGTTAAGTTTATCCTCTTTAAGTTTATCTCTTTCTCTCTTTAGATATAACAACTTGCAATTGTTAATTTCTTGGATGCATAGATAAATGTTTTTCATCAAATTTGGAAAAACTTTGTCCGCTATTTCTTCAAATATTCTTTCTAGCACTTTCTTACCTTTCCTTTTAGGACTCCCAATACATGTATGTCAGTAAACTTTAGGGTGTCCCATAGATCTCTAAAGACCTGCTCATTTTTCTTTAGTCTTTTCTCTTTCTGTCCATCATTTGATTTATCTTCATATTTATTGATTTTTTTGGCCTTCTTAAATATGCTGGTAAGCCCTTCTAGTCCATTTTTATTTTAGTTATTGGACTTTCCAACATCAGGACTTGTATTACGTTCCTTTTTATAATTTTTATCTTTTTACTGATATTTACTATATAACAAAGCATTATTCTTATACTTCTCTTTGGTTCTTTAGACATGATTTCCTTTAGTTCTTTGAATATATTTAAAATAGCTGAATAAGTCTTCTCTAGGAGACCCAACATTCAGGCTTCCTCCAGTAGTTTCTATTGACTTTTTTTTATCTTGGGTATAGGTCATACTTTGTTTTTTCTTTGCATGTGTGGTATGTCTTTTTGAAAACTGGGCATTTTTAATGATATAATGTGGCAGCTCTGGTAATCACTCTGTCCCTCCCCAAGACTTACCATTGCTAATTGTTTTAGTAGTTTAATGACTTTGATAAACAAATTTTGAAAAGTGTGTATGCTTTACGATGTGTGGTCACCAAAGTCTCTGTTAGGCTGAGTCATCACTACTGAATAGACAGAGATTTCCTTAAACATCTGGAGCCAATACATCTCCAATAAAAGAGTCTTGGCAAGGGCTCTGAATGCGTATGAAGGTTCACCGTCCACACTGAACTCAGTAATTTAGACGCTGCCTTAATCCTCACTCCTTGCTTGTATAGAGCCACAAGGTCAGCCAGAGGTGAGAGCTTAGGGATTTCCCAGGTCTTCTTCATTTTGCGCATGCGCATGGCCTTACACATATACATGGTGTTCTAGGTTCCCAGGAATACATTAGAGATTTTAAAAGACATAGTGAATATCTTATTTGTCAGATTTTTCTTTTTAAACTTTTTCGTCAACCTATCGTTTGTCCTGTTCTCACTTCAGCCAGCTGTGATTCAATCATTTGCCAGGAACCATTTTTGACAAATGACTCCACAAGGAGGTTTTTTAGCACTAGGTGGGCTTTAGTCAGGTCAAATAAAGAGAAGACTTAGGATGTCATCTTCCAAGGAACCACCAGAGTGGTAAAGCAGTCACAATTCTTTCAGAAGGATGCTTTGAAAGAGCGCCAGGTCTGTTCTGCACTCTCTGGTACCAAGAAAGCAGGATGCTTACAGCTGGACATAAGGGATACTATTAGGACAAGTTAAAATGCCACAAAACTTGTCATTCCTATTGAGATTCAGCCCTTTTTCTTGAGTAAATGCTCCTTGGGTTACTGTGAAGTTTCTAGTTCTGAAGAAGTCAATTCTGACCATTTTTGCCATTGTTTTCATTGTTTTTATGGAGAGGAAAATTTTTGGAACTCCTTTGTCATTTTCTTTTTTTTTTTTACTTTATTATTTTTTTTTAGAATATAACACTATTTTTTTAACATATGCAATTATTTTCCATCATTTACAATACAGTAGTTACAATGACACTCCAAATGGATAAGCAAAGTAAAAAATCAGAACCCCAACTTCTATTTCATGTAATTAGACTTATACAGAAATTAGAAGGCTAAGTAACAACTAGTTAATCACCTAATTTCACAGCTATTTGAAGTGGTGATCGTTATATAGCAGCTTATTTATGATACATTCAAGATACATGATACAATTTATTACTTGCCCATAAGCTAAAACACAGCCTGCTTAATACCTTTCCTTAAATTCCACCTCTATACTACAATATAAGTGAGGTCCATGCAAAAATGGTAGCTACCTTTTATATATGAAATGGATGATTAAGTCTTTGGTGTTGTAAAAGCAACTTCATTTAAACATAACCACCCCCACCAGCAAAAACAGAAGAGGAAAGAAAAAAAAGGTAATGAAAATAATAAGGCAAAAACCCAAGACACACTTCCTAGGGGGAAAAAAACAACAAAAAAACAAAAAAAACCAATCATGTAATTTCTGTCCTTGAGGGAATGTATTAAATAAGCAAACACCACCAACAAGCAAAACAAGTACTACAATGTAAAAAAAAAAAAAAAAAGACAACCCTCTCACATGCATAAATGAAAGATTGCACACAAAGAACTCACATCTTTTCAAGCTTCAATAGTAAATATTCTGCTACTATGTATTAAATACTGCATGCTTTGCCCAAGCTAAGATGAAACCACATCATAAATCAATAAGCATTTTGCATTTTCTTTCATTATCTACTCAAAGTCATGCCTACTGCACCTCTAAAC
>NC_043709.1:69062071-69099558 GCF_006229205.1 Suricata suricatta
AAAAAAAAATAAAGGGGGTCAGAGTCAACAAAGGACAGTGGACAGTCTAAAAGTGTATGACCAGTTGAGGGGAGAGGTAGGGATGAGAAATAGGAGAATATATCTGGATTGCAAGAAGGCAAAGAAGAAAAAAAAAAAGGGAGAAAGGAGAAATGAAAATAAGGAGTAAAAATTTTAAAAAATTTATGTAAAAAAAGTAATAATAAAAAATATGCACA
Source organism: Suricata suricatta (assembly GCF_006229205.1). NCBI lineage: Eukaryota > Metazoa > Chordata > Mammalia > Carnivora > Herpestidae > Suricata > Suricata suricatta. The sequence goes on from NC_043709.1 coordinate 69,062,290, forward strand.
GAAAAAGGCGAAAAGAAAAAAATGAATAAAAAAAGAAAAAATTATACAAAAAAAGCAAAAACAAAATCAAAACAAACAAAAAAACCCCCAAACCAGCAGCTCCCCCTCGTGGATAGGCGTGGTTTGATGTGGTAGGTCTTGGAGGCTGCTCTCAGAGGATCTGCCTTGGTGTCTACTGAGATTAGATAGGCGGCACGCCAAGCTCTGCTGAACCAAGAATTGTAGGCCACTCTAATGAGTCTGATCTCCCTTTGCCTTGGTTGAGCCGAGTTATATATTCCAGGCCCGGCTCGGTTCAAAGTTCCAGTCCGTGCACTTTTTATGCTACCACAGATGAGACATTTTTGTTTTGGTTGCTGGCTTCTTAGGGGGAGGAATTGGTTTGTCTTGGCTCAGGCTGGGATTTCAGCTGCCCCTGCCTGAGGTGAGATGCGCAGCAGGAGAAGTGTGTGTGCACCGTCACAGACTCAACCCCCAGAGGGGATGGCGTTAGCGTTGGGGGAGGAATGAGTGTGCAGCTGGGAGCTCCTGCAGCCTGCGCACGCACCCAGGTCTCCACCACCGCCAATTCTCTGCCGGGATCGCGCGGAGGTGGGGGCTATTTTTTCCCTGTTGGCACCCGGGATTCAGGGTTCGTGTGGCCAATGCTGGGGGCAAGATGTGCCGTGGAAATGAGGTGCGTGCTCCCACTCCCAATACCAAGGTCAAAGTGAGCACCCCTGACACCGTCGCTGTAGTGGTCACCGACTCCCTGCCAAGATGGTGCTGGGCTGGAAGCTGTTCCTTCCCTTGTGCCACCTGGGTTCGGGATTTAGGCTACCCAGCAGTTATCTATGGAGTGAGCTTCTCTCTCCAAGCGTGGTTAAGCGTTCTTTACCTCTTCCCCAGACACAGTACTATGAGCGTCTTCAGTCTCTTTTCTCTTCCCTTTGTCTCTCGGGCTCCGCGCGCTTGCCCCAAGTGGGCTGGGGCTCCCACCTCCCCTGCCTGTCTCAGGCTGGCCCGTTTTCCAATATCCCCAGTTCGCACTCACTCACTCAGGTAGCCTTCAGGTTCTCTTCCTTCTGGTGTCCGTATTTTCTCCTTCCACTCTTGCAGATGAGAGTAATGTCCTTCTCAGCTCGATCGATGGGGCAGACGAAGTTTACAGAGCTCCCTTCCTCTCCGCCATCTTGGCTCCTCCTCCTTTGTCATTTTCAAGCCCTGAGTGTTTAACAGCAGATGTTCTTATTGATCTTTCTTGGTCAAGACAGGAAAAAACAAAGTCTTGGTATGGCAGGGTTTCTTAGTATGTTTAACAGAGTAAGTTGTAACATGTTTCCTCTTATAACATGAATTGATTTAAGAATATTTGACCAAAGAATACCATTAATGGAAGTGATGTTGACTTTTTGTTTTTAAAGCTATTGCTCAACATTTCAACATATTTTCGAGGCCACTCACTAACTTAGAATAGCCAAATTGTGTTCACTATAAAGAAGAGTGTTAGTCTTCTTCTAATATATGTTATGGAAATATGCCTCACTTTCTTGTAAAAGTTCTGTCATTATTTAGACAGTTTACAAAGGGGAAGAGGAACTAAGTATGCAGCCTCTTGTTTAACTTTTAACTTCTTTTATTCCTAGCTCTATTAAGATATAATTGACATATAACATCGTGTAAGTTTAAGGTATGCAACGTGGTGATTTAATACACTTGTATATTGCCAAATAATCCCTACCATAGTGTTAACTACGTATTTAAAAAGTTTTATTTAAATTCTAGTTAGTTAATATAAAATTTAGTACTAGTTTCAGGTGTACAATGTAGTGATTCAACACTTACATACAACACCCAGTGCTCATCACAAGTGCCCTCCGTAATCCCCATCACCTATTTAACCCGCCTGCCCACCTACCTCCCCTCTGGTAACCATCAGTTTGTTCTCTATAGTTAAGTCTGTTTCTTAGTTTGCCTCTCTTTCTCCTTCTCCCCATGTTTGTTTTGCTTTCCCTTTTTGTTTTTCCTTAAATTCCACATATGAGTGAAATCATATAGTATTTGTCTTCCCCTGACTTACTTTGCTTAGCATAACACCCTCTAGCTCTATCCATGTCATTGCACATGGCAAGATTTCATTCCTTTTTATGGATGAATACTATTCCAGTGTATATATTCCACATTTTCTTTGTTCATCAGTTGGTGGACACATGGGCTGTTTCCATAATTTGCCTATTGTAGATATTGCTGGTATAAATGTTGAGGTGCATGTTTCCCTTTAACTAGTATTTTTGGGTAAATTCTCTGGATAAATACCTACTAGTACAATTGCTGGATTGTATCTCTTTTTTAATTCTAAAAAGAGGTCGAGACACTATCTGGCTATTAGAATGGCTGTAGTAGGAGAAAGGATCTCTCAAAGTCTAAAGTCTGAATTTTTCAATTGCAGATCAGCCTGACATGATCAACTGTGAAGATTTAATTCATGCTACCTACACTTTTGAAAGACTTAAGTATAAACCAGGATGTGAATTTACTAATCATAAAATGACACCAAGAGGCTCCTGGGTGGCTCAGTTGGTTAAGTGTTCAACTTTGGCTCAGGTCATCATCTTGTGGTTCCTGAGTTCAAGCCCAACATTGGACTCTGGGCTGACAGCTTGGAGCCTGGGGCTTGCTTCAGATTCTGTGTCTCCCTCTCTCTTTCTGCCTCTCTCTCTCTAAAATAAACACTAAAAAGACACTGTGAAACAGAAACTGATATGTAGGTTGTAATAGTCTTTGTCTTCTAAAAGGCAAATCCAGGCAAGAAATCAAAGTGAAAAGTCTGCTAGATAAGTGCAGACTTAATGAAGCAACCAGACAGATAACTTTAACTGCTATCTTCAAGAAACTACCCTGATGCATAAATAGCCTAGGAGAGAAAAATACCTGACATAGTCTAAAAGACAATACTCCTTGCCATGAGATAGTAATAGAAATTTTATGACAAAGTCTTATTCTTGGGTCACTGCTAATGCAAGGGCATCTGATAACACAGCCAAACACACACAAAAAAAACCTGATTCAGTTTTGACCTTTTATTTTCTTTTTTTCTAAATTATAACAATGCTTGTCATTTCTATACACCAGACTATACACTGGTAGGTTTTATTTGTTTGTTTGTTTGTTTGAGCTTGGGTATTGCTAAAGCTTTTTAGCCAAGGGAATCTCTTTATCACACACATAGTTTTATTGTTTCCTTTACACCTCTCACTATCTGATCCTGTTTTATTTACTTGTATATTATCATCTCAGTGTCTTATCTCCATCAAGTAGAGACTTGCTCCTGAGAACAAGCTCCTAGAAAATAAGGACTTAGTATTGTTCATTATTAACTGTTCATTGCTATTATAAATGTCTGGACCATTGAAAATAATCAGTAAATATCTGCTGAATTAATTTGATTTGTTAATTATTGTTTTAGGTGAGAGCATTCCATGAGATAATTTTTTTTCTAATTTCATCAAAGGAATGAAATCTTAGCATTAATTTTGGGAATTCATTGCTATTGTCTCCATGTTGACTATTTTTGAGATTAGAATTTTAATGATTAAAAAAAGAATTTGAATGATTAAAAAGCTATTCCTATTTGTGTCCACTCTTATAGGGGGGTAAAACAAACTTGAAAAGAGGATGTGGAGAGGTGGGTCAAAGAATATAAACTCTCAATTATAAAATGACTAAGTTATCAGATCTAATGGACAGGTTGATGACCATAGTTAATAATACTGAACTTTTCTAACAGAGTGGATCTTAAATGTGTTCACCACACCAACAAGTCAAAAAAGGTCGTGATGTGATGTGGTTATGCTAATTAGCTTGATTGTAGTAATCAGTTCACAATGTAAATCAAAGCATACATTGAACACCTGAAGTATATATAATTTTATGTCAACTATACCACAGTAAAGCTGGAAAAAATTAAAATACATACTCACAGCCATAAATCATTTTATTTCACTTTGCAGATAGTGCAGCTTTTGTAAATTGAAGGTTTACAGTAACCCTGGGTCGAGCAAGTCTATTGGGCCCATTTTTCCAATAGCATTTGCTCCCTTAGTGCCTGTCACATTTTGTTAATTCTTGCAATATTTCAAACTTTTAATTATTGTATTTGTTACGGTGATCTGTGGTCAGTGACCTCGATGTTACTATTGTAATTATTTGGGGTCCTCATGTACAGTACCCACATAAGACAGGGAACTTATCAATGTTGCATGTGTTCTGACTGCTCTACTGACCTACTGTTCCCCAATCTCTCTCCCTCTCCTCAGGCCTCCCTATTCCCTGAGATACAACAATATTGAAATTAGACAAATTAACAACCCTCCAATGGCTTCCTTTCAAGTGAAAGGAACCGTCCCACATCTTTTACTTTAAATCAAAAGCTAGAGGGGCGCCTGGGTGGCTCAGTCGGTTGAGCATCCAACTTTGGCTCGGGTCATGATCTCACAGTTTGTGGGTTCAAGCCCCGCTTCTGGCTCTGTGCTGACAGCTAGCTCAGAGCCTGGAGCCTATCTTTGGATTCTGTGTCTTTCTCTCTCTCTGATCCTCTCTCGCTCACTCTCTCTCTCTCAAAAATAAATAAAAACATTAAAAAATAAAAAAAAACTTAAAAAAATAAATCAAAATCTAGAAATGATTAAGTTTAGTGAGGAAAGCATGTCAAAAGCCAACATAGGCCAAAAGCTAGGCCTGTTGCACCAACCAGCCAAATCATGATGCAAAGTATATACCTCAAGAAAGTGTGATTCTAGGGCACCTGGGTGGCTCTGTTTGTTAAGTGTCCAACTTTGGCTCAAGTCATGATCCCATGGTTTGTGAGTTTGAGCCCCATGTTAGGCTCTGTGCTGACAGAACAGAGCCTGAAGCCTACTCTGAATTCTGTATCTCCCTCTCTCTCTGCCTCTCCCCTACTCACACTGTTTCTCTCTTTCTCTCAAAAATAAATAAACATTAAATTTTTAAAAAAGTGCTATTCTAGAGAATACATGAATGATAAGAAAGTGAAACAGCCTTAGTGTTGATATGAAGAAAGTTTTAGTGGTCTGGAAAGATCAGACCAGCCACAACATTCCCTGAAGCCAAAGCCTAATCCAGAACAAGGCCCTAATAACTGTCTTCAACTCCATGAAGCCTAGGAGAGGTGAGGAAGCTTCAGAAGAAAAGTTGAAAGCTAACTGATGCCGGTTTCTGAGGTTTAAGCAAAAAACCCCATTTCCATGCATTTCCATGACATAAAAGTATAAGATGAATCAGCAAGTGCTGATGTAGAAGCTACAGCAGGTTATCCAGAAGATCTAGCCAAGATAATTAATGAAGGCAGCTACACTAAACAATTCATTTTCAGTGTAGAGGAAATAGCCTTCTGTTGGAAGAAGATATCATGTAGGACTTTTATAGGTAGAGAGGAGAAGTCAGTGCTGGCTTCAAAGCCTCAAAGGACAGGCTGACGCTTGTTTGAAGCTAATGCAGCTGGTGACTTGAAGTTGAAACCAGTACTCATTTACTATTCCAAAACTCCTAGGGCCCTTAAGAATTATACAAAATCTACTCCGCTTGTACTCTATAAATGGACCAGGGGCGCCTGGGTGGCTCAGTCGGTTAAGCCTCCAACTTCGGCTCAGGTCAGATCTCACGTTTGTGGGTTCAAGCCCCGCGTCAGGCTCTGTGCTGACAGCTAGCTAGCTCAGAGCCTGGAGCCTGCTTCCGGTTGTGTCTTCTTCTCTCTCTGCCCCTCCCCATCTCATGCTCTGTCTCTCTCTGTATCAAAATAAATAAAACATTAAAAAAAAAGCTTATAAATGGACCAATAAGCCTAAATGATGGCACATCTGTTTACTAAATCTTTTAAGCCCACTGGTAAGACAGACTGCTCAGAAAAATAGGTTCTTTTCACACTATTACTGCTCATTAACAATGTACTTGGTCATGCAAGAGCTCTGATGGTGATGTGTAAGGAGCTTAATGCTGTATTCATGACTGCAGCCCAGGGGTCAAGGACTTTCAATTCTTATTATTTAAGAAATACATTTCATAAGGTTATAGCTGCCATAGAGTCCTTTGAAGGACCTGGGAAAAGTAAACTGAAAACCTGGAGAGAGTTCACCATTCTAGGTGTATTTAAGAACATTTATAGTTCATGAGATGAGATCAAATAATAATATTAACAGGCATTTGGAAGAAGTTGATTACAACCCTCATGGGTGACTTGGAGGAGTTTAAGACTTTGGTGGAGGAAGTTGAGATGTGGTAAAAGAGCAAGAGTAAAAGTAGAGTCTCACGTTGTGGCTGAATTACTATAATCTCATGACAAAGCTTGAACAAATGAGTTACTTCTTATAGAGGAGCAGCGAAAGTGGTTTCTTGAGATGGAATCTACTCCTGGTGAAGATGCTGTGAAGACTGTTGAAATGACAACAAAGGATTTAGAATATTATGTAAACTCAGCTGATAAAGCAGTGGAAGGGTTTGAGAGGACTGACTCAATTTTGGAAGACGGTCTACTATAGGTAAAATGCTATTAAGCAGCACTGCATGCTACAGGAGAATTGTTTGTGAAAAGAAGAGTTTATCAATAGGGAAACTTCACTGTTGTCTTCTTTTTAGAAATTGCCACAACCACCCCAATGTTCAGCAACCACCACCTGATCAATCAGTAGCCTTCAACGTGGAGGGGATACCCTTCACCAGCAAAAAGATTGTAACTCTCTCTGAGCTTAGACGACAGTTAACATTTCTAGTAATGAAGTATTTTTAAATTAAGGTAAGTACCTTAGTTTTAAGACATAATGTTATTGCAGTTAATAAACTACAGGATATTGTAAACATAAATTTTATATGCACTGGCAAACGAAAAAATTTATTTGACCCACTTTATTGTGATGGTCTGGAACTGAACTTTCATACCTCTGAGGTATGCTTGTTTTGAAAGTGAAAAAAAAGGACTACAGATAGCTGAAATCTATAACCATTTTATCATTTTATATAGGACCAGAAGGTGGAGGGAACAATAAATGTTTTAGAATGTCTTAAATTTTTCTTAATTATATGTCAGCAAAGTAAGGCAAACCATTTATCAATTGTTCCTATTACCTGCATGGTTTTCACAGAACATATGAGAGAAATTTAAAATAAAAAAATTTTAGTTGGCTAGCTAGCAAACCAAGCAGGCCAGAAATATAGTTAGAAAAACAGTTGTTCTTCCTAAGAGAATTCAGTTTCTTGTGGTTATACAACCCAGGTCCCAGTTTTTTATGCTGGTTAACAGCTGGAAGGTAGCTCTTAGCCTAGAAGGCCACCCATAGGTCTTAGCCAATGTGGCCTTCTAACAACATGGTAGCTTATTTATTCAAGGCCCACAGGACAATGTCTCAGACTTCTTATAAGAACCCACCTTATTAGGTTAGGTGTACGCAGCATTCTCTCTGTTGATACTCAAAGTCAGCAGATTAGGGACCTTAACAACATCTGCAAAATTCCTTCAGTTTTGGCATATAACACAATCTAATAATGACTATATCATTATGGGAGTAACATCAGGGAATATTTGGTTAGTGGTGAATGACTGCTTAAAATAGTGGGGTGCCTAGGTGGCTCAGTTGGTAAAGTGTGTGACTCTTGATTTCAGCTCAGGTCATGTCATGGTTCGTGAGATCAAGCCCTATGTCAGGCTTCGTGCTGACTGTGCAGAGTCTGCTTGGGATTCTCTTTTACTCCCTTTCTCTCTGCCCTCCCTCACTCGTGCACATACACACTCTCTCTCAAAAAGAGAAGCACACTCTGAACAGGATCCTATGAACAAATGCCTGTAATTGGATTATATAAACCTCTATATTAACTTTAAAGTTTACATCACTTTACATGTTACAAAGTGCTTATACATAGTCCACATCATTTGATTTTCATGACTACCTGTCAGAGAAGCACAGTAGATAATTAGCCTAATGTCACCAGTGAAAAAACAAAAGCTCAAAGCTGTTAAGGGGTTGCCCAAAGCTCTAAAGCAAATTAGTAGTGGAGTTGGGGCTTCAGCCTTGGGTCTTTTCACCCTATCGTCCAGTCCCGTTTATTGCTAATTCTACAGTCTTCAGACCATGTTTGGTGAGGTTCTAAGACGAGGTCTCAGGGATTACTCAAGAACTGAGGCTGACACTAAAAAGCCAGGGATCAGTGTCGGTACAGTGGATCTACTTTTGTTTGTTCTACACGTATGCTGGGGGTTCCATGCTCCATGCTGCCGTGTCAAAGGTAAAAAAGAACGTTTACAACAAAAATTTAGTTTAAAAAATGGTTTAGATAGCTGTATACAAAGAACCAAGAGTCTCTTCCAGTGAAGTTTTAAGAAGCTGTCATTTCTTGCAGCAGCTGTTGAACCTTTCATAAAGACAGAAAAAACAAACAAAAAAAAACGCATTAAAGAGTTGGTCTGAAATGTACACTTAGGAAAAAAATATGAACCCCACCTTCTTCATTTTTAAATAAATATAAAAAATTAGTACCTTATTAATGTCTGGTCTCTTATTTTTCTTTTCATGCAAGCACTGACTGGCAACAGAGTACATAGTTTCAATGGAAATGGGATTAATGTCATTCATCTTCGTATCAATATAATCTTCAATGGTCTTTTCTTCATCTTCAATTTCTTCTTTAATATCTAGCTTTAAAACAATTTTAAAACTTTGGTAGGAGTTTCAAAGAAAAGTGAGAGAAATCACAATGTAAATGGAATTATTTCATCTATTTCATAACAACATGTACTTTTATTTTACTATCTATTTTTATAACCTTACTAAGAATTAAAGACATACAGGAGAAATCCTATTTATTTATTTATACATCTATTTGGAGCTAGGTACATACATACATACATACCTTTTAGGTACTTTTGGCCATTTGCCTTCTAATTTTTGTGTTTCTGTTGCTGAGCTAATTGCGCTCACATTCCCATTGGCAGCATTTACTGGGCTGCCAGCCCAAGGTAACTTGCTTCTTGATGTGCTCCTAGAATGCAGTTCCAACTTCTGGACCCCAAATCCTCCTACCTGGGCAGGCAAACTTGTCTACAGGTACTCGGATTGTTGAATCAAAGAGAAAAAGGGAGCAGGAACAAGGGGACAGGGCCAGGATACAAAAGTGCTGTATAGGGAGAGAGGCACAGGACTAGGATGATGCAGTGGGTTGAGTGGTGGCCATGAAAACAATAGGTCCAGGCCTTAACTCCCAGAATCTATACATATGACTTTGTTTGATGAAAAGGTTTTTGATGTCATTAAGCATCTTGAGATGAGATCATCCTAGGTTACCCGCGTGGGCCCTAAATCCAGTGATGAGCATCTGTATAAGAGACAGAAAGGAGAAGAAAACAGACACAGAGAAGACAATGTGACCACAGAGGCAGAAATGAGTGATGTGGCCTCAAGTCAAGATAGCCAGCAGCTACGAGAAGCTGGAAGGGCAAGGCCAGAGTCTCCCCTAGAGCCTCCAGAGGTAATATGGCCCTGACAGCACCTTGATTTCAGATTTCTTGCTTCCAGAACTATGAAAGAATAAGTTTCTGTCACTGTATGTCCCAGTTTGTGCGAAGTGTTTTACAGCAGCCCTAGGAAACTAATATCATGAAAAAGAGTATTTATGTGAGGTCAATTGTAAACCCTCCAGAAACTCTTCCAGAAGAATTTTAAGGGGCGCCTGGGTGGCTCGGTTAAGCTTCTGACTCTTGGTTTCAGCTCAGTTCATGATCTCATGGTTTGTGGGTTTGAGTTCCGCATCGGGCTCTGGGCTGACAGTGTGGAGCTTGCCTGGGATTCTCTCACACTCTCTCTGCCCTCTGCTGCTCTCCATCTCTCTCTCTCTCAAAATAAATAAAAGAGAATTTTGAAATATTTGGGTGGTGGCAAAATTTAGTGATATAAAGGTTACTTCAAGAATCATTCCTTTTTGGTTATGGTTGTAATAAAATTTTATTACTTTATAGTCGTACTGCATTCATGCCTTAAGAATAAGTAAAAGGGTATAACCTTCTTTGAAGTTCTATGGTTTTTATTATTATATGATCATGCATAAAGCTGAGGACTGAGATGGATTCTGTGCTTTTCTGTATTTCATCCTTACTCAAACCAGACATTTGAGTCTTTCATAATACTCTAAAGGAGAAAAAGTCTGAGGGAAAAGGATTTAGGCTTTTAGACAGGAAGGCTCTGCTTAAAAAGTATAGATTATAAGGTAAAAAAGGAGAGTTCCTTTAGTTTTTTTTTTTTTTTACTTTACTGTATTTTTATTTACTTTTTAATTTTTTAACATTTATTTATTTTTGAGAGACAGAGAGAGATAGAGCACAAGTTGGGGAGGGGCAGAGAGAGAGGGAGACACAAAATCCGAAGCAGGCTCCAGGCTCTGAGCTGTCAGTACAGAGCCTGACATGGGGCTCGAACCCACGAACCATGAGATCATGACCTGAGCCAAAATCACTTAACCAACTGAGCGCCCCAACTGACCTGTATTTTTAATTTATACATTTTCTCTGCATAATCCCATCCACACCCAAAGCTTTATCTACACTTGGGCATGAATGGCTCCAAAACAATGTATCTACAGCCAAGGCTTCCTTCCTGATGTCCAACACACAATAGGATAGATAATAAGCATATTATAATTTAAGTAATACATATACAATATAACATATATGTATTATACAGATAATATAATTATATAGATAATATAAATAACATATATTATACAAATAACTTTTCACAATAATATTATGTTCTATAAATATACTTTAATGCAAAATGTTATATAATATGTAATACTGCATTACTACATAAATACCCAGGAAACCATGGAAAGCCTTATAATGTATTCTCTATCAAGGGTCGCCAGTAACAATATTATAATATATAGATATCAAACTTACACCTTTTCTTAAAAGAGTATGGCACCAAACCCTTGAGCAAACATAGCTTTAGACTTTCTAATCTCCATTGTAGGGAATTAATCTGTTATACACTTTTATCTGAATTTTTCACACTGATTTGTCTCATTAGAACACAGAAATCAGAATAAAGTCAGTGTAGTTCTTTAAGAAAAGCTTACATATGATAGTATTTCTGTAATCTTTAGATTACAAAAGATTTTTGTAAATCTTGAATTTTATAAAAACACCCTCTAAGTTCATAAAATCTACTATGTGGGGGAAAAAGGGAAAGCACAATTTTCTTATAATTTTAGCATTCAGTTAGTCTATTTATGTAACTGCCAATTAATGCCTAATATAATACACAAGTAATATTTTTTAATTAATTTTTGAATGTTTCTTATTTGATTTTGAGAGACAGAGAGAGAGGCAGTGCGAGCAGGGTGGGGTCAGAGAGACAGGGAGGCACAGAATCCGGAGCAGGCTCCAGGCTCTGAGCTGTTAGCACAGAGCCCGACGTGGGGCTCGAACCCACAAACCGTGATATCATGACGTGAGCCGAAGTTAGACACTTAACCAACTGAGCCACCCAGGAGCCCCACAGGTAATATTTTCCATCATAATTTTATAATTAAAATACTTCATAGGGGCACCTGGGTGGTTCAGTTGGTTGAGCATCCGACTCTTGATTTTGGCTCAAGTCATGATCCCAGGGTTGTGGGATTGAGCCCCACATCGAGGTGTGTGTTGAATGTTGTGCCTGTTTAAGAATCTCCCTCTCTGTCTCTCTCTGCCCCTGCCTCCAATTCACACTTTCTCGCTCTCTCTCCCTCAGATAAAAAACAAACAGATAAAATAAAAATAAAATACTCCATAATAGAAATAGATAGAAAATTTTACTAGTAATTCTATTCTGATACAAATGTGAATAGAAGCTATATTGTTTTTCCTCACTGAGCTCTAAAGTCTGTTAGCAATCATCCTGAAAGTAACAAAATAAAAATATACTGGAGAAGACCTAAAAAATCATATAGTTCTATGCTGATTTTACCTACAAAGAAACCAGAACATAGACTATATAAGTGACTTTTCCAAGCTTCACAAATCTTTTGTGGCAGAGCTGAGATGAGAAATCTGTGATGCTCTTTCCACATGCCACTGTGTCCCTGCCAATGGAAAGATTGCCAATAGAAAGTGGTATACCTAGATTCCAAATTTACCCATACAAATATATATTATAAATGCAAAGAGAATAGTACTGGAAAAAATTAATCTTTCAATTACCAATAACTGAGGTTCACGATGTTCATCTACAGCTGGAAGTCCAGTTATTATTTCTAATAAAACCTATGAAGACAAAAAAATCCATTACTATAACACTCAAGACAACGTATAGGAACTAGACAGAATATGGATCTTGATTATGAAATCTGATTAACCATCTCCACACACCGTGGTTCGCCTTTGAGGCATTAAAGCAGAAAGGACAGAGGCTGTAGTCATTTCTCACCATCAGTCCCTCACAGGAACCTTGGGTTCCAGCAATCCCCACAAGCAGTACTTTTCAACTGGCAATTTACTAAACAATCCGCTTCACTCAGTATGTATTCTAGACATTTCTTCTCCTGTCTTGGAGAGGATTCTTCACAAGAATAATTGTCTCTGGCTTTCAGAATATTATTTTCTAAATTTCAGGCCTATCCTGCAATTCTGTGCCTTAACTTCCCAGTTCTATGAAGTTAAATTTCCATATATGAAACATATATGCAAAAATAAAATGAAGTAGCATCTAATTTCTCCAATCATTCCCACTCACTCCATCTTAAGAGTTATTAGGAACAGGCCAGTAGATTAGAAAATGCCAATGTGTATGTCTTTTAAAAAACATCTCATTTAGGGGCACCTGGGTGGCTCAGTCAGGTAAGCCTCCGACTTCAGCTCAGGTCATGATCTCACGTTTGTGGGTTCGAGCCCCGTGTTGGGCTCTGTGCTGAAAGCTCAGAGCCTGCAGCCTGCTTCCGATTCTGTGTCTCCTTTTCTCTTTGCCCCTCCCCTGCTCATGCTCTGTCTCTCTCTGTCTCAAAAATAAATAAAACATTAAAAAAAAAATCTCATTTAAAAACGATGACACTAAAATGCATGCTGCGTGATACAATTTGTTCTGTGCACTAATTTAAGCTTCATACTAAGTCATGAGGATAGTGTGCTAAAGAAGTCATGTCTTACAGTAACTTCAGAAACCAATTTAAAAGTTTACAAATTTTGAGGTTTTATAACTTTCTCATTTAACTAAAGGTTAAAGTAAACAATATTTACATAAGAGAGGTAAGCAAGACAGGTGTATCTGAAATATTCTACTTCAACTTTACAGTTACGGCCAGAATGATTATTGTTACTACTTATATATGTGAAACTTACCACACCAAAGCTGTAGATGTCAGACTTGGGTGTTATTTCTCCTCGTAAAGCCTCAGGGGCCATATAAGCTGTTGTTCCCACAATTCTGCTAGTCATGACTGTTTGGGCAAACTTCTCAGAAGCCCGTGCAAGCCCGAAGTCTGATATTTTGGCTGTAAAGTCTTCATCTAGTAAGATATTTGCACTGAAATACGATTTGAAAAAAAATATTTTTCTTTTCAAGCAAGTCAAACAGTTGGGTGTATGAACATATATGTACATATTTACAGAGTAGACCATTTAATAATACACATCATAAAAGCCTGAAAATTGTGTAAATAAATCTAGACTACAGATTTAAAGCTAAAGAGAAATAACTGTTTTCTTATTCCTTTCTGTTTCTTGAGGAAAAATTTTAGGAGAATAAACATGAAATAAAACTGTCCACATTAGTGAGAGATAACTTCATTATTTCACAAATAATTTATTTTGGGAAAATTTCCCTCAGTCTCCTAACACATCATTCTGAATTCCTTTCCTAACATTTCCCAACTCATTTAAGAACAAATTTCCAACCAAAGTATCTCAATTATTCATTTCTTTATTCTTTATTTTAAAGTTTTTAACTTTAATTCCAGTATAGTTAACATGCAGTGTTATATTAGTTTCAGGCATTATTGTCTCTCTGTTTTTTTGTACCATCTGATAACTTGCAAAGAGGAAAAGGGCTGCAAGGTCTTCATTCATTCATTACACACATTCACTCGTACACAAATACTCACATTAATTAAACTTTATCAAAGACTCACTAGGTATAATAGTATTTGAGCTCAGTCCTGAATAGAGGGGGAATTTTCTTTTTAATTTTTTTTTTAATGTTTTATTTATTTTTGATACAGAGAGAGACAGAGCATGAGAGGGGAAGGGGCAGAGAGAGAAGGACACAGAACCGGAAGCAGGCTCCAGGCTCTGAGCTAGCCATCAGCACAGAGCCTGATGCGGGGCTCGAACTCACGAACGTGAGATCTGACCTGAGCCGAAGTTGGAGGCTTAACCGACTGAGCCACCCAGGTGCCCCTAGAGGGGGAATTTTCTAATCTTGTCTGTGACAAAGGCATATATCTAATTTTTAAAAATCCAAAAAATATTCCATAATGGTGATGTCATGTACAAAATGCTGAGAGAACAACACATCCCTGGAAGAACTGGAGAAAATACTAAAGACAGAGTAAACAGCATGCTTAGTCTTGAAAGATATATAGGTGATGGTTAAAGAGGAAAAAAAGTTATTTCAGGCAAATGGCCCAACATGTACATAGTGATGAAAAAATAAAAACATGTGATCAGGGCACCTGGGTGGCTCAGTCAGTTACGCATCCAACTTTGGCTCAGGCCACGATCTCATGGTTCGTGAGTTCGAGCCCCATATCAGGCTCTCTGATGACAGAGCGGAGTCTGGAGCCTGCTTTGGGTTCTGTGTCACCTTCTCTCTCTGCCCCTTCCCCATTTGTGCTTTGTCTCTCTTCCGCTCTCAAAAATAAATAAGCATCTAAAAACAAAAATAAAACCCCCAAACAACATGTGATCAATTTCAAGAAACTGGTGCCAGTGGAACATGGAGAGAATATGAACCTCATTCTGTGACAGCGGGACACCAGTGAGACTTTCCTAGTAAGGAATTAGTGCTATTAGACTTGATTTTTAGGAACACAACCTGGCAGTATAGTAGTGAATTGAGGAGAACTGGTACAGACTGGTTAAAGGCTGACCATGAAAGCTTGTCATAAAGTAAATAAGAGATAGTGAGAGTCTAGGTAAAGAAAGAACACTGAGGCGGGGCGGGGAAAGGAGCTGAAAAGTCTGAGGCAGGCTCAAAGGAACTTTGTAATTAGTCTGATACGAAGACTGAGAAAGTCGTTGCTGCGAGACAGGATGAACGGTGACTTCATTTGATCAGGAAGGGAATATAGGAGGGAGACTGGTTTGGAAGAGAAAATGAATTTGATTTCTGACATGTTAACTTGGAGGCTGCTGTGGGACATCCAGGTGAGGTATTTTGGTCTGAAGATACTGAAAATATAGGACTGGAGGCTGATGATACAGATTAAAAAGTCACCCACACAGAGGTAGCAGGTGAAGTCAACATAAACGCCAGTCAGCACGAACACGTTGTGAGAACAGAAGAGACAGGAGGTGAGAACATGAGGAAATGCACTAATACGTAGCGGATGAGAGATAGTGCCTGTCCTATCGTCTAACCTTGATCCCTCTATCTGGACTCCTTCCTACATTCTCAGGGATCTTACTCTATTCATTATCTTGTTCTCTCTTCAACTTTATCACCTCCCTCTTCCTATAGGCACAAAAATGTGCTTTAGTCTCTACCATCTTAAAAAATAATGTTTCCCGAATGACATTATTTCCAGTGACCATCCTTCACTATCCAAATGTCTTAAAAGACTTGTCTGCACTCACATCTCAGTTTTTTAGCTTTCTCTCTCCTAAACTACAACCTGAACTCTGTCCAATTACCACATGGAAGCAGGACTCTATAAATATCCTAATAACCTTCAGTGCACTAATCAAATGGTTTTACATCCTCATCCTCACTTCTAAAAAACAACTGATATTTTTGACTAGTACCTCTTGGGAAATGCTCTCCTTATTAAAAAAATTTTTTCTTAATGCTTTTTATTTATTTTTGAGGGACAGAGAGAGACAGTGCAAGCAGGGGAGGGGCAGAGAGAGAGGGAGACACAGAATCTGAAGCAGGCTCCACACTCTGAGCTAGCTGTCAGCACAGAGCCTGATGTGGGGTTCGAACCGACGAACCGTGAGATCATGACCTGGGCCGAAGTCAGCTGCCTAAACAACTGAGCCACCCAGGTGCCTCTTTCCTTATTTTAATGGATACCACACTCTCCTGGTTCTCATCTTACCTGTTTATGCCTGTTTTCTTAGATTCCTTAGGGATCATGCTCTTCTAGTTGGCCATTACGTCTTAAAGTTCCTTAGGACTAAATCTTGGGAACTTAATCTATCTCTCCTTAAGTGAATACAATCATTTGACAGGTCTTCAATTATCACCTATATGCAAGTAATACACAAATTTATGTCTTCAGCTCAGACTTCCTTCAGGTCCAAATATGTATATCACATTGTCTGTTGAACATCGCCATTTCCGTGTCTTAAAAGAATCTTAAACATAACATGTCCAAAAGAGAATGCATATTCTTAACCCTCAACCTGATCCTCTTCCAGTGCTTTCTATGTAAGTGAATCATGCCACAGTCTTCCCAGAATGCAATTCAGGAAGCTATAAATCCAGGAGTCCTTCCTGCCCTGTCCCTCTTCCTGACCTCTCTGCAGCCGAGGTATCAGCA
The DNA here is from genome assembly GCF_006229205.1 of Suricata suricatta. Lineage (NCBI taxonomy): Eukaryota > Metazoa > Chordata > Mammalia > Carnivora > Herpestidae > Suricata > Suricata suricatta. The sequence goes on from NC_043709.1 coordinate 69,079,006, forward strand.
GGTCCTGCTATCTTAATCTCTCAAATCTGCTCACTTCCTTTGATGTGAACAGCTAACACCAACACTTCTGAAAAGCCTCCTAACTCTCCCTTCTTACAAACTGTTCTCTATACTGAGAGTCAAAGTTACCTTTCCTCAAAAGTTAAACATGATGCCACATCCCTTATAATTCTTCAATGGCATCTGATTATATTAATGGTAAAGCTAAAGTCCTTACCTTAGTCTATTAGATCCTACAGGGATTTGCTCCCTGCTGACTTCTATAACTTTATCTTATATCAATCATTCCTTCCATTTCTGCACTTCAGTTATATTGTGTTCATTTCACTTCCTATAATTAATTTATCATGCTCCCATGCTCCCTCTCAATAATGGGCTCACAAATTCAGTTCCTTCTGTCTAGAATGCTCTTCTCCCTACCTTCTTTAGCCACCTTCAACTTGAGTCCATTTATTTCCTATTCATTCTTTGGATCTCTGCTAAAATACTACTTCCTCAGAGAACACTTCTTTATATGAATATTTATATTAAATACTACATACGGCACACACTAAAGTTCTTCTGTTATTTTGTGATTATTTGCTTGATGTCAAATGCAACAAGTGCTACTTTTGCTAAGTGTATTATCTCTAGTGCCTAGTGTTTGGTAGGCGCTCAATTAATATTTGTTAGTTACGAAAGAAGAAACCTGAAATGCACCCATGGAGGATGAAAGTGATTCAGAAAATAGTGGAGATATGGAAACTAATTTTGACAAGGCAAAAGGGGTCAAGGAAAACAAAATGTCATGCTATTAAAAAAAGGGGGGGCCATGTAGGATAAGTACTAAAAATAGATCACTGGGTTTGGTATAAAGGAGATTACAGAATGTCTTAATGGGAAGAGCTTTCATGGAAGACATGCATATGGATAAGAACTGAGAGCGAGAGCAAGCTATTCTTTAAAGATGGCTTTCCAAAAGCTTTTTAAGAGTAGCATTTACCTTTTAATGTCTCTATGAATATGATGGTTTTCATGTAAAAAACTGATGCCATTGGCTGCACCCTGAGCAATCTTGCATCTCATGTGCCAAGAGAGTGGTGGAGTATTATCCTTATAAAGTAAGAAACCAACACATTAAAAAAAAAAGAGGATTAAAAAATCTATAGAAAGTATATAACAGAACATTTTTCTCAGCAACTACTGAAAATATCATATCACCCAGAATTTAGGATTGCAATTTTTAAAAACTGTTGAAAAATAATCTCTAAATAAGATCAAATCAGAGTTAACATTTCTTATTTGACATTAAAAACATATACGAGCATCTTCAAAGACTAGTCTTGACTGATAAGTTTATGTTTAAGATCATTACCTAGTGGAATGGCAATCCTAGTTGTGTACCTGGAATTTATATATCAACTGTATAGTCTTCAAAGTACAAGAAAAATATTAAGGTCAATATGGTTTAAATAATCTTGTCACAAAGTGAAGATTCATATTCCAACACAAAAACAGAAAGCCGAGCAATGTGATGAACAGACGTCTTACCAAGCAGGACAGCCTGTCTAGCAATGAGCCATTGGGCATGTAGACATACACTAGGCAGAGGTCATCTCCATCACTTGAGAAACCAAGTAGTTCTACTAAGTTTTCATGTTGACACCTATGACAAATAGGTTTCCACTCAAAATTATTATGATACAAACATATATTCAGCTGTAGATTGAAGGTTATTCAATTTAGAGCTTTAATAGAAAAAACGGTGCAAGAAAATAATGATGTGCTATGCATCATTATATTACAATATGTATCTTTATAGTATGTGTATATACATATATATATGTTTATTATGATGGCTTATAATTTTCTGCAAACAGTTCTTTCAGTCAATATTAGAAGCAAATCCTTTTTCTATTTTACAGTAAATGCTCAGCAATTTAGAACTTTGGAACTTGAGATAGTTTGGTTAAGGACTGGGTTGATATTTACCTTTGTGTAGCACAATTTTCAACGATAGTACAGGCAAGATTTCAAGAAGTCTGTTGAAATTGGAATGACAATCCTTTCAAGAATTTTTTTTAACATATCCAAAGCACAGATTTATAGACATGTAATCTTTAACCACATCTCATTTACACATTTCTGATCTTTAATGATATGTTATTATTTATAACCTAATTTGAGTTTCTTTATATACTTGAAAGGAATAAAACTGAAGAGAGCTGAAATATAACAAATCTTAGGTATCTGTGGAAAAGTAGAAAGAAAGCTGGGCAAAGTCCTAAGCTTAAAGTCAAGCTTTGCCACCCTCTGGATATCAGACCCAGAGGCCAAGTTAACAGTTAGCAGGTTAACAACCTCACTGAGCTTCAGCAACTTTACCAAAAGTGGACAGTAATGCCAATTATGTAACATGGATGCTGTGCGACTTGAATGAACAAATACGTGAGAGCCTAGAAATATACTTAAAACATGATAATATCCACCCAAGTGCTTCCTCATTTTGTTGATTCAGAATGATCTAAAATTCTGGCATTTCATTATTTCAAATCAGACTTTAATTTGAAGACAGGCTATCCTCATAAGTTTTTTAAGAAGTACAAATTAAAACAATAAGTGCTCTATTTTCCACAAAACTGGCACATTTTTAAAATGAGTAGATCACATTTGCTGAGTTTCTACTATACACAAGGCACTGCAGTAAATGATTTACCTAAATTGTCTTACTGAATTCTTGTAATAACTTATTAGGATAAATTTCCTGATTTGTTTCTCTTATTCTTTCTGAAGACACCCAACAATTTTCAAGCACACTGGGTCAACGTCTTCTAAGCATTCTGGCATAGAACCTTTTTTAGGGCTATTAGCATGTCTAACGGCTTATTATTCTAAATATATTTTTTGCCATCTCTATAATTTATCTGTCATGAATTCTGGGAGCAGCAAAGGATAATGGAAGACAGTTGAAATCCTTCTTATTATTTTAAATACATTAATGAGGTAATAACTATTATCCCATTTTATAGATGAGAAAACTAATGAATAGACAGTTAAGAAACTTGGCCATGGTCATTCTGCAAGTAAGATCCAGAAACTGGTTCTTATTAAAAAAAGATGATAATAATCAATGGTGGTGAGGTAACAGTGAAGTTTGAAATGATAATACATTGCTGGTGGGAGTATAAATCATTATTTATAAAGCCATTTGGACATGTACTTGGAAGGTTTTTAAGAAGTTCATGAATTCTGAACCAGTAATTCTTCTAGGACTCTACTTGATGAAATAAACATAACTACATTTAAAGATTTATGTACAATGAGATTTAAAATAGCTTTAATTTGTAATGTTGAAAATTAGAAATAAACCTAGTAGGGTAATGGTTAAATAAAATATAATCATCATGTATGCCAAATAATTAATATGCAATACTTTAAAATTAAAATATAAGATAATAAAATGTTTTAAAATTATTTTTAATGTCGTGAGAAAAATGGTATACACACATTATGAGGCAACTACATCAAAATATTAGCCATGGTTATCTCTGAGTGATATATTTAGGAGGTGATTTTTATTATTTTAAATACATATTCCTGTATTTCACAGATTATCTACTTTAAACAGATTGCTTTTAGGATTGGAGAGTGGGTATAAGAGTAGGGGGAACAAAATCCTGAAAGAGATTTTGTTTTGTTTTGTTTTTTAACAGCATGCATTATTTTTAGTGTGACTGAATTAATTCCAGTCTGTGATTTCTTTCTTGCAGTTAGTCAACTAAAACTGGAAATTTATAGCAATGGGTGTAATTGAGTGTAAATTGGTAAATCTCACTAGGATCCATCATATCAACAACGTGGTATGGGGACTGATGGTGACTACACTGTGGTGGTGAGCACTGAGTAATATAGATGTTGTACACCTGAGACTAACAGAACGCGGCATGTCGATTATATTTCAATATTAAAAAACATATTTAAAAAAAGGGCAAGAAAAAAAAAAGCTCAAGCTCTGGAATCAGACAGATCGAATACGAAAACCAGATCTGATTCTTACTGCTACGTGGCCTCAGGCAAGTTACTTAAAGTTTCTAAATCTCAATGGAAAAAGAAAGGTAGGGGAGGTTATAATAGCCTTTACGGGGATTAAATGAGGCCAGACACATAAGATACACTGCACTACAATTATTAGGATAAATTTCCTGATTTGTTTCTCTTATTCTTTCTGAAGACACCCAACAATTTTCAAGCACACTGGGTCAACGTCTTCTAAGCATTCTGGCATAGAACCTTTTTTAGGGCTATTAGCATGTCTAACGGCTTATTATTCTAAATATATTTTTTGCCATCTCTATAATTTATCTGTCATGAATTCTGGGAGCAGCAAAGGATAATGGAAGACAGTTGAAATCCTTTGTAACTTTGCTATGATTTAAAATACTAACTGCTGTTTTATCTACAGGCATATGAACATAGGCAGTCGCAGAATTATAGAGTCAAAAATTCTTTCAATTCCTCTAATCTGAACCCTTTATTTTAATTTTACATCTCTGAAAATATCACTAGTTAGTGGCATACTCTGGGTAGGAAACCAGGCCCCTACTTCTTGTCCTGCTCTTTTCTACTATACCACATGGCCGAATTAACTTACTTCGCCATAACGTTTATTTCTTGATCAAACTGCTGTTTCAGTTCTTCAGTACTAATGTCAACCATCTGAAAAAAAAAATATATATCACAATACAATACGATAACCTCAAGGCTCCTAAAGCGAGGAGGAGGCGCAAGCGATTGCCTGGCTGATCTTGCTTTCTTTAAAATAGTAAGGCATTATTCTCTCCCTTTTGTAGAATAACTGAGAACTAGAAATACTAATGATTTGTTCAAGGACCCACTGCTACGTAGTAGAAATAAAAATACTTATAAACTATATAACCATATAAACCTGAGTTACTGTAGGAACAAAATGATATAATGTGAGAATTCACTCTATAAACATTCTGAAGAAAAAATTTGCTGTAACAGAAAACCTAAGCAAATTTGAAGGCAAAAAGAAAAACCAAACTGCAAAAGTATTTGTACTGTATATAACAATGGATGACTATTTTTATCACATAATATGTATTATATGGATATTTCTAGAATATAATAATATTTATAATATAACAAATCAATTACATGGTGAAAACCCTAGTAGCAATGGGAATGAAGGATCTAGACAAACATTTTTTCAATCTTTTTTCTTACTGTATAACTTTTAAACTTCATTTTTATTTTTATGTTTTTTGTTGTTTTTTAATGTTTTTTAATTTTTTAAATGTTTGTTTATTTTTTTTAATTTTAAAAATGTTTATTATTTATTTTTGATACAGAGAGAGACAGCGCATGAGAGGGGGAGAGGCAGAGAGAGAAGGAGACACAGAACTGGAAGCAGGCTCCAGGCTCTGAGCTAGCTGTCAGCACAGAGCCTGATGCGGGACTCGAATCCACGAATGTGAGATCTGACCTGAGCCGAAGTCAGAGGCTTAACCGACTGAGCCACCCAGGTGCCCCAATGTTTGTTTATTTTTCAGAGAGAAAAAAAGAGAGAGAGAGAAAGCATGAACAGAAAGGGCGAGAGACATAGGGAGACACAGAATCTGAAGCAGGCTCTATCTAGGCTCTGAGTTGTCAGCACAGAGTCCAACGGAGGGCTCAAACCCACAAACCATGAGATCATGACCTGAGCTGAAGCCAGATGCTCAACCAACTGATCCACCCAGGCACCCCTAAACTTCATTTTTTAAAAAATGTTTTATTTATTTTTGATACAGAGAGAGACAGAGCATGAGAGGGGGAGGGGCAGAGAGAGAAGGAGACACAGAACCGGAAGCAGGCTCCAGGCTCTGAGCTAGCTGTCAGCACAGAGCCTGACATGGGGCTTGAACCCACGAACGTGAGATCTGACCTGAGCTGAAGTCGGACGCTTAGCTGACTGAGCCACCCAGGCGCCCCTAAACTTCATTTTTAAAGGAGAATAGTAACATAAGAAAGTTCTTCTTATAAAATTGTCATAGTATCTTCCCATCTTAATCTTGATTATGCATGAAGCACTATGTAGAACAGGGCTTCTCAACTTTATTTTGTGAATCTTCCAAAATTATATGTACAATTATATGTGTATGCCCATAACTACATTTTTGTAGGGACAAGTTCCATAGCTTTCAACAAATGTAAAAATATTTTTTAATGTTTTATTTATTTTTGAGAGAGAGACAGCGTGAGCAGGGGAAGGTCGGAGAGAGAGGGAGACACAGAATCTGAAGCAGGCTCCAGGCTCTGAGCCAGCTGTCAGCACAGAGCCTGATGAAGGGCTCAGACCCACGAATGGTGAGATCATGACCTGAACAAAAGCTGGAAGCTTAACCAACTGAGCCACCCACGTGCCCCAACTTTCAACGAATTTTTAAATGTTAAGAAAGGCTAGCTTAGAATGACGTTTAAAGAAAATATGCACTGAAATAATGTACTTCCTAAGGACTAATTTAAAGCTTATGATAGAGCACACTAGGAAGCAACTTTTTCCTTTGATTCTTTTTAGTCCTCAACATATAACTTACTGCCACAAGCTTCTTCACTGCCACAGTTTTGTTGTTCACATAGCCTTTATATACAACTCCAAACCCGCCCTCTCCCATCTTGTTGCCACCGAGGGAGATGGGCCTTTCATCAAAGTTATTTGTGACATTCTTCAATTCATAAAATGAAAAGCTGTGAAAACCTATAATGTCAATGAAATAAGAAAAAAAGTGCTTCAATAAAAAGGATATTGGTTTTAAGAACTTCAGTATTTCTCAACTTGATTACTTCATACATATGCAAATTACAACTTAGGAATAGACAGGAAAGGAGAGAGTAAGGCTATCTTTTAAATTAAAAATTTAAGTTTTATCTTGAGAATTCTGTTCGGTGGTCCTCCACCCAAAACTCTCGTCACTTATTTTCTTTACAAAATGATCTTTTCAAGTTATGTAAATATTTGTGCATTTTTTCATACTTCCATGGTTGGTTGTATGTCCTGTTGCCGGTTCTCACTGGTGACACACTGACTAATACAATGAAGATGGTGCTGAACACGTCAGGAGGGAAAGAAAGAAAACCCACAAAGAGCTCCTGCCAGTGTGCACAAACAAAAGGGGAGATTTATTTCAAAGCAGGGATGGGCCCAATGACAAACCTGCCAGGGGGAAGCACTGCACATGTCACTTACGTGTGTCGCCGCCTTCGAGACTCGTATTTTCTGGGCTTGAGGAGTCAGGTGGCATATAGTTTTGTTCAAGGTCCTGCACAGGTAACACAAATGGCCCGTCTTTGCCACAGAGAGGCATTTCTTTCTGCTGAAATGTTACAGCTTCCTTAGCAGGTAGTGTGTTAGCAGCGTGAGGAACAGCATCTGCCAAATGAAGTGAGTTACAAGTTGTCCTTCCATATGAAAGGACGACGTTTGTGTGCAAAAGTTAAACTAGGAAGTTGGCTTATTTGATGTCACTTCAGTTTCCACATGTCCACCCCATTTTCTCACAGCACACAGAAGAAGCTACCTAGTACGAATTTGTGAGTTTTGGTTAAGTTTTGATTAGAGAGGGTAAGGCGGTGTTTTCAAAGAGTCTATGCACCACCTACATCAGAGCACTGAAGTGCCTGACACAGACCTAACCCAAGTCAAGAATTCTGATAATGAGGTCTGAAACAGACAATCTACTTATTTAACAAGAACCCTACTGGATTCTACTGCACACTGAAAAGTGACAACTGCTGGTATAAATGGCAACAATGGGAAACACACTATTAGGAAGGGATCTAGACAGTAACCCACCACAATACAGTGTAAGGATATCATGATCACAGAGTCCCATCAGGGTGGAAGGTGAGGGTAAAAAGAAAGCAAGAGCTAAAAAACAAAACAAAACAAAATAAAAACCCCAGAAAACGAATTTCTGTCCCTCTACACCTCCTACTGGCACAAAACTACTTGACTCGAATGGCGGGCTCAGGCCGTCACGAGGCCTCCATCTCCTCAGCAGCAAGTCCCCAGTGCCCTGTCTTGGGTGCCTGTATGAGTCGGAGAGGGTGGGAAGAATGAAGAGGAGTCTCACACGTAAGGCTCATCTACTGGGAGAAAAGAGCCCGAGCAAGAAGACATGTTCCCATTTCTGCCACTTGCCTTTCCACCCTAAACTCATGCTCAGTTTACCTGGCAGCAAAAGACTCGCTGGGGCAAAGAACTCATTTTGGACCAAAAGATCCACAAGATCACCGACTGTGCAGTTTGTGGTGCCCCAGTCAAACAGTAATTCACAAGTGGGGCTTTTTCCAGTTTGAAGTAATGCTTCAAATCTCCTTAAAAGCAAGCAACAAAGACACAAAATTAGTATGTAAGTAGAGTTAACATGAAAATAGGAATTACTCCCTCATGCCCTTGTCTGGCCCACACTGCCTCCTATAGTATTAAAGGAAGGGGGCAGCAGGAGAACCAGCCAGAATTACAGAGAATTGGGAAGACAGGCAGAAAGGAAAAAGACGCTGAAGGTGAGAATACCGTAAGTCAGCATATACTGGGTACTTACCGAGTACCTGCGCAGTGGACTGTGGGATGCCTCCACATGAACTCATTTAATTCTCTAAGATACTACAAATATAGTACTAATGACAAATGAGAAATTCTGGCATGAAGAGGTAGAGTAACCAGCCCACAGCCACACAGCCAAAAAACGATATCTAAATTGAGATCCCAATTCAGATCTCACTTGACATAAGGGTCTGCTCTCAACCTACTAAGCTATATTCCTTCCTTACCTGACTTAATAACTCTGCTAGCCATATGAGTTTTTTTATACAATGTTTATTTTTGAGAAAGAGAGGCAGAGCAACAGGAGGACAGAGGATCTGAAGCAGGCTCTGCACTAGTGAGCTGGATGTGGGGCTCAAACTCACTAATAGTGAGATCACGACCTTAGGCACAATCGGACGCTCAACCAATTGAGCTATTCAAGTGCCCCGGCCATATAATTTTTTAATAAACTCTACTGTTCAATGAAATAGAATACTATACATAAACTTGGAAGAATTATTCCTTTGATCTTAATTACATTTCAGTTAAATTAAAGAAAAACAGAGCAGTTTTTTGTTCTTATTTCTTTAAAAATTAGTTTGGAAACTAACATTGAAAAACTTAACAATTTTTCCTGGTTTTCCTCCAAACTAAGTTGAAAAATTTCAAACCTACAGGAAAGCTGAAAGAATAATACCATGAACCGCCATTTACCCTTTACTTAGATGCACCAACTGACCAGTTGATGACACTTTGTCACACATGTGTTCTTGCCCTCTCCCTTTCCCTGGGTGTGTATGTGAGCACATGTGTGTGCACACGTGCTTTACAGTGTAAGCCAGACACCTTGTAAAATATCTCACAGTCTAGATTTGTCTGACTACTTCCTCATGATTAAATTCAGGTTTAAAATGCTAGGTAAGGACACTACCTAGGTGACAGACAACATGCTGTTCCCACTGCATCACATCCAGAGGCACATAACACAGTCTGTACCATTACTTGTGACCCAAAGTTAGATGACTTGGGTAAGGAGGTGTACTTCAGATTTTTTCTTTATAAAATTACCCTCACCCTTCATAATTCAAAAGTAACCTTTGGATAATACTTTGAAATCTTGTACATACATTATTCGACAACTTTTCATCTTGTGATTTTAGCATCACTGATGAATCCTGCATGAATCAATTATTCATTGGTAGTTGTAAATTGATAACTTTTCTATCATTCCTTCAATAATTATTTGCTGTCACTATTCTGTGGAGAAGAGCTTCCCCACCCCCCATCACTGCCTCAGCCATTCTCCAGAAGGTTTTAATAGTATATCATTAAACTGTCTTTGAAAGTTGCCTTTCAAGGTTTAAACTTAAGCTTCTTTCAAGTAATTTAAGGGGTTTATCCTTCATGTGAGAAAACACTTCCTAGAAGGACTAAGATAGAAGTTAAAGTTTTGGGATTTTTTATTAGGTGATGCTGAAAATCACAAATTAATGCTCTTGCTTCCAAAGACAGATTTTGACATAGATTTGGGCTGAGATAACTGACAAAAATAAATCTGTACTTATATTTTACAGTAAATCAAGCAGGGATAAATAGAGATGAAGAATGAAATTATCTGAAGATAGTGTTGAAAAATCCTGGCTAAGCAATGTTAATTCCGTTCATAGATATGTACATTTTTAAGCAACTTTAAAATGTCAGCTTGAAGAACTCCCAAAGTACACTGTTAAGGTGGAGTAGAGATTTACAAACTTAGAATTTTACTAGAGATTCTTAAAATCTTCCTATGTCCAATCTGGAAATGACAAATGTGAGGCAGAGGGAACTGTTCTCAGCTTGCTAAACAGAAAACTAGAGTGAAAGTGAGAATCCTGATTCTAAGCCAAAAACTCATTTGCGAGATCACAATACTAGCCTAGTTGACATAATGAAGAAGGAATCAAAAATCACATATATACAGACACAAAAAGAGGTTACTTATAACCATTATCTCCTCTGAAGAGAGTTTTACTTTCTGAATTACAACATTAGACAGTATTTACATTTATTCATCATTCTGGACTGTGATGTAAGAATTTACAAAGAAAAGAATTTTATTGGTTACCTTATGTGAAACTGATTATATCTATCATCACCAGATGGTTTTTTAATAGCTACCGCTAACTTCTTCCATCCTTCTTGAGGATCAATAAAATCTGACAGCTTCCTAATTAGTCCAACATTGAGAGAGCGCACATATGTTGAAGATGTTATGGGTTTGCTCATCTTCTATTCCTAAAATATGGAAAATTCTCATTAAAATTTTACAGTAGTTTTAGTGATGACATCCATAAGCTTATAAATCACAATTTTCTACAGTATATGAAATGTTGGCAACTGATTATACCATAATAAAGGAACACTCCAAAGTCAACTAACTGATATTCTAAGAAGAAATTAAAATTGTGGTTTATTTGTCTTATTGTCCTCTGGTCTTACGTTCTTTCTCTATCTATAATTAGCAATAAAAAAATGGAAAATTTTTTTTCTGACACTGACATTTCCCAAGTACAATTTACCCAACAGAGTAAAAAATTTACTTTTTCAGAAAAATTCCTATGAATAAATTCAGGAATCAAATATATTAATAAAAGAGATTTATTTTTCAATTTAAAATCTTTTTCTCAATCAGTTTTATTTACTATTACACATTTATCATCACTCTTTGGTAGAGGTAAAAAAAAATTCTGAAATAATTTGAGTAACATTAAAAGATATGGTAAATAGTCAACTTTTTCTATAATCTCTTTTTTGAGTGCTCCACATTATTTGAATCCAGCAGACCTGTCTAATCATAATTCACTCCCTGCTAAGCCAAACCCGGTGGTTCACCTCTTCACAATCTAAGGAAAACCTTTATTTCCTCATTCCCCTTTCTCTTCTGCCACTCCACCCTGGCCAGCACCAGCAAGGGATAGATTTCACAGTTTTACTTGTACAACAGCATAGCTGAACATGCCTAAGAGAACCTGGTAACTGAGTGGACTGGTGTGAGCACAAGTTAGTGGGGACCCCTTTCCCATGGGGCCTTTGACACTGCTGTTAATCTGATTCGTTGTCTCAGCTCATCGTCCTCAGTGACTACTTCCCACCTTAGCCTCTTTCCATGTGGTTTTATTTGATCTCGATGCCTCTCACTTTTAGCAAGTAGCAACCTTTCCTTCTATTTCATCAAGAAAAAGAGATTTAGATATTATTCTGTCACTTATTCTCCTGCTTCCATATATCATATATATATATATATATATTTTTTTTAATGTTTATGAGAGAGAGAGAGAGAGAGAGAGAGAGAGAGAGAGAGAGCATGAGTGAGGGAAGGGCAGAGAGAGAGGGAGACACAGAACCTGAAGCAAGTTGCAGGCTTCATGCTGTCAGCACAGAGCCTGATATGGGGTTTGAACCCACGAACTGCGAGATCATGACCTAAGCTGAAGTTGGAGGCCCAACCAACCGAGTCACCCAGGTGCTCCATCCTCTTATATTTTTAACTTTAAGATGTAATATAATTAAATTTTGGAGTAAAAAAATATATTCACATGGTACAAAATTCAGAAGCTATAAAAGAGTAAGAAGCAAATGTCTCCCTGATCCTAGGTCTCTATTTTATATTCTCTTCTCTTTGGCCTTCCTTGCCCATGGCATCTAAGTAGGTCTATCTGCCCTCAACCTAACTGTCTTTGATCACTGCACAATGTAACTGTAATCATGTATTTATTTATTTGTTTAGTATCTGCCTCCCCCATTAGACTATAAGCGCCATGAGTTCAGGGACTATGTTCTTTGATTCACTAATAAAAAGGTAGTGACTAGCATGTGGCATATATTGCTGATAAGTGTTAGGAATGAATGACTTTGTTGTCTAGTGCCATGCTAGGTGATTCATATATTTCACTTAATCCTTACCGTGATGAAGATAATTTTAACATCTTTACTTCACAAAGGTAGTAAATCAGAGTTGGACTTGAATCCATACCTTACTCTAAAATTCATTCCATATGTTCTTGCTTCTATAACTCAATGCATTGCTCAAGCCATTTTCTTTTCTATAAAGACATTTCCTTTCATTTATTCATATGTTCAAATAACATGTCAGGCTTTGGGAGGGCACCTGGATGGCTCAGTTGGTTGAGCATCCAACTTCGGCTCAGGTCATGATCTTGCAGTTTGTGAGTTCGAGTCTCATGTCGGGCTCTGTGCTGACAGCTCACAGCCTGGAGCCTGCTTTGGATTCTGTGTCTCCCTCACTCTCTACCCTTCCCCTGCTCACACTCTGTCTCTCTCTCTCAAAAATAAATAAAACTTAAAAAGATTAAAAACAAAACAAAACATGTCAGGCTTGGTACTAAGTGATAGGAGCTACAGAGAAGAGAAAAATCTTTGTTTTCAAGCTTCTCAGTCCAGTAGCAAATACAAACAAGTGAATGATAAATGTTACAAGAGGTGCGTGCAGGGTGTGGAGGCTCAGAGAAGGAGCATCAAGCCAAAGCAGGCTAAAGGAAATATATAAAGACAGATTTGGGTGGGGTGGGAGATTAGAAGGATGAGTGAAAAGGAGTCAGGATAATCCTAAAAGGAAATTTCAGGCAGTAGGGCTAGCAGGGAGAATATGGATCAGGCTCAGGTAAGGAGTTTGCTATGGCTGGAGCAGAGGATGCATGTCATTAAGTAGTAGAAGAGGCTGGAGAGGGAGGCAGGGCCAAATCATCACGCACCTCGTATATTAAGACAAGGAGTTGAAGCTCTATACTAAAAGTTATCGGGAAGCCATCTCAGTATTTTAAAGAAAGGTGTCATGAGATCTTATTTGGTTAAGTGGATTCTCCTGGATAAAAAAGGGATGGATATTGAGATAAGGAGACCAGTTTGAAGACTTTGCAATCATCTAGGAGAGCAGAAATGAAAGCCGAAAAAAGTCGAGGAATGGAGGGGAAAAAAAGATTCAAAGATTTAGGAGGCCAAATCAAAATCATTTAATGACAAATCAGATATTAGAGGGAAAGGAGGGAAACCAAGAAGTTGATTCCTGGCCTTTTGGTTTGGGCAGTTAGAGAACAGAGGAAATGAAGCGTTCATGGTCATGTTAAATGTGAAATATCTACCTCTGGCACCATCCAGGGGAGTTGGCACTAAGTAACTATATGATCTGGAGCTTAGGAGAGAGGTTTAGGTAAAGAAAGCTCACTATATGAGCATTCTCACATGTTCATAAGTGAACTGTTGGTTGAAGCAACAAGTAAATACGAGGTTGCCTATTAGGAACATATAGAATGTGAAGAAATGAAGAGAAAGAAGAACGTTTAACAAGTATTGATAAGCCATGGAGGTAAGAAAAAGCTAAGACAACAGCGTATCAGAGATTTCTAGAATAGGGGATAGGTTAGTATAAAAGACCCAGAGAGGTCCAATAAATACTGATGGGTGTGTTAGATTTGGAAACTGGGTGACTTAAGAACAGTTTTTACAGAGCAGTGAGTGAATGATAAAAGTGCATTTACCAAGAAATCTGGCTTTGAAGGGAAGGAGAGACAGAGATAGGGACAGAAAGCATCAGTTCTCAAATTTTATCTCAGAACCCTTTATACTCTTAGAAATTTCTGTGGACTCCAAAGAGCTTTTGTTTATGTTGGTTCTAACTCCCAATATTTACCTTCTTAGAAACTGACGCTGAAAAATTTAAAATATACTTACTCATTAACTAATTAAAAATAATGAACATACTACTGTTAGCATACATATTTTGATAAAAATAGAATTTCAGAAATAATAAAAGTATATTATTTTACAGTTTTGTAAATTTCTTGAATGTTCAACTTAATAGAAGACAGCTGGATTCTCATATCTGCTTTTGCATTTACTGTGCTGCTATATTGCAGCAGATTTGGTTGACATATATAAAGAAAATCCAGCTTCACGCAGACATATGGTTGGAAACAGTATTTAAAAATTTATTTTTAACATTTATTTATTGCTGAGAGACAGAGCATGAGCAGGGGAGGAGCAGAGAGAAAGGGAGACACAGAATCTGAAGCAAGCTCCAGGCTCTGAACTGTCAGCACAGAGCCTGACGCGGGGCTCGAACCCCCAAAACGTGAGATCATGACCTCACCCCAAGTCAGATACCCAACAGACTGAGTCACTTGGGTGCCCTTGGAAACACTATTTTAATAGCTTTTCCACAAAGTAGTAGATTTTTCTCTTTGACACTGTGGTGAAATTTGATAAAAGATAGTTTGCTAAACCCTATCAATGAACTTTGTCTCATTAAAATTCAATACATTCTGAATCAATCTTCTACCCATAAGTGATTTTTGAACCTACAAACCTCTTGAAAGGGACTTGGGGACCCCAACAACATCCTGAAAACTGCTGGTTTAAGATTTGCTTCAAGAGTTAAGCTTGGTTGAAGATACGAAAAGGGATAGTGCATACAGTATAGGTGAAGAGGTCAGCCTTGAATAGTAGGAAACGTTTTCTTCCAAATCGTGAAAGGGGGAGGCAGGTTTGGATACAGATATATTTGAAGGGAGAGAGAAATTCTCACCCAGTGTTATTTTCTTCGTTAAGCAGGACGTGAGTTCATCGAGGGCTCAGTAAAATAACTGCCCAATCACTTTGAGGACCACCAGGTAAATGCCTAGGATTTCTTCAAGCTCAATGCAAAAGGCACTATTGGCTTTCCCTGATAATCATATCTTTTGCTCCAAACTGTTACCAGTCATTCTTCTCGTATAACAATTATCAGATTTTATTGTTTATGTGTTTGTCTTCTCCCCTAGATGGTGTGCTCTCCTAAGCAGGGACCCAACCAAACCGAGCTTTAACAGCTACTCAAAATATTTGTGCTGGATGAAAGACTTATTTTAAAAATTTAATTTAGTTTTTTTAAAGTTTATTTATTTTGAGGCAGAGAGGGGCAGAGAGAGAGAGAATCCCAATCAGGCTGAAATACTGAATATTTCAGAATGTTGAAATACATCAAATAAGTCAAAGTAGACTGAGTGTCTACTTTGTCTAGACACTGATCTAAGTTCCTAGACATAAAACATTAGGGGAAAAAAATGAACTCATGGAGCTTATATTTTTAACAGTGAAAGAAAGACAGGCAATAAGCAAATAAACTCTATACTATGCTACATAGTGCGGACAAAAATAGAGAGGGTGTTTCACTTTTAAGTAGGGTAGTCAGAGTAGGCCTCAATAAAAAAGTGCCATGTGCTAAAGGTCTGAAGAAATGGGAAAATCAGACACTGGGATATCTGTGGGAGAAGTTTGGGGCAAAAGGAATCTAAATGTAAAGGCCTAGAGTGGGCCCACTGAGAACAGCAAGGAGAGGCTAAGTCTGGAGAGGAAGGAGCAGGAAAGTAGCAGATTAGATGAGAGAGGTAGGTAAGTCACCAGGTCTCCTAGAGCCTACAGCCTTTGTATTGATTTTGTTTATCCTCTGAGTGAGAAGACAGTGGAGGCTTTTTAAAAAATGTTTTATTTATTTTTGAGAGAGAGAGAAAGACAGGGTGAGCAGGGGAGGGTCAGAGAGAGGGAGACACAGAATCCGAAGCAGGCTCTAGGCTCTGAGCTAGCTGTCAGCACAGAGCCCCACACGGGGCTCGAACCCACAAACCATGAGATCATGACCTGAACCCAAGTCAGAGCTTAACTGACTGAGCCAGCCAAGATGCCCCACTGCAGGCTTTAAGAAGGGAGACATATACTCTATATTTATGTATTAAAAGGGCTCTGGGGCTGCTGCTGAGAAGAAAGGGTATCAGAGTAAGAGTGGAGAGGCAGGGAGGGACCAATTACTAGAGTACACCAACAATCCAGCTGGGAGGTGGCTTGGACCAGGGTGGTAGCAGAAAAGGTGCAAAGTATTAGGATACTGGATATTTTCTGAAGGAGAGCAAAGAATCCTCTGTGCTGATAGGAAGGGCGAGGAGCTTGCATGCACCAAGATTTCCTACATTTACTAGGACGGAGAAGACTGTGTCAGGTGCATGTTTGGCCCCCAGGGTCAGGAGCTTGGGTTGGACAGGCAGAAAGCAAACTTCAAATGAGTGTTCAGCCTGAAATAATAAAAGAAATATAACCTTTCTGCCGGATCTCTTCAAGGATTACCCCTAGAAAGGGAAAAGGCTGACTTTAATATTCTCCACTCTCAAGTCTTCTTGGGCAGATAGGTTTTTCAGGCACAAATAGAGCTATCTGTTCCCATTTTTAGTAGCATTTTCTCACTTTCTCAGGGTCTGCTTTTTATCCCCTTGTTTTCCCTCTTGCTCCAGGCTGTCAGATGTCCTTTTCCCATCTGCTAATGTACTTACCTGATCCTGACAGCCCTCTCCAACTTTCTCATTTCCTGGAAGCTTGGAAGCCAGAGAGACAAGTTAATTAGAATCCTGCGGAGGCCCAGAATGCTTCCCACGCCCCGAGCATCTCTGCCCAGAGCTGGCCTTAACTTCCTGGTTCTCAGGAAAAGAGGTTCATTTCGTAAACTGATTCCCGCAACACACCGCCTGGGTGTTGAGAAACAGGAGGCGAGGGCTGACTGGGCCACACAATGAACTTGGTGACGCCTCTCCAAGGCCCTAGGCTCCTCCCCAGGTGCGATTCAATTTTTGATCCTCGGGAACCCACCCAAGTTTTTAGCCTGGAGCAAGCTGTGCCCACACAACCTCCTTCCTCTCTAACTTTTCTCACTTCGCGATTTTCCTTCCGAAACCGTCCCTCAACAACCCTGCGGCAGGGGGATGGAGGCCGGAGCGCAGACCTCGGACGAACGGCAAAAAAGGCGCGCACGGCGGGAATCCCTTACCTGCCCAGCAGCGGGGCGCCGCGGCGGCAGGGGCACCGCCCAGCGGAGCCGGCGGCGGGGGAGCCCGGGCTGGGAACGGCACCGCGGCGGGTGGGGAACCCGTTAGTTCCCGCCAGAGACCCGGCCCACGTCCGGCCCCCGCCCCGCTCCTTTGCACGTCCGGGCCGCTCTGCAGCGTGAGAAATTCCGGGTCTAGCGTGAGGCTCTTCTTTAAGTGGCAGCCTGCCCCTTTAATCACGCTGCTGTCGGAGGCTAAGTATTTTAGCGCTTCCGGACTTGCGCACAGCTTTGTGCCCTGGAATCCCTTAACGTGGACGTGAGGTAGATCGGGTCAATCTTGCGAGTTGTGGCATTTCTGTGGGGGGCTATGACGAGAATAGTAATGGGACCCCCGACTTCTTGCTCGGAAAAGGAGGGCGACATGAACTAGTGTCATGCGTTGGGACAGGCGGGGGTAGTGGAGGGAGAAGGAAGTGGAGCCATTGGCTGTGTCTGGGGGGTACTTTCGGATTAGTCAGAAGGCAACACCGATGGAAACTAGTTCTGTAGAGTGGTGACAGAAAGCAAATAGGAGTGAGTTCGGCCGAGTGTTGCCATCGGAAGAAAGAGCATGAATGAGGGGAAAAAGCACCCCGCGCTGCATTTCTAACATCTCCCCAGAATCTGCCCTCAACCAACAATTACCCTGCCTTGGGGAAGCCATACTACCTTCTCCCTTCTCCATCCTGCACCCTCATCAAGAAATCTGTTTAGGAACACTGCACATTTGTGTTTAACTCCACGTGGGCTCCTTGGCTCCCTCCAGCTCGGTTACATTCTTTTATACGACGATTGTTTTAATTCCCTGATCATTACGATCTTTTTAAGTTCTTCTCCCTATTCTAGTATTTTAGAATGTCTTCACATCTTCCTCTTTCTGGGAGAGAGTAGATCATTATTCTTTACAAGGACAATCCTAAAGCAGTGCTCTTGATCACCTTGCTTCGGACCTCTTGGAATTCTTCATCACATTCGTCCAGCTCAGTGCCATTATTCATCTTATTAAAACAGGTTTTGGATGGTGTTCTTTTTCTACTCAAACACCTCCAGTCGCCATCTATTGCCCGCTCAATGGATTCTAAGTCCTAATCCATTTGGCCCTAATCCAAACTGCATTTTCTAGAACTGTACTATGAGACATTGCTTCTGTATCTGAGCTGTTCCGTTTTCCCTGGCACACTGCATATTTTGTTTGTATGTTACTTATGATATGTCTTTACCTTATTTCTGTCTCTTGAATCATTTTGAAGACTTACATGGCCATTTCTTACATTATGCTTTTTCTGATTATCATAGGCAAAAGTGATCTCT
Organism: Suricata suricatta; assembly: GCF_006229205.1. Lineage (NCBI taxonomy): Eukaryota > Metazoa > Chordata > Mammalia > Carnivora > Herpestidae > Suricata > Suricata suricatta. The sequence continues at coordinate 69,097,770 of NC_043709.1, forward strand.
TTTTTCTTCCTTTTTACTCCTACAGGTCTTAATTTTGTAGTAGTTTCATTTATTCAACAATCTGTATTGGTTGCTTGCTTACGATATGCTTGACACTGTTATAAATGTTAGATAATCAGTCAATTAGGCAGGCAAGGTTCCTGCTCCCATAGAGCTAACATTGTAGTTGTGAGAGATAATGGAGAAAATTATTAGATAGAAGTGCTATACAGAAAACTGAATAGAATTTGGTGAGAGTGCCTTGCTGATTCCTTTACATTATTGGTCAGGGAAGACCTCTCTGAGGATGTCATTGGGGAAGGACTAATTTAATCAACAGGAACAGTTAACACAAAGAAACTGAAGAAAGCCCGTGTAGTTGGGAATATAGCAGGTAATGGGGAAAGGGTACAAGATAAATTTGGGGAATAAACAGAGGCCAGAATCTTAGAAGTCTTTGGAAGCCAGGGTAAGTAGTTTGGATTTCATTATAAATGTGGTAAAAGGTTTTAAGGAGGATTGTGATATGACTTAGTTTACCTTTTAAATCGTTCTGGCTATGTGGAGAATGGACTGTAGTAGATTAGTAGCAGAAGCAGATTAGAGGCTTTCACAATGTTACAAGAATTTCTGAGGTGAAAGTACTACATGATCGAAGGACAGCGATTGTGTGCTGTCATCTCTCACAGTAATCAGAGAGCCAGATGCTTAATGCTGATGAGAAAGTCAGCTTGGTGATGAGAAAGTCAAGGTTATGACCAAGACGAAGTGGAAGTGGATTGAGGTTGAGATCAAGGAACTGAGGGACTGCGGTGTTAAATAGATGATTCATGTGGATGGACATGAAAGTCATGCTGGATAGGAAGACATTGAGGGAGGCACTAAAGGCATCAATGAATGAAGAGTCACCTGGGGATCAAAGGGAAGATGGCAGCAGACGGTAGAGCCTGATGGCATGAGCTTCAAAAGAGCTGGGATTTGGGGAGATGGAGGGGAGATAAATGGTTTGGAGCTGTGGCGAATAGAAAATATTTATAATCTCCAGGTTCTAAGTTAGGCAGTGTGAAAGGAAAAAGAGCCTTTACTTGAGGCGACTGGAGAAGAGGAAGCCTGGGGAAATAGCCAGATTTCAGTTATGGCAAGAAAGTGAGGAGACTGTGCAGGAAATTTTGGAAAGAAGGAAAATGAATATATCCTCATTTAGCCTAAGAAATTAAAATATGGAGAATTTGCTGTGATCTCTACATGGCATAATTCAGTGGTTGGAGGGGGGTTGCTATAGTGGTTCAGATTGGTAGAATACATTGTAGAAATGGGGTGAAGGTCCAGATGATGACAAATGACCTGGAGACCCTGGTTAACACACAGAACTGAGTCGTATGGGCCCCTGGACATTTTATCTTTCATATAGCACTGCCTGATATGGTAGCCGGGCATTGTGCGAAGGGTGCGTGAAGGCTTCTTCAGAGGATTTTCTTACCTACTGCTTCCAGAAAATATGTAAGGGTTTTTTTTTTTTTTTCTCTCTGATGCCAGTGGTATGGTTGGAATTTTTCTGTGGGTCAATCTCAAAAGCTTGTGTCTGTAAAAGTTTGTAACTGGATTTTATTCATTTATTTTTCAGTTTATTTATTTATTTATTTAACATATGCAATTGTTTTCCATCATTTACACTACAGTAGTTACAATGACACTCCAAACAGAAAAGCAAAGTAAAAAATCAAAACCCCCACTTCTATTTCATGTAATTAGACTTATACAGAAATTAGAAGGTTAAGTAACAACTAGTTAATCACCTAATTTCACAGCT
>NC_043709.1:69100058-69101411 GCF_006229205.1 Suricata suricatta
GCTTCAAATACATGTGCACGTTACTTCCTACATGTTAAAGCAAAGTTCAACACTCTTTAAAAGAAGACAACATAATCCAAACAGTCAACAAAGTAACACTCACTAAGTTTGACCTTCAAAAAATATTACTAGGGGCCCCTGGGTGGCTCAGTCGGTTAAGCAACCAACTTCAGCTCAGGTCATGATCTCATGGTTTGTGGGTTCAAGCACCGCATCAGGCTCTGTGCTGACAGCTCAAAGCCTGGAACCTGCTCAAGATTCTGTGTCTCCCTCTCTCTCTGTCCCGCCCCCACTCAAGCTCTGTTTCTCTCTCAATAATAAATAAACATAAAAATTTTCAAAAAATATTATTAAACATGCAAAGAAGTAGGAAAATATGACCCACAACCCAATTAAAAGATATTCACTAGAAACACATCCAGCAATGACAGCAACAGAATTAGCAGATTTTTTTTGAAGACCTATTAAAAATAGGTTCAAAGATTATAGGCAAACATGAACATAAGTTGAAGACCTAAGAAAGAACTAAATGAAATTTCTAGAGCTGGAAAATGCAATTCTTAAAATAAAAATTACATTGGATGTTTAAATCTTTCATTTATTTTCTTCTGCAAAAAGTATTTTAGGAAAATGGTTATGATGCTACCTCAAAAAATTAAATACAGAATTACTATATGACCCAGTAATTCCACTTTTGGGTACATACACAAAAGAACTAAGAACAGGGAACTGAACAGATATTTTTACAGCTGTGTTCATAGCAGCATTATTCACAATAGACAAAAGATAGAAATAACCCATGTCAACTGACAGATGAATGGATACAAAAATGTGATATATACACATATATTATCCAGTTTTTAAAAGCAGGAAATTCTAACACATGTACAACATAGATGAATTTTGAAGATCTTCAGTTAAGTGATAGTGTGCCAAAAACACAAGATACCAAGATTAGTCAAGTTCATAGAGACAGAAAGCGGGATGGTGGTTGCCAATGGCAAGTTACTGTTTAATGGGTATAGTTTCAGTTTGGGAAAATAAAAGAGTTCTAGAGATAATGATGGTAATGGTTGTGTAACAATGTGAATGTACTTAATGCCATTGAACGCTATACTTAAGAGTGGTTAAAATGGGGGCGCCTGGGTGGCTCAGTCAGTCAGGCCTCTGACTTCAGCTCATCTCATGATCTCATTGCTCATGAATTTGAGCCCCGCATCAGGCTCTGTGCTGACTGTCAGCACAGAGCCTAGAGCCTGCTTCAGATTCTGTGTCTCCTTCTCTCTCTGCCCCTCCCCTGCTCACTCTCTGTCTCTCTCTCCCCCAAATATAAAAAATAAAACATTTAAAAAA
>NC_043709.1:69101511-69107798 GCF_006229205.1 Suricata suricatta
GACATTTCAGTAAAAAAGCAAATTTAAATCAATTAGACATTTGTAATTGTAATTGTAATTAAGTAAGTCTCATTCTCTTAAACATTCCAAGTATGTAAGACACAGATTCATTTACACAAACTAAAATTATGGGTTTGATTCTCCTAAATATTCCTATTCTAAGTTCTAAGTTCTCACAAATGAAAAAAACAAACAAACTAGTGTTTATGCTCTAGGACTAATCAGCAACAATGATATGATTTCAGACAATGTGGAGGTTCCTTTTTACATGGCTGAGTTTGCTTAACAACTAGTGAGTGACATGCCCGGGTTGTCAGGGGTAGATTTGACACCTTAAACCCTAGTTATCAAACACATGAGCTTCCAAACTTTGAAGGATTTGTTTCTTGACCTTCTTTTTTGGAGTACAGTTTCCTGGTCTACTCTGTGAAGTTTGTAACACCTAGTCTGGCTGCTGCAACACTTGACTGAATTTTGCATTTCTTTTACTCTTAAGATATTTTAGTGACTCAGAGCTCCTGGGTTAAGTGTCTGACTTCACTGGGTTAAGAGCACTTGGTTAAGTGTGACTTCAGCTCAGGTCATGATCTGGTGGTTCGTGAATTTGAGGCCCCGTGTCGGGCTCTGTGCTGACAGCTTGAAGCCTGGAGCCTGCTTTGGAGTCTGTCTTCCTCTCTCTGTCCCTCCCCATTCACGTTCTGTCTCTGTCTCTGTTTCTCTCTCTCTCCCTCCTAAAAACAAATAAACATTAAAAAAAATGTATATATATATATATATATATATATAAATAAGATATTTTAGTGACTTCTGTCTAGTTTCACAGATTTGATATATTTGAGGGACTACTTATATTTTTTCACATTGTTCCTAATTCACTCTCAGACATTTTGGTTCTAGGACACCTTAAGAAGATGGCTCTTACAAGTTATTGGAAACTCCAAATAACGTTTATTTGTATGGTTATAACCTATTGATATCTAACTTATTAAAACAGAAATTGTTGGACCACCATGTTGTATACTTGAAACTAAATATTGTATATCAGTTATACTTCAATTAAAAATTTTAATATAAGAAGTTGTTTAAAATAATCTTACTATTAACATGATAATTTTTTATGAAAAACTATTTTCAACTATAAAATAGTGACAAATATTGTTTTATGGTTTGGCAAATCTTTCTAATACCTGATTTAATAGAAGTCAGCTGATTCTCATATCTGTTCTTGCATTCAGTCTGTTGGAATTTTTTGTTCTGATTGAATCAAAAGAACAAAACTTAGCTTCACACAGGTATGTAGTTGGGAAAAGGAGAACATTATAGACTACAAAATAATAGGGTCCCATAAATCTTACAAATATTGAAATATTTGATATATTGTTCTTACTGCTTTCGCTGCCTTCTTATTGCTTTGGCCGTGTGCTTCTATTCATTCATTAAACATCCAGAGCCGTGGTACTTCTTCCTCAAATTCTTTTCAGCCTCCTAAGACCAAAAGCTTCCAAGGCAGGGATCATTTTTTTGCTTTATTGACCATTATTTCCTTAGCCTAGCACATCTTCCAAAATCATTTTATTTAAACTTTAAAATTAAATCCTGCCAGGACAAAAGCTGAAATATTTTGAGGTTATAAGTTCTTTACATTTTAAATATGGGCTTTTCATTTCATTTTATTTGAAACGAGTAATATAAACAGCTGTCTTGGAATAAGATGTTTATATTCGAATTCATTTGGTTAAGATAACCTGAAAGTGTAAAGAACAGATTGTGACTTAGCACACAGAATTAACTTGTATGAGTCTTTCTTTTCTTTTACTTCTCTTGTCAGTTTTTTAAGAATAACAGAAGTCAAGTAAATTTAATTTATCACTCCTGTAATAGAAAATTTGGAGAAATCTCAGAAGCTGTATGACCATCAAAAAATAATGGCCCTAGTGGTAAGAAATATCTAGAAAGTTATGAATAGTGCTTGAATATTCTTCAGAAATTATACCTGTTTGTTTATACTTTAATAATTCTTAAACATGCAAGCAAAAATATTTTTCTTACAAAATGAAAACATTGAAAATATGCAATATTGCATTGTAGATTTTTAAAACTTACATAAATTATATGCACTATGCATAAATTTGAAACCTGCTGTTTTCATGTTTTTAGAGATTATTCATAAGGAGATATAAATAACGTAAGTCTTCCCCATTCTTTGAAACAACTGCATGATACTGTAAGGTATGGATATTATAAGTTCTTGTTTAGCTGTTTTATATATTCATAGACAGATAGATAGGTTTCACCTCCTCTACTTCCTGAATCATGTTTATGTTTAATATTCATTTTTCCTAGAGCACTCACTATTCACAGAGACAATTGTGAATGTAGCTGCCAATGACAATTACAACAGGTGAACAGAATACAAATTATTCTGCAAAAAACCCTGCATTTCCTTTTCATGACTTGAGGGAAGAGGGCAGTAGTTTGATGTATCTTATATGTAAATATGGTGAATTGTGGGTTGCAGTATTTTGTTGCTATCCATGCTGGTGGGTTATACAGGGGAACTTCTTTGGTGGTGGGTAGTACTGGCTTGTTCCTTCTCCCTACATCCGTAATCTCACCCCGCCCGTCATCTGGTAGACATTGTAAGCAGCTACCACAAGGCAAGCCCCCTTGAGTGTGCTGGCCTGGAACTCTCAGTTTATGGGGTGGGCAAACATAAAGAGATAAATGAGAATGGCAAGTGTCATGATAGCAATAATGACAACTTCTGGAGACATGCCAGATTATGTAATCAGCACCTTGTGGAGTTTATTTATTCATTCAGTTGACAATTATCTGCCTACTTACTGTGTGTTAGGTTGTGGATGTTAGCGATTGAGAAAACAAACACGATCCTGGCTTGGGAGCATTCAGTGTTGGGAACCTAGAAAGAATTTGAGCAAGAACTGCTGCTGTTGTTGGATCATGAGGAATGCATACAAGTATGGCAAGTAAAATGGGAGGAACACATTGAAACAGGGATTCAAATTTGCACATTTGAGGAAGGCTCTAGTCCATCCAGGAATTATGAGATAGTCTCTGTGTTGGATAAGATATATGAATGGAGGTGGCACATGTGGAGACTGAGAAGGGAGACGGGCCAGATATCAATGCCAAACGAAGGAATTTAGATGTTTTTTTCTGTAAGCCTTTGCTGAACCAGTTAGTATTTTTTAAGTGACAGCCGAAGTCTAAGACACTGATTTTGTATCTTGATTAAAAAATAGTTAAATGAATGATTTGATTCATTATATTAACCGGTTTGTCTACTAAGAATGTAATCGATGTATCACAGCTCTTTTGTGTGTGTGTGTGTGTGTGTGTGTGTGTGTGTGTGTGTAATACTGGATTTTTTTTTTTGTTTCAGCCTTTACTCTACGGAAAGAAAATCTGGAAATGTTTGAAGCAGTTGGTTTTTTAGCTATGAAACTTGGTGTGATTCCTTCAGATTTTAGTTATGCTGGCCTTAAAGACAAGAAAGCCGTCACCTATCAAGCGATGGTTGTTAGAAAAGTGACTCCAGAGAGGTAACATGATGTTAGTTTATAAGATGTACTTTGCTTTCTTATTGCATCAAATAAATGAATATAAGATTTTAAAAATAAGACCACTAGGAATGTATTAACCTCACCATCAATCATAATTAATTGATTGAAGGCTTACTGAGCAGCACATTCTGCCTTAATGATATAGATATCATCTAAGTAGCATTATGTCTCATGGGGCGCCTGGGTGGCTCAGCCGGTTAAGCGTCCAACTTCGGCTCAAGTCACAATCTCGCAGTTTGTTGGTTCGAGCCCTGCATCAGGCTCTATGCTGACAGCTCAGAGCCTGGAGCCTGTTTCAGATTCTGTTTCTCCCTCTCTCTGCCCCTCCCCTGCCCATGCCCTGTTTCTGTCTCAATAATAAATCAAACATTAAAAAATAAATAGCATTATGTCTTAAATTTATACTGAAGGGGTGCCTGAGTGGCTTTGTCGGTTAAGTGTCCACCGTGGGCGCAGGTCATGATCTCACAATTCGTGGGTTTGAGTCCCTTGTCGGGCTGTGTGTTGACAGCTCAGAGCCTGGGCCTGCTTCAGATTCGGTGTCTCCCTCTCTCTCTGTTCCTTCCCCACTCACGCTCTGTCTCTCTCAAAAATAAGTAAACATTAAATTTACACTGAAAATATAGGTTGTTTTAATACAGAAACTTTGAGAAGTGGCAGATTTAAATGATCTGAGTTGTTTCTAAAAATCCTGTACTATATATATATATATATATATATATATACATATACACCTGGCTGGCTCAGTCAGTATAGCCTGTGACTCTTGACCTCAGGGTTGTGAGTTCAAGCCCCATGTTAGGTATAGAGATTACTTAAAAATAAAAGTTTTTAAAAAATCCTGTACCATATTAGAATATGCATTTATATTCAGGACAGTGTCTTACAAATGTATATATTTTTAATTACTATAATACTTTTATGCTTTTATTGTCATGGTTTCTTATTTTAAAATAAATCCTTATTAAATAAGTTATAAAGTATTCAAATTTAGCATCCTCTCAGCGTAATCAAATTTTAAAAATATGTTTTGTAATTGTAAGATAAATACATATTCATTAAATAGATTTAGAAGATAGAAGAGCAGAAACAAAAAATTAATTCTACTAATACAAATAATATTACTAACAATTCTACTACTCAGAATACCCACAACAACTGTTTTTTAAACAGTATACTTGACACACAATGTTAAATTAGTGTCAGTTACACAGCATAGTGATTCAGCAGCCTGGAGCCTGCTTCAAGTTCTGTTTCCCTCTCTCTCTCTCTGTCCCTCCCTGACTCATGCTCTGTCTCTGTCTCTCTCTCTCTCTCAAAAACAAATAAACATTAAAAAAAATTTTTTTTACAGTATAGTAAGAGAGAAAGACTAGCTTTCAAAGGTATTTAGATGTTAGAAACTGGTTTTTATCTACTAACTACAATAATATTATTAATTCCTAGGAGTGAGCACTTTGATTTGGCTAATAAGAGGTATGGGATTTTAATTACCCTTGAGGTAATAGTAAGGTTTTAGCAGATAAAAAAAACCTAAAGATATATTTGGATGGGCAGTAAGTTAACTGTCTCCCTAATAAAACAAATAGTTCCTATAAGGATGACAGAAAATATGAATGTAATGAAAAATTTGTTTTCTTACAGGATCTTTAAAGGTATGCTAATAATTGGAATCTATTCTTTAGACTTTGAGGAAGAGTTGAAAATTTGAGTAAGAAGGTGTTCAGAGCAGGGTGCCTGGGTGGCTCATTTGGTTGAACAACCGATTTCTGCTCAGATCATGATCTCACAGTTCATGAGTTTGAGCCCTGCATTGGGCTGTGTGCCTACAGCTCAGAGCCTGGAGCCTGCTTTGGATTCTGTATTTCCCTCTCTCTCTGTTATTTAATATTATAAATAAACATTAAAGAAATGAGTGTTCAGAGTAGAATTTTAGTAAAATCCTACTGGTTTTTCTTGGTAATGTTGGAAGAAGAGAGACTGAGGAGGAAAGGACCAAAGTCTGAGGACAGGAGTACTAGAACAGTTAAGAGATTTTACCAAACTAGGACCAGTCAGGAGGCCTGCACAGACAGAGTGATAGCATGAGGAGTATATTTTTTGGTCATTAATATAATCCTATAATTATGGGTTTTTTAGTGCACATTCATTGAAATAACATTAATGTTTGAAATCCAAAAAAATTATAGGTGCTCTGATATAAGTGGTTGTTTGGCAACTGTCATCTAAAACTGATGTTAATTTTTAAATGTAAGATTTAACTGAGCCTATATGATTTATCGTTTATAGGTTGAAAAATATTGAAAAAGAAATTGAAAAGAAAAGAATGAATGTGTTTAATATTCGATCTGTAGATGATTCCCTGAGACTCGGTCAGCTCAAAGGAAATCACTTTGATATTATCATCAGAAATTTAAGGAACCAAATAAATGACTCTAGAAACCTGAAAGACAGAATTTTGGAGGCAATAGAAAATGTTAAGGTAAGAAAACTCAGCTTTAAAATAATGTTTAAATAAGTTTAAAATAATGTTTACAGTTCTTCCCTTTACATTGAGTCAAAAAGGAAAACTTTTTCTTTTGTACTTTTTTTTTAATGTGTATATGTAATTATTTAAAAAATGACACTTAGGGCCATTTAGCTTATTTTTAATTTTCTTGTTAGTATATTTTTTGTATTACAAATAGCTTTAATGTGATTTTT
>NC_043709.1:69107898-69191326 GCF_006229205.1 Suricata suricatta
ATTAGGGTGCCAGCCTTGTCTTCTTGTTATAGTCTCATGTGGCGGAAAGAGAGGGAGCCAGCTCCAAGGTCTTTTCTTAGAAGGGCACTAATCCCGTTCATGAGAGCTCTGATTATCCCCCAGAGTCCCAGCCTCCCCACCTCCAAATACCATCACGTTGGAGGTTAGGATTTCAACATATAAATTATGGGGAGTACACAGACATGCAGTCCATAACAGTATGCTTTTAATGATTGATTTTCTTGTATTTGTAGAATAAAGGGTTTGTAAATTATTATGGACCGCAGAGATTTGGGATGGGAAGGAAAGTTCACACCGACCAGATTGGATTGGCTTTGCTGAGGAGTGAAATGGTATGGATTAAAGAAACACTCTGCTCTGATTTGTCTTGTCAGTTGTACTTACGATGTAACCCAGCCCTTTGCCTTGTTAACCCAGCATATGAACGCATCTGTACACACAGGCTTATACCATATGCTACATTATTGAACAACATTTATGAGCAGCTACTATATTCTTGGTATCACATTATAGTAAAGCAAACTGTATGTGATGTCACTGTGTTTAATACTCGTTTGAAACTTAACAGAGAATTGATCAGCACTCACCAAATTCTTAATGAAGTGAATGGAGGATTTAGAGGAAACTTAATATCTTACGGTTCCAGAAATATGGCATCCAATGATATAAAATTCACGTTTCTCATAGCATTTAAACAAAAGCTCGTCCCTCTTTTAAACTTCATATTCTGTGCTTCTCTCTCTCGCTCTTTTTTTTTTTTTTTTTTTTTTGACTTTGCTAGAGCATTAGCTGTCAGTTGCTGTGTAACAAACTACTCCCAAACTGCTCGGCCTAGAATGACGAGCACGTATTATCTCACTGTCTCTGAGGGTCAGGCACCTGGAAGCCGCCTCACCGGGTGTTGCTGCACAGGGTCTCTCATCGTGTGCAGTCACACTGTCAGCCAGTATGCAGTCTGAAGACTTGACTGGGCACAGGGGATCTCCTTCCAGGCACACTCTCATGGTTTTGGTAGGAAGCACTAGTTTCTCCTCATGGGGCTCCTCATGGCATGACTTGCCTGAGAGAGAGGAGTCCAGGAGCATGAGAGAGAGAGAGAGCACAACATAAATCACAGTGTCTTTTATAACATAATCGTGGAAGCGACATTGTCACTTCTGCACCCAGACCCACCCTGGTAAGTGTGGAGGAGGACTGCATAAGCGTGAGTGCCAGCCGGTGACCATCAGCGGGGGCCTACTGTGAGGCTGGCCCCATGCTAGAAAGCCATATTTTCTTTTCTTGAAAGCACCTTCTCCCCATCCTTTACATTCTTTTACATCTCAATTTAAATTTTCATACCACTCCCAAGAAAAATTGAATTCTTCTGATCTTGTGACTTCAAAGCCTCTTGGACTTCCCATCTTAGGTTTTATTATATTTTACTGTTAATGTTTATTCAGTTTTTTCCAGTGAACAATCACTGTGTTTCTCTTGCTCAGCACTCCATCTCTGGTACTCTGCATAGTGCCCAACACATCACAGATGTTGAGTAATATTTATTTGAATGATTTAGCTTCTTAACATATTCGTTTGAATGGATGAATGAATACTGTAAAATAAGACTGGGGTTTTAGGTTGATCCTACTTTAAACATATACTTAGGAGTCACCATGCTGGAGACAGTATAATAATCATAATAAAATACGTGACCTTGTAGATACCATTAAAATAAAAAGGAACATCTTTTAATCTATTTAGTTTTCAAAAGAAAATATTAAAGTTGGCAATTAAAAAAATATTTTGGCAATTATTTGCAAGACCAAAGCATTCCAGGGCTTGAGAACTTGAATGAAATTAGTGGTTCACCATTCTTCTATGCTTGTTACTTCCCCTGTTTTTGTTGTATATGTTGGTCAGGTCTGAGTTTTATGTCATTAATTCACACTTGCAGTCGTAACTCAATGATGGAGGTGAGGAGTGACAAGTGGAATATGGAAGTCATGGGAGGCACTTTTTCCAGTCCAGAATATTTTAAACCTGTGTGTAAAGTTGCTTCCTAAAGATTTATTTCCAAATCTAAGACTGTTTAATTTTTGAAAGCTTGAAGATAAAATTGTAGCATCATATGTCATTGGTTAAGTGCCTATTCTTTTATGATGCCAGAGAATTTGTATCTTTTTTAAAGAAGTAATTGATTTGGGTGCACCTGTGTGGCTCAGTCAGTTAAGCATCAGACTCTTGATTTTGGCTTTGGTCATGATCTCGATTCATGAGTTTGACACCTGCATTGGGTTCTGTACTACAGCATGGAGCCTGTTTGGGATTCTCTCTCTCTCTGTCTCTCTGCCCCTCACTGCTTGTGCTTTCTCTCTCAAAAGTAAATGAACATTTTTTAAAAAGTAAGTGATTTGTCATTTTCATTTGAACTATGTTTGCTTGCTTGATTTTTAAAGGTGGAGGCTGTAAAATTATTTCTTACACCAGAAGATTTGGATGATCCTGTAAATAGAGCAAAGAAATATTTTCTTCAAACTGGTATTTAAAAATTTCTTTACCCTGTACATAGCCATGCAGATCCTTAATATAAATGTATGTCAGCAGGAGGGCATTCATTGTAACATAAATGTGATAGGATATAGATTGTAATATATATATAGTAATTTTATTACATGCCCAAGACACTTTAGTTTGGGCCAAATATCCAGGACTTTTGTCTGTTTTCACTCCTGCCTCGGGGTAGGAGTAAGGGGAGAAATAGCTTCTTAGTTTTTCTTGGTCTGTACCTTCAGAGGAGATAAGAATTCCAAATTCTAAACTGGTACTGATGGCAGTATACACCACAACCAGGGGAGACTGGAAAACAAACTGGATAGAAGTATTATTTGTTATATCCAATGCTTTGTGCATTATTTTTGGCTTAGTTGCCATTCAGCCTTGTCAATTTTGACACTTCAGCTCTATGTGATGGTTTATAATACAGAATGCTTAATGAGAAGCACTAAAGAATAATGGTCATGAGTATGGGTTCCAGAGTCAATCTACATGCTGTTTGACTCTCAAAATGATGTATGTGTTTGTATCTATTTAGAGTCCCAAGAACATAATGTCCTTATGGCAATGATTCTCAAAGTTTGGTGTGCAAAAGAAACACCTGGCACATTATTAAAATGAGGATTCATACCTGAATAAGCATCTTCACAAAAGAGTCCTTCAATGTAATTTAAAAAGCATCCCATTAGCAAGGCCTGTTAGCATACTTGAAGGATCCAACCCCTTCTTATTCCAAAGATTCTATATAAATGTTCATAATAGCTCTTTAAAAATCTGTAGGCTCACAGGTTTATTTCATGCCTTTTTGCAAAGAAGTTTTCTGAATAACTGCAAGTTAGTTATATTCTGAAGTAGGGATTACGAATGTGCTATTGCTATTTTTTTAAAGCAGGGAAAGCGAATGGAGGATGGACTATATGATTAATGATCTTTACTAAACAAACAAACTCTTCAGGTGTAGCTGGTTTATAGTTGGTAATTAGCATCATTGTCATATTCACATTTATAAGATCGCATAGTTCATTGCCCCTCATTTAGAAGGCATAAGAAAGGTCTCTATAACTGGCCTTTAAAGGGAAGTGGTTGACTCACCGATTTTCTCTTTATTTCAGAGGATGCTAAAGGCACACTTTCATTGATGCCTGAATTCAAAGTTCGAGAGAGAGCATTGTTGGAGTCCTTGCATCGCTTTGGCATGACAGAGGAGGGATGTATCCAGGCGTGGTTCTCTTTTCCCCATTCTATGCGCATATTCTACGTTCATGCATATAGCAGTAAAATTTGGAACGAGGCAGTATCCTACAGACTTGCAACCTATGGGTCGAGAGTAGTAGAGGGCGATTTGGTCTGTTTGGGTGAAGATGTTGACGATGAACGTTTCCCAAATAGTAAAGTAAGTATCATTTCATCAAAGTTTTCAAACAGTAGTTATCACGTTAGGAACATTACAGAAACTCCTTTTTAGAAATAATTTAGCACTAAAAACACATTTTATTTTTTCACTTGTATTTGCTTATCTTTACTTCTATGCTGTTAACTGAGGCTTAACACAGTTAAGTGTCTTATTGTGTGTCCAGGACATCAACCTCTGTTATTTCATGTATGTCCTTCTAGAACTTTTTCTATGCTTTCACATAAATATCCATAGAAAAGTGTATTTTTATTCTGTTCGCTAAATGGAGAAAAGCAAAGACAGGGCTTAGGAGCTCAGAACTTAAAATATGAAAAAAAATACAATCTTTATAAAAATGGTATATGGGGTGTGTAGTGTTGGGTGTTGTTTATATAAATGTGATTTTATATAATTGCAATTTTACAACTTGCTTTTTTTTAATAAATTATAATTTATATTATAAAAGTTGCTCCTTCCATTTTTTCTCTGTCCAACTAGTATTTTTATTTTTGTGGGCTTGAACAGTTGAAATAATGGATCTGAATTCCATAAATCAAGTAAAGAAATTTATAATATAATGCAAAGAGAACTTTATCTCAAGTTAGTCTCACTAATATCTTATAAAAGTTAGTGAAGGTATTTTATGTAGTGCTTTCCTATATAACAACATAAAATCATTGAATTTTAGATGAGAAAAGGATTTTAGAGACTCTCTTTTCTAACTACCATTTTATAGAAACGAAAATCAAGACCCAGGGTGGAGAGGAGACAGATTAAGTGAAACAGCAGAATTAAAAAGACCCTAGCCCGAATTGGTCTTTATCAGAGAAATCATGGAGTATAGAAAAGGTGTCGGCATCTAGAGAGAGAACATGGCCCAGCTTTTCAAAAACGAAGAAAAACAGACTCTGAACTCTACATAAAGATGGCTTAATCGAGATGGCAGAGTCTGGGTGTATACATTAAGGTGGTTGTTTGTTTGGTTTTTGTTTTAAGTAATGGAGAGCCATCTCAAACTAACTTAAGGCAAAAAAGACAGGAATTCATTGGCCCTCATAACCAAGGTGCTGATTGATTCAGGCACAGCTATATCCAGAGGTTAAGCAGTCTCTTAAACAGTCTCTGTCTTATTTTCTCCTTCTTTCAGCTCTGCTTTCCTCTATTAGAGCCATTCTGAGTCTGGCCTGTTCTTTTAGTGGCAAGGTGGTCATGAGCCTGTCTAAGCTTATTTCTTGTATGTAAGTGATGAATCATGGGAATCTACTCCTGAAGCCAAGAGCACACTATGTACTCTGTGTGTTAGCTAACTTGACAGTATACTAAAAGCCAAAACAAACCCAGATTAGTGTGATGGCAAAACAAACAAACAAAACAAAAAACCAACTTGTAGAGAAGAGGACTCTTCCCCATGGAATAAAAGCCATGGAATTAAGTCTCTCTGGCTAGGAGTGACTGGGCATGGGTCCTATATCCAGGTCCAAACCGATTATTGTGGACTGGAGCATGTCATTGGGTAAGCCTGTGTTCTGAAGGGTCCTCCCTGGAACCACCCCACGCAAATCACATGTGAGACCTGGCACAGGAGCTCCCTGAAAATGAGGGTGCTAGAGAAGGAATGAGGGAAAAGAGACAGTAAAGGCTGAATTAGCCAGAACAACGGATGTCTGCTTCACTGTTCCATTGAATGGGTGGCTTATAAATATTTAGTCAAGAAAGGATCACTAGGAGCATAAATCACTAAGAATTGTCATTTAACTGAGACAACATCTGAAACTGTGAAAAAAGAAATCTAATAGTATCATAGGTTTTACTTTACCTCATGTGAGTGGAAGAAGAGATATCAGTGATCTCCTTTTTATAAATACTGAAAGATATGTTTTTTCACACATTTCAGGAAACATGTTCACTTAAAAATTACCTATGGTACGCATGATTTAGTAAGTTAACCACTACTAATTCAGAGTTTCAGATGTTAAAGGTTACTTTGACAGCATATGGTAATCTCTGAAATACATGTCTTACATACTTTGTTCAAAGTAACATTTTGCAAGGACAGTTTCAGGATCAGAATTGTATCTGCTTTTCTTTTGGAGCTGTAGGAGAAAGGAGAACATTTTCTTCATATCTCGCTAAGCTTCCTTCTATTAGCAAAAAACTAAAAGTCTTTACACATTGTAAAACTAATCATTTATACTTTATCAGTAAATACTAAGAAAAGAAAAGGCAAGACTTACAGACCCAAACTGTTAATATATGAAAAGGAAAAAGACAATCAAGTTTATAATAAATGGTATATGGGGCATGTCATGTTGTGCATCTACAGTTAAAAATTGTAGGAAGCTACTGTGATGCCCTTTTTTGATAGTATTATTAGACAAGGACAAATATACCTTTATTTCAAGTCAGTTGGTAGATTTTTCTTATAAGTTTTTTGTGAACAAGATAGAGAAATGTGTAAGACAATTAAAAAGTGAATTAGGTGAATTAGGTGAATTCATAGTTGGGGAGTAGACATACACCCAAAGTATGTTTGTTAATAAAAAAAATTGAGATCAGCCTGGGAGGGAGTTCTCTAAACACAAAACCTGGTTTTCTGTACTTGACCATATTTTCCAGTATTTTCATGAATCATTTAAATTACATTATTGTAAGTAGGCTTATGAGTTTCTGAAAGACAAAAAGCTGGAAATGATGATGCAGGAGAGATCCTTGTCCCATGGATTTGGTCAGATCACCTCTAGAATTTTATATCCATTTCTGAGTGTAGCAATTAAAAAGCTTACTTACCAATAAACAAACATACAAACCCAAAACGAAAAATAAAAATGAGAGGGGCATTATCAATTAGAGTAGGCAGACTTGAGGGGAAAGCTAACAGAGTTGGAGGGGTCTGGACACTACATTATGTGATAAACGCTTTAGGAAGGTAGACCCTATTCATTCTTGTTTAATTATTATGACAACTGCCTTTATATCTGAGTTTCAGATGCTAGAGAAATCAGAATTTCTTATTCTGTAGTGACTGTAGCAGCATTTCTCAGACTTACAACACACCTCTTTCCCCCTCCCCCCCTCTTATTACTGTTATGTGAAACATGTTTGAGAAACACCACTTCTCAGAGAGTATTATGGTATTATTTGGGGACAGAGGTGGCGGGGGGGGGTTCATAGAGGCAGATTTTTGATTCAGCATAACACCTTTGCAAATTAGGACAAGTTGGTGATGAGGTGACAGTGTTAAGCCACCTTCCATTCTCTGTGTTCTAACTTGCTTATCAGTGTTAAAATCAGGAAATATTCTAATTTTTATGCGGTCTAGAAACAAATTGTGAACATAGGCTTGTTTGGGCATATGTATATTCAGCAGAGGAGTCAAATTATACATAACAGGGAAAATTGAGGGAATGAATCATTTTTGTTGTGTTTTTAAAAATTAGGTTCATCTAGTAACTGAAGAAGAGGAATCAGCTAACACATATGCAATACATCAGGTAAATTTGCTTAAAAATTGGTGTTGCTTTGGTCTAAATGTAGATATTGTGTCCAAAAGACAACATGTTGTTTAGTTTTCTTCCCTACCTTCCTTTTTTTTTTTTTTTTTTAACCACTTTTTAGTACAGGTACAATTATACACAATAAAATTCTTCTCAGTTTACAATTCTAAGAGTTTTGATAAACACATGCAGGCCTAATGACTACCATAAATATCAAGATAAATAACATTTTCATCTCTCCCTAAAATTTACCTGTACCCCTTTTTAGTCAACCTGTACCCCCAGTCCCCAGCAGTGGCTCATCCATTTTCTGTCCCTGTAGTTTTGCCTTTGAAAGAATGTCAAATGGAATCATATATGGCCTTTTGTGTCTAGTTTCTTTCAATTAGCATCATGAATTTGAAATCCATCCATGTTTGTGTATTTGAATTTTTAACCTTGTTCCTTTTTCTGACTCCCGTTTGGTACTGTTCAAGAAAAATGTCTAGAAATCACCAGCAAAGGAGAGCCCTACAAAGGACCTGAGCAGCTGTCTTTGCTGCTACTGGTTCACTTGCATGTTTTTAAATAAGTAAGAAGAATGTAACCTAATCAGCCAAAACACCAGTTATATCACTGAGCAGTAGGGATTACTCTTTTTGTTATAGAAACAATATGCTTTTAGGATTTATGACTGCATTGAGATTAAATCTTTGCTGGCTAATTAAATGTACCAACTCTTCTTGTTTCCTCTCTTCTGCATTAACGGATAGTTTATCTAGTAATATCTGACTTGAGTTGGTTACCTTGGTTATTGTGGGTCCTTCTTGATTTTAGTTAGCTCTCTGCCTGCATGTAAAATAAAATAGTGTGGTGTTCAATAGCATGTTTTAGGCTGCTTGTGATGTGTATATCCTGAAACATAATGATCACATCTCAAGGATTATTTTATATGCCAAATCTCAGTGTTATAATGATGATACATTCTTCTGAAGGCTGGTTCATCTATTTTTTTCCCCTTCTCCTGCACAGGTGGTCCTTCCAGTGCTTGGATACAATATTCAGTACCCGAAGAACAAAGTAGGGCAGTGGTACCAGGAAATACTTAGCAGAGATGGACTGCAGACATGTAGTTTTAAAGTACCTACTCTAAAGCTGAATGCTCCAGGGTGCTATAGACAGATACTGAAATGTCCCTACAATGTTTCATACCAGCTAATGGAAGAACATGGTACTGATGTCAAATTGGAGGGTTCCCACACTGATGAGGCAACTTTATCTCTTTTAATCTCTTTTGATCTTGATGCTTCATGTTATGCTACGGTCTGTCTGAGGGAGATAATGAAACATGACTTATAGAACCATTACCCTTGAACTGATCATACATGTCATTCGTTAAAAGAGAGGTAGCTGAAATTTCTTGAGCATCTACCAATTTGTCAGGAACTTTGTAATTGTTATCCCCTGTGATTACAAAACGTCCAAGGAAGTGGGAATTTGATGCTGCTGTTCCAGAGCATATGGAGCTAGTAGGTGGCAGGGTCTGAATTTAAGATGGCAAAGCCTGTGGTCTTTCTATGGTCTGATGTTTCAGTGGTCTTTATTCTGTGCATTAAATTTACCATCTCTCTGGACTATTCAGAGGATATAATACTTACATTTTCTTAACATGTGAGAAAAACATGTTTGGAGTAACGTTGCTGTCCTCTAGCTCTTAGCTTAGAATGTAGATGAAATGAGATTGTAATGAAAGCATATGGTTGGAGAGAAAGTTCGTATAAATGAAGCATTTTGTTAATTATTATTGTCATTCTTCTCCATTTTTTGGCCTTATTGATCAGAATAGTACATTAGGGAAATATAATCCTTCTATTTATGGTAGCTACCCCAGGGTAGTTTACCCCTTTATGAGATGAATAGTCTTCAGTGAAGACTGAAATAAAGTTTTTCATATAATTTCTTTATCTTAATATACATTGACCCTCTTGACTTTATGTGATTCTTTTTTCTATCTTCAAGAACAGATTTTAGAGTCAGTCAGCTCTGGGCTCAGACTCCAGCTCTGACACTTAGAAGTGACTTTGGGTATGTTATTGACCCTTTTTGAAGCTTACTTAAAGAATCAAGGCAGCGCCAACCTCATGAGCAACAAGTAATAGGATTGTCTCCACCTTTTATGTTGCTAGAGGAAGAAAACATTTTGCCTGTTTGAAAATTGAAATATTTGTTTAAGTACCCCACACCATAAATCATCCCTAACCACTTTCTATCAGTTAAATTTGGTGGGGAGGATGGTGTATTTTGATCTCGAAGGTCTCGCATTCTTTCATCGCCAGTAGTATAATACGATGACATTTAAAAAACAGTATAGAGCATTATATGCCAGTAATGTGGCACTTTTATATACTTAAGTCAGTGAAACTATTTTGGGTATAGTAGCATAGGGAAATAAAATTCAAAATATAAATTCAAAGTAAAATTCAAAATAAAATGCAAAGTTTGCTCATTATAACATTTTTATACTAAGTGAAAGAAATTATAAATAGTGTGAAAGTCCAGCTTTAGATAACTAAAAATGAGATGTATCAACTTGATGGCAAAACATGAGTTATTAAAAATTATTTAAAATGATGATAAAAGCTTAGGTATGTGAAAAAATGTTGCCCCTCAAAACCAGACCATAATCATTGCAAATGGAGTATAAACACTGAATGCAGCTCCTAGAAAGAGAGGCACTTTAGCATAGCGACTGCAAGCACAGTTACTGGGAACAGACTCCCCCAGTTTAAACCTTGGCTCTGCCATGTAGCATGTGGTCTAAGCTTTGTGCTTCAGTTTCAACGTCTATAAAATGAGAATGATAATATACCTCCCTGATAGGATTATTGTGAGGATTTACCAAGTTCATATAGGAAAAGCACCTTGGAAAAGTACCTGGTACTTAGTTGCTGTTAAATAAGTACCCACAGATTCAAGTTTGGAAAGGAAGAGAAAAACATGAAACTAAGTGTCTTTTTTGTTGTTATATATAGTATCCTTTTTCATAGTTTGTGTTTTCAGTAATTTTTTTAAAAGTTTATTTATTTTGAGAGAGAGAGAGTGAGTGAGGGACAGAGAGAGAGAGAATCCCAAGCAGGCTCCGTGCTGTCAGCACAAAGCCCAGTGTGGGGTTTGAACTCGTGAGGTCACACCCGAGCTGAAGTTGGACGCCTACCCAAGAGAGCCACCCAGATGCTGCCGTCATATATTTTAATAACAAACAAATCTCAGAATACAAAAATTGGAGGTTGTAGTACCATGGCCTTATTAATTAGTTAATTTTTAAAAATTTTATTTTAGAGAGAGTGTGAGCAAGGGAGAGGGACAGAGGGAGGGAGAGAGACAGAATTCTAAGCAGGCTCCACACTCAGCATGGTGCCTGACACAGAGCTTGATCCCAAGACCCTGGGATCATGACAAGAGCCAGACACTCAACCACCTGAGCCATCCAGGCACTCCCTACCATTGTTTTTTTTTTTTTTAATTACCTTTATTATTTTAATATTTATTGAAAATAAAATGCTATGTTAAGTAGTAAAATATTTAGGAAAAAAGTGTCATTTCATATGATAAATTATCTCCTACAAATGTAATAAGAAAATGAATTATGTAAATTGTAACATTCTAGTTGTCTTTTAAATGTTGAGTAGCAATTAGAAAATAGGAAAGCATTGAGATGTGCCATCATTGATATTATTTTTTTTGCCTGTAGATGGCACTATAATTTTAGATATCTTTCTTATTTATTTATTTATTTATTTACTTACTACTTTGGGCATATGTAAAGAAACAGTCTCTCAACTTATTTCAAGTCACCATAAAATTATTCAGATATTGTTCTGTGAAAAATTATTTTATATGCCTGTAATATTTGACATGTTATTTTTTTTTTTCATTTAAGGCCTTGAATGTACTTTAGACCATATGCTGACCAGTCACCTAGGTTTTTGGGGTTTTCCTGAGCATTTCAGGCCTTTAGAAGGATAATTTTTGAATTAGTTTAATTTTCTAGGTTGCTCTTTAAATTGAGCAATAGTGTCTCAGGATTACTCAGGTGAAGCAAATTGAGGTCTTTTTATTAAGCTCAAAACACTTCAGTGTTTGTGACTTACACTGAACTTCAAGTCAGGTGCAGTTTTTGATTCAAGTAACATTTATTGAGGGTTTGCTTTGCTAGCACATCCACTTTTCTCATTTTAATCCATGGACCCCAAGCTACAAGTATGTGGTCTCTCCCTGATTTTAAAAGTGGGAATATATCTAAGTGGTTTGCTGACCTAGTCAAGGTCACACAAGATAGTATGTGGTTAAACTTGATTATACTTCCCAGATCAACACTGTCTTTATCTACCTAACATTTGCCTTCTGAAAACAAGTTTTTTGCTGATGACTTCCTTTCCTACCTATTCAGTATTACTTGCCACTGATTAATAGACATACTGGAGCATGTCTTGACAGAAACAAGATTCCTTTTTAGATTCTGAGACTAAAATAAAAGTGAAAGAGAACCTTCAGGAAATTCCCAAATCATTTAGGTTATTTTCCAGAATATTTTGGGACTGTATCACAATGATAGACAAAATTACTATAGGCCATAGGAGGTTACGTTAGGTGGTGCCTATCACAATAGTAATACCATTGAAAAACCGTGGTGAGAGAATTGCTTCTTTTTAAGCAAATCTTCTGACGCACTAACAGCAGTGTCTAGCCCTAGTCAATTCTCAATGCCAAGTAGTGTTATGATAGTTAATATCACATTGCCGTGCTGATGAAAGTTTTACAGTGGAATGGTTAATGACTTCCCCTTGAGATCCGATCTGCTTCTGTCTTTGCATAGTGATTATAATTCAGCACACTTTTAGATTTACTTATTTTTTTGTAAGCAGTAAAAACTTTCTAAATATGGGAATTCAGCAATTTATTCCAGTTAAGATCTTTAAGAACTATCTCGGTCAGTGTTTTCAGTACTTCCCACCTAGGAACCACCTTAGGAAACCAAAAAGAAAATTGAAGCCCCAGGTTAACAGTGCAGAGTTATTCTGCATTAACATAGGGATCGGAGAAGAAAATGCAGGAAGGTCCTAGAATAAGGAAAACAGGACTTTGCAGTTTTTCTTTATTTACCTCTGACGTGTCTGCGTTTTTAAATAAGAATATATTTGTATACTAAGTTTATAGTTAAAACCCTTGACGAATACTTACAGCTTAGAGAAGGGAAGGGAATTGGTGGATTATAATTGCATTATTTTCAGAATGGTTCTTCTGATGGCCCATGCCAATATACTGCCACAGAGAAATATGCATTATATGTTTTAATGGCACTAATGACAGTTAATATAAATAGTTTAAAGTTTAGTGCCTATCCTATGGATTTTGCTTTCAGATTCAGAAAGGTTCTGTCTTAGAGACAGCTTGATGTCTTATGGTATTGTGTTAGTCTATTTTTCCTAAGCCCTCTGCTTTACCTGTTTTTGATAGGCCAGCAAGCAGTGCCAAATGCTGACATAATAACCAACAGATATTTGAGTGTCCCTAAGTTAAAGACACTCTGTCACTATGGGGAGAGACAAAAATAAGTCAGATAATATCTCTGCCTTTGAGGGATTAACAGTGTTTTACCCTTTAAGATATCATTTGGTTTGAAATGTCATCTGCAAAAAGAATATGTAGACTAAATGGCAAGGAAAAAATCAAACAGTGTCTTTCCATTTCACGTATGGCTCACTCACTATACGGCCAATAATATGTTACTTGACCTCTCAGCACCTCAGTCTGAATCCTTACATGATACTTATATTAGCATTTCTAAGCATTTTGAGATCTCCTCTTAAAATATGCTTTGAACTATTCAGTCCAAATGCTGCTTTCTGGAAAGCTACTACTTTAAAGAATGGGAAATGGTGTTAATGGAGTTAATCTTGTGTAATTTCAGTGTGGGTTGTCAGGAATATCTTTAAGTAAAGAAAATGACTCTAATCTTCTTAAGCAATCCATTTTCTCAGCCGCTGTGAGGCGGGAGCTAATTTACTCGGCCTGTGTACATAGACCCTGTCTGATTAAAGAAAAATTTTACTCATGGAAAGAAGTCAGGACATCCATGAAATTATTTAAATTTAGATATATTGGAAATACTATAAAATATATTAAATTGTCTTTTTCAGTATCAGTTTCCTTAACACCCAACTCAATTATAAATGTAGAAATGAAATCCCTGTTACAAGGAAGAAATTTAATTATGGAGTCAAAACAAGAGCTATTTAGTTGTTTTTAAAGAGAAGAGATCAAAGAACTGGTCAGTCCTTTACTGAGCACATTCAAGCAGCAGGCTGGGGGTGGGGAGTGGAGAGGTTAGGGATTCAATTCTTTATGCTTTTATTCCAAGTCACCCTTTTCTGATGAGCCTTACGGACATTCTCTTAGACTAGTTAGGTCAAGATTCTGAACTTTTCACAATAGGGTTTTAATCTTAGCTGATTATTGTTTCCACCCCTACCCCTAGTCATAAAGGACTAGTGTTCTTTAAAAAAAAAAAAAGAGATGATGAAGACTATTCCTATAAAAAAAATCTTTATAAGTTTTTTAGGGTTTAGTACAATAGATTTTTTTTGCACCTGATTTTCCAAAGGAAATTCATTTAGGTTGCATTTTTAAAATAAATACCTTAAGATAAATCTAATACATTATTATGAATGTGAATAATAACAATGCACTTTACCTATTTAGAAATGATTTTAGAAAGTTTGAGAAGCAGTCATTCTGAATTCAAAGAGCATTTTCCCAAGGCATTGAAAGGAAATTTTAATTTCATGGTGAAGCATTTGATGCTTGTGTTTTTCTTATATGTCTTCTCTCTAGTTTTGATTATTGTGATGATTTTCTAGCTGGCTGCCTCTCTTCTTCATTCTAACCAGTCCATCCTTTACCTTTGTAAAAGTAGAGGTCTGATCCTGTCACTGTGTTTGGGCCAGTTAGCATTTCAGTGTCTTCCCAGTATCTGTGGAATAAAAGTTCAAATTCCTAAACACAGCACATACACACCTGCACAGTGTGACTTCACATCATCTTCAAGTGTCAGCTTCCATCTGCTCCATAAAACATACCTTTTTTTGTTTTTTATTTTTGAGTTTATTTATTTATTTTTGAGAGAGAGAGAGAGAGAGAAGACAGAGAGAGAGACAGAGAGACAGCACAAGGGCAGAGAGAGAAAAGAAGAGAGAGAATCCCAAACTGACTCCATATTGTCATTGCAGAGCCAGATGCTGGGCTCAAACCCATGAACTGTGAGATCATGACCTGAGCCAAAATTAAGAGTCAGGTGCTTAACAACTGAGCCATCCAGATGCCTCTACATACTTTTTTTCTCTGTTTGCTCTTTCCCAAATATAGTAACTTTTCGTATATTACATATCTCAACCTCCCATTCCTGTTGACAGTGTCTTTTCTTGCTTAGTTTAAATATCTTTTCTATGAAATCTGTGTTGTCATAACACTTGTATATATCTGTACTATCTCATTACTCACATTACATTATACTAATCTGACTAAATATCTGGCTCATCTATCTATGAACTATCCAAGTCATTCATCTTTTTTTTTTTTTTCAAAAGCACTCATCTTTATACCTCAGGGGCCCATCGGTGTTATAACATATAATAGGTTGGAAATGCTGAATGAATACAACAAACATACTTTAGGAAATTTATTTGGCAGATAATGTATATTGTGATATTTACAATATCAGGAAAGTTCTAAGATAGTTTTTCACTCTCACAGAAAATTTAGAATTAGATCTCATTAGATTGCTTTCCCACTTTTACAGAATTGCCAAAATAATTTTAATAATCTCATCTTTGTCATTACTACCTAGAAAATGTCTACCTTTTATTTAAATATTAAATTCATTGTAGAATTTCATTTACTGCTCAGAAAAAGCTCTCAAGGGTATAACTATTCTCATATTACAAATGAAGAATCTTGAGCTTGAAGAGGTCAGGTAGTGGACTCTCAGTGGCAAAGAGAGTGTAACCTAGTTCTTTAGTTTCAAGGCTTGTGATGATGCAACATGTCTCAGTTCTCCCCTTTGCTAAACTAGTGGATATTTAATTCATGCCTATCTCTTAACTGACCTATATGTTTCTAATACTTTATGACATTAAGGCAAAGTGGGAAAAGACTCACTTTAAGTGACATAATGATAATATCTGTCAATCATTAAGTACTATGTGCTAAGCATTTTAGAATTTATTAGTACATACTTGTAGAATAAGTAGTTATTATCTTCATTTTATGGATGAGGACTTGGAGGTTGAATGCAATTAAGAAACTTGAGAAAGATAAACATGGAGCCAGAGCTGAAACCTGGAGCCTTTCTCTTACAGAATCCAGAGACCCTTAAGCCATCAACTTGGTTTGAAATTAAATGACAGTGACTCCAGTCATAGAAGCCAACACAAGTGTTCTTTTGAAGTCACCTTATCCCAGGTTTTGAGTAAATGTTCAAATACAATGAACATCACAGAAAAAAGCAAGGCATAATTGAAAGCCTGCAGAAACAAAAGATAGTATAAATATACCTGCAGGGCTTCAGAATTCTAGATAGGGATGTCACGTTTACTCTTTTTAAAAGAGTAAGAGACAAGATTAAAAATGTACAGGAAACAAGCTAAAACAGTTTCGCACTGGAGCACCTTGCTGGTTCAGTCTATAGAGCATGTGACGCTTGATCTCAGGGGTGTGGGTTCGAGCCCCATATTGGGTATAGAAATTAATTTAAAACAAAACAAGCATATATTAAAAAGGACCAAATTAGTTTCTAGAAGTGAAAACTTTAATAATCAAAACTTAAAACTTATTGTATGAGTTTAATAAGATTACACAAAATTGAAGAGCAAACTAGTAAACAAAAAATAGTTCAGAAGAAATCCAAAATGGAGCAAAAATGAGATTTAAAAAATAGAGATGAGACTGGAGGACAGAGGAGATTTCAAGTACATTTAATTGGAATCTAAAGGAAAAGAAGGAATAAGGTAGAGGCACCATTTTAATAGATAATAACTGGTAATTTTCTGAAACTAGTAAGATATTAAAATCAGGATTTAAGAAGTTCAGTGAATCCCAAGCAGTGTAATAAAAAGAAAGCCATATTGAGATATATCATAGTGAATATGCAGAGCATCAATAATGAAAAGAGGAATCTTAAAAGTACCCAGGGAGAGATTATACTCTAGGAATGACTGGGGTGATAGCTAAGTCTCCACAGAATTGGTGGAATATATTAAAATAATTGAGAAAGTTTGCAACAAAATACTGACTCATTCAAGGAACTTCTAAGACAAAACCTCCCACAAAGAAACAATAACAAAAAATGTCTCAGACAGAGGGTAAATGATCCCAAATAAAAAACATGAAGTGGGAAAAATGAATGATGAAAAGGGAAAGTGGTAAATATGTGAATATATAAACAAACATTGACTTTGTAAAATGATAATATCTATAATATCTGCGGATTACAAAAGAATAATAAATTAAAACATAGAGCCTGGGAGGGAACTTAAAAAAGTTAATGATCTAAGGTTGTGTTATCTGTAAAAAATGATAAATACATTGATTAACTTCAGTCTTCTGTAAGTTAGAATTATGTGGTATAATATCTATTATAACCACTAAAATAATAAAACCAACTGTAACATACAAACTAAGTAAGCAAGATGATTGCTCTAGAGTGTGTCCCACAAATTAGAGCTTCATGATTAGTTTGATAATAAGAAAGATTTGATGAAAAGAGAAGAATCATTTACATTATCACGAAAAGGTTTTAACGTTGATTTTTTTAAAGAATGGGAAGAATTGTTAGCTTCAAACACAATTTCAAGTGTTGTAAACTTTGAATGATTGTAAAAAAAATTCAAAATTTACTATATTCTAGACATTAGAAAAAACACTTATTATTTTTTAATCATAAACTTTGAAGTTTATGTAGTTATTTCACACACAAAATCCGGTACTGAAAACTGTGGTCAGAGAAGCAACTTAAATTTCTTATTAACGTTTTGAAAATACTTTATTTTGAAACTTTAATATGTAGTATCTTCTCTAGTAGTTGTATTTATTTCATTTTCAGATCATATTTATATAAAACACGTAAAAGTATGTTTTTCACTAATTCCTACTCTTAAATTCTTCTCAGTCTACTTTGGTGGGGTATAGATGTGGTACAGAGGGAAAATGACATTATTTAGAGCCAGATGGAGTTTGGGAAGAGGATGAAAGGAAAATTCCTCATTATCTTTAATTATCCTGCATTTTAAGGCTACTAAAGTATTAGAAAATATTAATGTATATAAATATGAATACTCTTATTTATTTCCTTTTCCTTTTCCTTTACTTTCCTCTCTTTTTGGTTCATGCCCCTGTGCTCTCACTCTGCACTTGACAACTGACTTGATCATTTCCATAGGCACAGAAAGTCATAAGTCGTTGGTTTCATAAGATACTTCTGTGACCTTTGTGCTGATGGTTGCTTAGTGCTCCCAAAAGAAAACTCACTAGGAGCCAGCCTTCAACTTCAATGCCTACTCTAATTTCACAGTGAAATATATCTTTGTACTTCTAACCCTTTCCCAGGTCATCCAACTCTACTAGGTATTCTTCATGTCTTAATGCTCTAAAGCTGGAGGCTATCCTACAATTTTCTCTGCCTATTTTTGAAGTGTTAGAATGCTTATTTTGATCATGCATTCACTTTCTAGGTGAGAAATTAAGTAAAGTATTTGGATAATCAGCTGAATTGCTCTGGTAATTGCGGTTGAATAAAATTTCTCTTAGTAGGAGCTGTTGACAAATATTCTACATGTATTTAATAAGACAAATTAGAGAATTTAATATTTTAACCCTTTGGTTATTGGTTTTAAAATTGTGTTTAATGTCATCCAAGAGAGTAGATAAATCTTAAGAGTATTTAAGATAAGGCTTATAAGTCTAATAAGTCTTATAAGATAGTAGTTAAACTTAGGTCTCTGGTCTCATAATATGAATCTGGTTGTCTAAGTGAGCTTTTCCTTCTTCTGAAAATCATATAAAAGCAATAGGGAAATTAACATTTTCAAATTTGCAAACAATGTAGTAAGCAAACTTAAATAAGTACATGTAAGAGCTACCAAGGGCTACTGAGACCTGAAAAAAAGTTGCATGGTAAGAAGTGAAAAAAAAGTGGCAAATGGGTTCAATCACAGCAGACCTCAAAAGCACACACATTTAAACAATAGAGGTTTTTTCTGAAGACGAGGGACCTCCCCTAAAGAGAAACATTCTATCTCATGTTTGGTAGGGTGTGAAAAATTGAGCAAGCCAAGCTAGTGGCAAAAACCCTACTGAACCTGCCTTAGGGCTAAACAAAGCATTGCAAACAATGATGTGTTGCATTTATAAAAAGCAGAAGAGAGAATCTGAGTTATAAATCATGAAAGATTACTTGATTTCTGTGTTCTAACCTAGCATCTTCATCAAATAACTGGGCCAGGAAAATTCAACTCATGCAGTTACGAGTAATGAATGATACTGGCACAACCTCAGTGCAAAGATACTGGTAAGATAAATGTAGGAGAGAGGTACAAAATTTACCAACAGATCACTGAAAGGTGGCCATAAGAGGATAAAAATTGTGGCAGAGACTTTTCTTTGGTAAAGCAGTCATGAAGGAAGACTACCAAAAAAAAAAAAAAAAAAAAAAAAAAAAAAAAAAAAAAAAAAAAAAAAAAAAAAAAAAAAAAAAAAAAAAAAAAAAAAAAAGGAAAAAGAAAGAAAAAAACAGGAAATACTAGACAAAAGGAGGAAAGGAAATCTGAGATAGCAGATTTCAAGAAAGATATGGAAAATAAAAATAAAACCATCAAAGAAATGAAGATGAAATTGAAACAAGCATCGAAAAATAGTAGATGATGTGTAAGGACACAGGTCTGAATCAAACTGACTCTGACCTTGGAGTCCTAAGTGTCAGTTTCTCAGAATTATTAGACAATAGAAGGGCACACATTGCCAAGGAAGGAGGGACCACCCTTGAAACACCCAATCAGGAAAGGCCAGGTAACACCTTTAACATTTCTAAGGGCGGGCCTAGAGATAGAAGCTATAGATAATCACCTATTGTTCCTATTGCTTGAGGCTAGTCACGCCCTACGTGAGGGTCCTGGGCCCACTCTGTAATTGGTCAATACTCTAAACGTTGTGATTGGCTCCCACCAAAAGTATCAATGAATGGTTAAACCTGCTGTCAATAATATTGTATAATAATGATTGGATCACTATACCTGTGTCACAATTTCCTGTAACTCCCCCTTCCCAACCCATAAAGGCCCTGACCCGCCTTTGTTCGGGGCTGTCAGCATGGATCCACTGCACTGGTAAAGTCTGTGAGCCTGAGCTCTGGCCCGGTGAGCCTAAACTCGTAATAAAGCGCTTTGCTTTTGCATGCGTGACTCGGTCTCCCTGGCGGTCTCTGGTTTTTGAGGACGATATTGGAAACTTGGGTATAACAGATGAGAAAAATATAAAAAGAGACAGAAAAGATAAGGACAATAAAATTGAACTCTCCCAAATATTTGAAGATTTAAGCATACATGCTTCATGCAAGGAAAATCATAAAACAGAATGGTTAAGATGTAAAAGGACAAAAAAAAAAAAGACTTTCATGTTTGTGGTCACAAGAACATTTAAGACAGAATTTAAGAATATACTGTTCTATGGAATTACAAAAGAATCTTGGATGCCTGGAAGGCTTGATGGACTGAGTACTAGGGTGAATGAATTCTTCGTAGCTAAGCAGAGAGCCATGTGAGTTTCCATATCTGAGGGGGGATAAACTCAACCTAACTAAAGCTGTGGGCCAGCCTCAGATCAACTCAAAACCAAGGAAGAATCCAAATAAACAGCCCTTCTTCCCAACAGCCAAATGAGGAAAGAACTTGAACTGTTTGAGAAATAAAATAGAACAACACTGGTCCTTTATATGTAATGTTGGGAATGGAATTTTTAAAAGTAGGATGTTCATTGAAGCAAGAACGTGTGATCCATACTGAAGAGAAAACTTAATGGTGAATATTAAGCAGATTCTCCTAAGAACAGAAGAAAGGAAATGATATCTGCACTCAGCACTTCTATTACATACTAGAAGTCCTAGCCAGTTCCAGCAATAAAGCAAAGCAAAGCAAAGAAATTAAATGCATCAAGTTTGGAAAGGAAAAAAATATATATATATTTTTTACCATTGGAAGACAATATAATAATGTTTGTATTGCTACCAAGAGAGCAATACAAACAGCTACAACTAATAGTTTTATCCAGTTCACAGACTATGAGGTCAATGTACAAAGTCAAGTTTGTTTCTATGTAATAGTAATAAACAATGAATAATTTTAAACAGTACTGTTTACAATAGCATAAAAACGTGACATATTTACAAATATATTTAACAAAAGCTTACATGTCTTCTATGCCATTAGCAATGAAATGTTTTTGAGAGAGGGAGGAAAAAAAAGAGAACCTAAGAAGATGGAGAGAGAAATGATATTCATGGACTGGAAGACTCAATATTAAGATATCAGCTCACCCCACGTTGGCATGTAGAACAATCAAAACACAGCAGCTGTTGGTGTGGAAAAGGGTACAAGTGCTTTGGAAAACCGTTTCTCCTAGAATTAAACATACTCTACTGCATGACTAACCAATCCCACTCTTAAGTATGTATCAAAGATTGAGGAAAACATGTCCACAAAAAATTACAAATGTTATAAAAATTTTTTCACAGTAACTTTATTTAAAATAATAGCTGGAAACAACCCAAATGTCTCTACAAGAAAATTGGATAAAGAAATGGTGGTATATTCATACAATAGAATAAACATTTTAAAGTACATGCAACAACATGTATAAATATCAAAAACATTGATTTGCATGAGAGAGGCCAGAAGCAAAAGAGAATGAGCTGTGATTCCACTCATATGAAGTTCAAAGCAGGCAAAATAAACTATAGTGAAAAAACATCAGGACAGTGGTCGCCTCTGAGTGTGTTGGCAGGGGGACTGAGCAATGGGTCAGGATCACAGGGGGCTGGATCCAAGGGCTTGAAGGAACTTTTCCGTGTGAAGGAAATATTCTGTAACTTGTTTGGAATGGGGTAAATGGATTTGTAAGTTTGTTAAAACTTGTCAGACTGTGTGCACTAGTACATTCACTGTATGTACATTATACTTGAATAAAATATTATAAAATCTGGGTGGCAGCCATGGAACTCTTTGACTCAGATACTCATTCAAGAGTGACCCCACCGCAAGGTACGCAGTCAACCTATACCCTCAAGCTGTAACACCGTTAGGATGTGCTGTAGCATGGGAGCTAAGGACATGTTCTCTTCTGCAACTCCAGCCAGTGACTTAGCATGGCCCGAGTATTAGAGACTGGTCATGTCTGCTCAATGAGATACTCTCTTAAGAGGCAATTTTGTTTAGAGCTCTCCCTTAGGACTAGCTGCAAAGTTTTCAGAGGTGCACTGGAGTCCGAGGCTCTTCCTTATCCAACTCTCTTTGCTTTCCCCTCTTTCTAATGTTTTAGACTTTTCCCATGGTCTGAATGTTTTTTTCTGACTTACTTCTTCCTTTCACCTTTTTCTTTCACAGGCATTACACTTAGTAAATCTCTTCCATGTCTAATTCCATCTTAGCTTTTGATACAAACTGTCAATTAAAAAATATGTGATAGAAATGAGACTAAATATATGTCATATTAATACATCTGGGTGCGATTCCAGAGAAGTTTTTGTTTTTTTCATAAAGTAAATCACATTCATGCCTTTATGCTGGGTGCAACAGGCTTACCTAAAACATATATTTAATGGTTGAATATAGAGTTGTGAACAAAGGCAAATGTAAACAGAAAGAAGATATTATGATCAGATTAGGAGGAATTCAAGGCAAAACCCATTAAGGAAAGGCAATTTTGTATTTTTCATACCAAAACCAGACAAGGATGCCACAAGAAAAGAACATCATAGGCCAATAGCACTGATGAACATAGATGTAACAACCTCAACAAAATATTGGCAAATTCAACCATACATTAACAAATTCAACAATACATTAAAAGGATTATACACCATGATCAAGTGGGATTCATTCTAGGGATGCAAGGGTAGTCCGACATCTGCAAATCAGTTAATACACCACATGAATAGAAGGAGAGATAAAAATCATATCATTTAATAGAT
This sequence comes from Suricata suricatta, assembly GCF_006229205.1. NCBI lineage: Eukaryota > Metazoa > Chordata > Mammalia > Carnivora > Herpestidae > Suricata > Suricata suricatta. The sequence continues at coordinate 69,130,613 of NC_043709.1, forward strand.
GCTAAAACATGACAAAAATCACTATTTATGATAAAAACTCTCAATAATGGGTATAGAGGTAACGTGACTCAAAATTTAAAGGCCATATATGACAAACCATATATAACAAAATATAGTGAGGAAGAAGTAATTTTTGTACTATTTATAGATGACACGATATTATACATAGAAAACCCTAAAGACTCCATTAAAAAACCATTAGAACTGATAAAATAGTAAAATTGCAGGATACAAAATACGCAAAAACCTGTTGTGTTTTTACACACTAATAATAACCTCTCACAAAGAGAAATTAAAAAAAAATCCCTTTACAATTGCAATAAAAAGAATAACATACCTAGGAAGAAATTTCACCAAGGACAGGAGAGACGCACATATTGAAACTATAAAACATTAATGAGAGAAATGGAAGAAGACACAGATCAATGGAAAGATGTTTCTTGCCCATGAATTGGAAGAATCAACATTACATCCACACTACCCAAAGCAATCTACTGATTCAATGCAATCACTTAAAATTTTAATGTCTCATTTTTCAAAGAGATAGAACAAATAATCCTAAAATTTATATAGAACCACAAAAAACAGAATAGCTAAAGTGATCGTGATCTTGAGAAAGAACAAAGCTGAAAGCATACTCCCTGATTAAAAACTATATTACCAAGCTACAGTAATGAAAACAATATGGTATTGTCATAAAAACAGACATATAGATTGATGGAACAGCATAGAAAACTCCATGCATATACGGTCAATTAATTTCTGACGAAGGAGCCAAAAATATACAATGGGAAAAATAAAGTCTCTTTAATAAATTATTTTGGGAAAGCTTGACTGCCACATGTAAAAGAATGAAACTCAACCACTATCTTACACTACACACAAAAGTTAAAGTGGATTAAAGACCTGAAAACAAAACTAAAAGAATACATAGGTGGTAAGCTCTTTGACAAAGGTCTTAGTGATGATACTTTGAATCTGACACCAAAAGCAAAAGCAACAAAAGCAAAAATAAGTAAGTGGAAGTACATCATTCTCAGAAGCTTCTGCACAGCAATGGAAACCATCAACAGAATGAAAAGGTAACCTACTAAATGGGAGAAAATATTTACAAATAAGGTATCTGATAAGAGGCTAATATCTAAAATATATAAAGAACTCATAAACTCAATTTAAAAAATCTGATTTTAAAAATGAAAATGGGGGGGGGGGTGGCACCCGGCACCTGGATGGCTCAGTCAGTTAAGTGTCTGACTTCGACTCAGGTCATGATCTCATACAGTTTGTGAATTCAAGCCCCACATTGGGCTCTGGGCTGACAGCTCAGAGCCTGGAGCATTTTCTCTCTGCCCCTTTCCTAGTTGTGCATTCTCTCTCTCAAAAATAAATACACATTAAAAAATTTTAAATGAGGATATGAATAGATATTTTTTCCCCAAAGAAGGCATACAGATTGCCAAGAGGTACATGAAAAGATGCTCAACATCATTCATTCAGGGAAATACAAATCAAGACCACAATGAATATCACATTATGTATGATAGAAAGACTATTATGAAAAAGACAAGATAAAAGTGTTGGCTAGGATGTGGAAAAAAGGGAACCCTTGTGCACTCTTTGTGGGAATGTACATTGGTGCAGCCATTATGGAAAACAGTATGGAGTTTCCCCCCAAAATTAAGAATAGAACTACTGTATGATTCAACAATACAATTTCTGGGCATTTATCTGAGGAAAATGAAGACACTAATTTGAAAAGATGTATGCACCCTCATGTTTACTGGAACTTTATTTACAGTAACCAAGAAATGGAAACAACTTGTGTCCACCGATAGATGGATAAAGATACTGTGTTATATACATACAATGAAATATTACTCAGCCATTAAAAATAATGAAATCTTGCCATTTGCAACATTGGTGGACCTTGAGGGCATTATGCTAAGTGAAGTAAGTCAGAGAGAAAAAGACAATATGATCTCTTTTATATGTGGAATCAAAAAGAAAAAAAAAAACAAGCTCATAGATAGAGAAAACAGATTGGTGGTTGCCAGAGGCAGAGGGTGGCAAGATAGAGAGAAATGGGTGAAGGAAGTTAAAAGGTAAAAATTAAAAAGAAATGAGCAATGTTAGAGGGAGCTGAGGATTTTTTAAATTAATCAATTTCTTCCTTTTTGTCTTTTCTTCTTTCCTTCCTTCCTTCCTTCCTTCCTTCCTTCCTTCCTTCCTTCCTTCCTTCTTTCCTTCCTTTCTTTCTTTCTTTCTTTCTTTCTTTCAGGGAGCTGAGGATTTAATTATTTTTGAAGTGAGGTTACAGCAAGACTCATGTTGCCCATTGAGGAGGCTTTGATTTCATATACTTATGGCTCAGATAATAATTTCCCATTCCTCGCCTTGACTTGGTTAGAGAATCTAGTTAAGTAAATTGATATTTAATAGTATTGAAGGTATACAAAAACAGCCCAAGGATGGAATATTGTATATTAATTCATAACTGCAGGAAGCAGGCTTTTTGAAGTTAATCAGGAATTAAATTTCAAGAAATGGTGTTTCACTGTGAAAGGAATGTCAGAACAGAAAAATAAAAAATAAAAACAAATTTTCAGAAAAGCAAATATTCATTTTGACAGCATGAATAGACATTTCAAATATTGGTGACTTTAAAGGCAACCAACAAACTGAAGGATGAAGAGAGGAAATTTCCCCTGAAAACAAATAATTGTACATGCGAATCATTCTGTAGTTAATTTAATAAACTTGTATAGATAAGTCAACAATATCAATTTATTTAATATATCTTTGGACGCAGTTCTCTCTTCAAAAAGTTACTTTCCTTAATAACCAAAATATATGTTCTGTCTGAGAAACTTTATAACATCTGGTTTAAATAGTTATGCATTATAATTTTTTAAGTAATTCAAATGCATTCCTTTACATTTATCTCGATTGTAACTATATACATTTATTTCTCTATTAGGTTAATATATTTCCCTTTAATACTTTAAGATCCACGAGGGCAAGGACATGGTTGGTTGGTTGGTTTGCTTGTGTTTATCTTTGTATCCTCAGCATCTGGAACAATGTCCGGCACATAGTAGGCACTCAGTAATTGTTATGAATGAATAAAGGAAGCAGAGAACACAATAATATTGATGTAATTCTTTATTAAGTTCTATAGCTAAATTTATTCTTTCTAGATGGAAGTCTTTCTGAAGGCAGAGAGTTGCTGTGCTCATTTATTGCTACAGCCATTCAATCAACAAACTATTTACATGGCAGACAACACTATTCTAAGCATGGAGTACATCGTGATAAGAGGAATAGATATAGTTCCTGCCCTGGAGGAGCTCACAGTCTGGTAGGTAACTGATTGAAGACTTTTAAATTCTCTATTTCTAATATTTTATACAGCTATAATTATACATTTATGGTAGTACTATATAATACAGCTCTTATAAGCTTTTTTCTTATTTGATCCTCACATATTTGATCCTTACATATTTATACATACATATACATATACACATATTTGACCCTACATATTTTTATTTATATTTGTGTTTCCACTTTGAATTTCAATTTGATGTTTTCAAAGTTCCCACAAAATAAGTAGAAATGATTCAATGCAGTTTTTACACTTAGTAAGACCAGGTTGTGATAAGGTCTAACAGTTTTTCAAATAGCATTAAAAATCCTTAAGATTAAAACGTTCTTTTCCTAAATATTTCAAAGACAATGAAAAAAAGCATTTTGAAACTGAGTATTTTTAATTAAACCTTATGTCTGAAATAAGCTAAAAATCAGGGAGTAGTATTTTTAAACTAGGTTATTTCCTAATTATATTATTTTGTTTAAATATAAAATACTTTCTTTAAAAAATTACTGTTGTGTTTATTTTGCCTTATATTTTCTTTTATTGGTTTTTGGTCTCTCATAAGTATATCCCATAGTCATTTATTTTAACCATTCCTCAAATTCAACAGTAAGTTGTTTTAAGAATTATATTCTCTAAGTTGGAATGGCATCATCATTTGCAGCCATTTTCTTCTGCTTCAATGATATGTAAGCAGGATTTAAAATTTCTATGATATTTTTTATCTCTTTCTCTAACATAAATGGACTCAGTACTCTGAATATCTGTGCTTTATATTTTTAGCCTCATGATTTTGCCATTTTCTTCTATTCTTATTCCTTATTCTGATTATCCAGTTCCAATCATCCTCATAAGCATAACTTGTCTTTTCTCTTCTAGGAGGTGTTCTAAGAACATTCCAGCAAAGCCTCCCTATCTCTAAAACTCACCTAATATGGGATCATGGGTTCCTTTATGATAATGTCTTTTTGTTGTCTTATTATTCAACAGCCTACATGTTTTCCCCTAAATGAGAGTGCAAATTCTATGAAATCAGAGACTACGGCAGTATAGCTAAGTGTACCAGAATCATGGACTGTCTAGCTGGATTGCCTTGGGTGACTCCTTGCACCCTCACTATTTCCCTTGGGGCATAAGGTAACTGCTCTCAATAATTTCCTCTTCTAAAATACTCTAAAATAAATGTCTGCTCCTGTTTGCTCACTAATAGTGCTATTTACATACCAATTTACCACAATTTATTGGATTTAGTCCTGATAATATTCTGTTAGATATATGTCATCCTCACTCTATGGATGAAGACCCTTTTGCTCAAAGAGGTCAAGAGCTTGCATGAGATGATATTGTAAGAGGTGGAACCAAGGCCATTCAGCCATCTATAGCAGAGTACTTTGCATACTGATGGTACTGAATTAGGTGAGTGAGGAGTTGTCTCATACTTGAAATCTTTTCCTATTGGGGCTTTCTGTGTAGACAGCTGTTAATTTCTTTGAGTTTCTCTCTCTTCATTTCCTGCAAGCTTTCCCTCTTCCCACCTCAAGTATTTTAAGAATAGGAGAGGGTTAATTATGTATTAACTACTCTTTCACTATGTCTAATTGAACCCTGAAATTAATTTGAAATTTCCTGCTTGACTTGTAAAGTCAGTCTCTATTCATTTTATACTTTCCAACTTCATATTCGCTTGATCACCTTTCTGTGACAGCACAGCTGAGTCACTCTTTCATGGTCCCTGCTCCATCGCTTACTTACTTTCTTCCCCTCAAGTCATTACATCTGTCCTTCCTTACAAAATATGTTTCTTGTCAGTTGAATCTGTTTTTAATTCAAGTCTTCAGTCATTCTTCATTGCCTGGAGTAGTTACAGCTTGTCCAAAAGCCCATTTGTAATTTTACCCCCTTACTTTAGATTTCTTCTTCTCGTTCTTTTTTTCTTTTAGAAATCTTGTTCTTTGATTTTCAGATAATATTATCTCTTTATCTATTGTTCATTCAAACTTTACTATTTTCCTATGCTCACTATAGCAGAACAAGTTGAAATTTATCTGCCAGTAATCATGCATGTATCATTAAAGTTCACTTATTTAACTATATGCAGATTGAAAAACAACCTGACTTCTGCCTCTTTTTATCAATCTAAATAGAAAAAATAGGATTCTATTTTGTTTTAAAAATGATGGAGAGATGGGGAAGGAGCCAAGATGGCGGAGAGGAAGGGAGCTCTGTAAACTCCATCTGCCCCATCTATCGAACTGAGAAGGACATTACTCCCATCTGCAAGAGCGGAAGGAGAAGATACGGACTCCAGAAAGAAGACAACCTCAAAGATACCTGAGTGAGTGAGTGCAAACTGGGGAGATTGGGCAGGGGAGGTGGGAGCCCCAGCCCAAGGCGGGGCAAGCGCACGGAGCCCGAGAGACAAAGGGAAGAGACAGAGAAACTGAACATGCTCATAGTAACAATAGCCAAAACATGGAAAGAGCCTAAATGTCCATTACCTGATGAGTGGATCAAGAAGATGTGGTACATATATACAATGGAGTACTACATGGCAATGAGGAAGAATGAAATATGGCCATTTGTAGGAAAGTGGATGGACCTCGAGGGTGTCATGCTAAGCGAAATAAGTCAGGCAGAGAAGGACAGATACCATATGTTTGCACTCATAGGTCTAACAGGAGACCAGGAGAAACCTAATGGAGGACCAGGGGGAGGGGAAGAGGAAAAGAGAGTTGGGGAGAGAGAGGGACGCAAAACTTGAGAGACTATTGAATACTGAAAACGAACTGAGGGTTGAAGGGGGTGGGGGAAAAGAGGTAGTGATGATGGAGGAGGGCACTTGTGGGGAAGAGTACTGGGTATTGTATGGAAACTAATTTGACAATAAACTACTTAAAAAAATAAAGATGATGGAATTTCAGGAGAAGGAAACATTTGGGGTAAGAATGAAATTTCTATGACAACTAAGGTAGACAACAGTCCTATATACAGATTTTGGCATAAATATTTGGCTTGGTGTTCATAAAAGACCTGAGTTTTTCTCTTTCTGTATTGATGTAGGGAGCTCAAGACACTGCCTATCTCTGTATCTCTATTGCTTTTTTTCTCATAGCTTTCACAGTGGCTGTTTTCATTCAAAGTGTTTAAACTTGAGTTTTTCCTCTCAGGGTTTGGTTATCAGACCTAGGGCCTAAAGGACAAACTTCCACATTCTTGTATTTGAAATCAAATGTCTAATTTCAGGTTCCCAATAATAATATAAATTATAGATTGCCCTTGGGAAGATGCAAGACTATCAGTACTACTTAATTCTACCAAAGTAAGAATGTTGTATCAGGGTCTGCAGTAGCTTGTCCCACTTCTGGATTTTAAGGGATCCCAATTGACAACTTTTATGGTTTTGTTTTGATTAAACTCTACCATGCTCATAAATCAGCTCAAGGAAGTCTAGCATATCTGGAATTTGAATCCCTGTATCACGAATTGCCTCATTATTCTCTATTCTCTGAAGGTATTATTCAGCCAAGGGTTTCTGAAGTTTCATACCAGACTCCTGCTATGAGACAAATTCTAGCCCTGGGCTGAACATATAGGGAGTTCTAGGCTCACAGACTCCTCAACTCAGTAATAAACCGCATTTATACAGCTGATTCCTAATGCCTATTGCTCCAAACCTTCTAGTGAGGATCTGAGACCTTGCTGCTAAGCACAGTTTGCTGGAGTTTCTGCTGTTGTGTTGCTCAGAATCTTTAATCTCAGTCTTGAGCATAGTTTCAAGTCTTCCCAGAAGCCGAATCTATCTGATTTCTAATCAGGGTTCAAGGCACTTGCCAACTTGCTCAAAATGATCTGAGATTAAAATAAGTCTCCTTAGCAAAGTGGCATTTCTCTACTCTCCATTATTGCTTTGAGTGTGACTGAAATAAAGTGAACAGGAAAATTTAATTTCAAACCATCTAATTTGATTAAAACACATGAGAGGAACTAGAGATCCTGATGAGCCTCGTATAACAGAAAGTTGGGGCTAGTTGTGCTAGCATCACAGAGAATGGGAACGCATAAAACAAGTGCAGAATAAATCTTTGCAATAAATACTGAATGTAACAATGTTAGATACTGCATTTCTTTGATATTTGCTTGCATGTTGCACATGAATAAATTTAAAAAGAAGAAGAAATGTTCAGAAATTTATGTTCTATGCAAGTTCAAAGAGAATATCAATTCAGGAATATTCCAAGTTTGGTGATCTTTTGCTTCATTAATTAGTCACTTCTTTCCACAATTTTCTCCTTTTTTTTTCGCACCTGCATTTCAAGATATGAGAAGTGGGCTATGCTCTCTGCCTTCCCCCAATCCCAGAAACACTCTGCTCAATTTATACTTTACTTTATGAAGGAAGCTTAGAGGTTTTCTTAGTGCTTTTATACTTTAAAAGATTGAATTCTCTAAGGTGACTTTCAAGCAGATTTCATTTATTAAATAGTTATGTTTCATCATTAATCTTAGCATTTCTCTCACCAGTCCTGCTGTGAAAACATAACCAAACTAAGACTTTGGGTATAGTCCGAGACATCTCCTGCCCACCCTTTTCCTTTCTTTGCTTCTGGAAGCAGATGTGCTTTAGTACAAGGCGAGGACAATGATACAAAGAGGACTTTCTTGGTCTGTTCTTCCATAGCCAGGAGTTTATAATATCTATATATGTGTTGTATAATATGCAAGTATTATCTGTTGGCTGTTAACATTCTATGCAATAAAATTAGCCCTTTATCTTTTAAATTAGAAGTTCAAATGAGCTAGAATTTATTCGTCCTTCCCTTCATCTTCCTGTGGCTTACCAGGGTGACAGTATGTCGACTTTTAGACCAATGTGCTGACAAAGCTGAGATTGCATTTGCTTTACATTTAGTGGGAAAAGAAAATCTCCCAAATAGTAAAATATGAAAAGGACAAATTTAGGGGTCAGTCAGAAGGGCATGGGACTCTTGATCTTAGGTTGTGAGTTTGAGCCCCACATTGAGTACAGGGTTTACTTAAATAAATAAACTTTTTAACAAAGGGGTGTTTAGAAGTGTGACGAGCAGGAGTGGACTGAGGTGTGTGGGGCCTGAGATTTATTTGACAGGAGAGAACGGATTCTTGAAGAATCAGAGTGCAAACTATCTTTACAACCCTAGAACAAATGACCATGTGATCACACTGACAGGTCCCGGCCTGGGGTTTTGGAGGTGGTCTGTACCTGGGAGAGGACCCACAGCTTCTGGAGCTTCATGGTGAGTGTGCCTCTGGTTCCCCTACAGTGTGGTTTCAGATGTACTTTTTGGGGTTTTTGCCATTGATTTGTGTTACACCTCATCAGATCCCCCGTTTTGACTAAATGGACGTTCTAGGGCTATGCATCGGATTTGTTATATCATAGACTAGAAGGTGGGCAGTACGGCCATGGCCACATGCCATTTCTGTGGGGCCTGTTTCAGTCCATGTGGCGGAACCTAGAAGCTGCCCTTTTGTTTTCCCTCTAACAAAAGATCAGAAGGTCTCTTTCTGGGAGGGAAATGATTAATGAATAACATTCTTCTTGTAAAGAAGCATGTTAAATAGTGTCCGTTCACCCTATACATATTGATTGTTCTTTCAAGAAGAAATCCGAATGCCATGGCTATGACTACCTATAACATCTGTGAACTCCTCATAAGCTCAATTGGGAAATAACAAAGTTGTGTGTGTTTGTGTGTGTAAATGTACATGGCAGTGTTGTCAGCTTAGCTTACAAAACAAACAAAACAGTTTTTACTTACAAAACAAGTAATTTCTTGGCACTTTACACTTACAGGTTATTAATATACATAGTTTAATTATAAAGTGTTGAGATTAGCCTTTAGCTGAATACATGCCTAATTCTTTTTTAAATCAATCTTTTCCCTCTTTAATGGAGACATTTTTGGAAGTGATATTATTCCTACATTATTGAAATACATATTTTCAGAATTTCCTATAGAATTTATTTTATAAATTAATTGTGTGTATATGTGAATACATACATGCAAGTATATATACAGACACAAACACACACGTGTGTGTCTCTTGCATGGCCTATGTGAATAAAATTACAAATTCCACTATTGTGGTTATATTTATTGATGTGGGAGGATAAAAGAAAAAAGAATGAAAAGGAAATAGCCTATGTATGGATAGGAAGACTCAGTATTGTCAGGATAGCATTTCTGTCCACACTCATCTATAGCTAAGTATAATTCTAATACTTGCTTTCAAAGTGTTGTGTTTAGGAACTTGAAGATTAAAAAGGGATTTAAAAGTCATTTCTGAAAAAATCATGCAAAAATGGCCAGGAAATTTTTCAAAAGAACAATAAGGGCTGGAGACTTTATCTTATTTTTTTATGTTAATATAAGACTCCAGCAACTAACATGTATTATGTTTTTTTTTAAATTTTTTTAAAATGTTTTATTTATTTTTGGTACAGAGAGACAGAGCATGAGAGGGGGAGGGTCAGAGAGAGAGAAAAGGAGACACAGAACTGGAAGCAGGCTCCAGGCTGTGAGCGGTCAGCACAGAGCCCCACGCGGGGCTCGAACCCATGAATGTGAGATCTGATCCGAGCCGAAGTCGGAGACCTAACTGACTGAACCACCCAGGCGCCCCTAACATGTATCATGTTAATGTGTATTATGTAATTAGTATGTATTGTACTGGTGTGCACAATCAATGCGAAATAAGCCCAAGTATTTATAACGTAGAATAGCAGCACAGTGGCATATAAAATCCCTGGGCGGGGTTAAGAAATGATAATAGCATATACTGGGCCCTCATTATGCACCTGGTGCTGCTCCAATCTTTTGACACAGCTGTATTAGTCCTGTTTTGTAGAGATAGGAACTAAGACTTAGAGAAAGTAAGTAATTTGCCAAAGATCATACAGGTGGTGAGAGGTGGTTTTGGATCTAGGCAGTCTGGCTCCCACCCCAATCTCTTAACCACTATGCATTAATGCCCACAGCACCCCATGCCAGTGATAGCTGCTAGTTATTTTAGATCATTGTCAGTATAACAAGCAGAACAATTTTTAAATATTTTTTCACTTTCTAAATTGCATTCTTTAATTACCAATGAGAGTGAACTTATAAAATATTGCATATGTAGATGTCTTTAAAAAAATTTTTTTAATGTTTTATTTATTTTTGACACAGAGAGAGACAGAGCATGAGAGGGGGAGGGGCAGAGAGAGAAGGAGACACAGAACCGGAAGCAGGCTCCAGGCTCTGAGCTAGCTGTCAGCACAGAGCCTGACGCAGGCCTCGAACCCACGAACGTGAGATCTGACCTGAGCCGAAGTCGGAGGTCTAACCAACTGAGCCACCCAGGCGCCCCTGTAGATGTCTTTTTTTGTGTGTGTGAATTATCTACTTCCACTGATATGTTCAACTTTTACTTTTTGATTTATAAGAATTCTTCACTTATTAAGGATATTAATCTATATTTATCATATATATGATTGCAACCACACTCAAATTAAAAAATGGCATACCATATACTTTGCCCTTATATTATTAATTATACTGTTTTCACCTTTCCTGAAACATACTTTCCCTGCATAACCCCTACTCTTCATGATCTCACTTTAAACAGCTCTCACAGCAAGGCCTTCCCTGAAACCCTGGACTAGGTTAGAACCCTCTTTTCCAGGTAACCAAAATACCCTGTACCTCCCTCTTGTAAACATAAATCATATTTATATTTACTTGTCCGAAGTTTATCCATTCTAATGGAGGGTGAATATTCTGCTTCTATTTACCTGTGAAATGTTTTCCTTTCAATTTTCTTGCTCCTAATTATGTCCTTTTCTTTCCACTCAAAGAATTCCCTTTAATGTTTCTTGTAAGGCTGATTTAGTGGTGATGAGCTCCTTTAACTTGTGTGTCTGGGAAACTCTAACTGTCCATTCTGAATGATAGGGTTGCTGAGTAGAGTATTCTTGGTTTTTTTTCCCCCTCTTTTAGTACTTTGACTATATCATGCCATTCCCTCTGGCTGCAAAGTTTCTGCTAAAAAAAATCAGCTGGTAGCCTTATGGGTTTCCCTTGTATGCAATTATTTTCTTTTCTCTTGATGCTTTTAAAACTCTATCTCTACTTCTTAGCATTTTAATTATTGTGTGTCTTGGTATGGACTTCATTGGGTTAATTTAGTTAGGGGCTTTCTGCCTCCTGGATCTGGATTTCTGTTTCCTGACCCAGATTAGGGAAGTCTTCAGTTATTATTTCTTCAAATAAATTTTCTACTCCCTTCCCTCTCTCTTCTTCATCTGGGATCTGTATAATGGGAATGTAATTATGCTTGGTAATGTTGCTGAGTTACGTTAACCTATTCTCCTAATAATAATTCTCCTTTTTTCTTTTTGCCATTCAGGTTGGTTGCTTTCCAATACTGTGTGTTCCAGCTCACTGATCTATTCTTCTGCTTCCTCTGATCTATTTTTGATTCCCTCTAGTGCATTTATTTTATTTTAAAAATTTATTTATTTAAATTCAAGTTAGTAACATACAGTGTAGTATTGGTTTCAGGAGAAGAATCCAGTGATTCATAATTTATATGTAACACCCAGTGCTCATCCCAACAAGTACCCTCCTTAATGCCCATCACCCATTTAGCCCATCTCCCCCCTGCCCCCACCTCTTCTCCAGCAACCCTAAGTTTATTCCCTGTATTTAAGAGCCTTTTGGGGCACCTGAGTGGTTCAGTTGGTTAAGTGTTTGACTCTTGATTTTGGCTCAGGTCATGATCCTAGGGTCATGGGAGCAAGCCCCAGGTCTGTCTCCACACTGAGCATGGAGACTGCTTAGGATTCTCTCTCTTTCCCTCTACCCTTCTCCCCTGCTCTCTCTCTCTAAAATAAAAAAAAAATATATATTTTAATCTTTTTGGTTGCCATTCTCTCTGTTTTTATCTTATTTTTCTTTCCCCCTCTTATGTTCATCTCTTTTGGTTTCTTAAATTCCACAAATGAGTGAAGTCATATGATATTTGTCTTTCCCTGACTGACTTATTTCGCTTAGCATAATACACTCTAGTTCCATCTACATTGTTGCAAATGGCAAGATTTCATTCTTTTTGATTGTCAAGTAATATTCCATCATATATATACACACACACATACACACGTACATACATACACCACATCTTCTTTATCCGTTCATCAATTGATGGACATTTGAACTCTTTCCATAATTTGGCTATTGTTGATAGTGCTTCTATAAACATTGGGGTGCATGTTCCCATTCGAATCAGCATTTTTGTATCCTTTGCATAAATACCTTGTAGTGGTCATAGAGTAGTTCTATTTTTAATTTTTTGAGGAATCTTCATACTGTTTTCCAGAGTGGCTGCACCAGTTTGCATTCCCACCAGCAGAGCAAAAGTGTTCCTCTTTCTCGGCATCCTTGGCAACATCTGTTGTTTCCTGAGTTGTTAATTTTAGCCATTCTGACAGGTGTGTGGTGGTATCTCATTGTGGTTTTGATTTACAATCAACAAAAGTAAAAGGCAATCCATGGAATGGGAGAAGATATTTACAAATGACATATCAGATAAGGAGTTAGTATCTGTACAGTGCATTTTAATTTCAGTTATTGATTCTTTGCCTCATTGAGTCCTTTCTTTTACATTTTCTTGTGTTTTTTTCACCACGATCTCAATTATGTTTTTATTTTTTTTCACAACCTTGTTTTTAAAACCGCAGAAGAGAAAGGAGAAAATTAACATTACTGGTTGCATATGAGAAATGAGAAAGTTTTTACACATAATTTTCTATATTTTCCAACTTATAATTTATTCATTTATTATTATCTAACTTTAAATTTTATATATTTTCAATTAAATTACAAGACATTTTATTAAATTTATAGAGAAATCTAGTTTTAAAAAAAATCAGTTGGAACCAAAAGGCTTATAATGAAAAACAGAAGTCTGTTTTCAACTCCTCCCCAATTTCATTCCCTAAGACAACTGTTTTTGTGTTATTTTTCTTTTTTTTCTTTTAATAAATTCTAATTACATAAAAATCTACATAAGACAGTTATTTTTTAAATCAGAGTTTCTAGTCTCTGCCTCATCTGTGGTAAACATAATTTTTGTAGTTATTTTAAAATATTTTTCAAAATAGCCTTTTATTTATTTATTTTAATTTCAGGAATAGAATTTAGTGATTTACCACTTACATATAACACCCAGTGTTCATCCCAGCAAGTGCCCTCCTTAATGCCCCTCTCCCATTTAGCCCATCCCCCCACCCAGCACCCTCCCAGCAGCCCTCAGTTTGTTCTCTGTATTTAAGAGTCTCTTATGGTTTGTCTCCCTGTTTTTACATTGTTTTTACTTCCCTTCCGTTATGTTCGTCTCTTTTACGTTTTATATCTCTTTGTGGGAGCGCTCACTGAGATCCTCCACTCTTCTCTCAAGTAGTAAGCATCTTTATGACCGTTACTCTGAATTCTTTGTGAGGCATACTGCTTATCTCCATTTCATTTAGCTCTTTTGCTGCAGTTTTGTCCTATTCTTTCATTTGGGGCATATTCTTTTGTCTCCTCGTTTTGTCTAACTCTTTGTTGCTATGTGTTAGGAAAATCAGCTACATCTCCTGCTCTTGAAAGCAGTGGCCTTATAAAGGAGAGGTCCTGTGGTGCCCTGTAGCACAATATCCTTTGTTCACCAGAGCCAGGCACCTCAGAGGTGTCTCCTATGTGTGTCGCATGTACCCTACTGTTGTGATTGAGTCTAATTTGCCTTCAGTCCAATTGGCCACTGTGGCCAACTTTTCCTGTTATGGGTCAGATTTGGTCCTTGTACTGTTAAAAGGCTAGTCTGGGGCTATCCTTGGCTTGTAGTTGGGCAGTTTCAGCAGTAAGACCGGACGCCTACCCTCAGCCCATTTGCTGGGGCTGTAGTGGTCCCAACCTGCAGGATGCTCTCCCTATCTTATTCCCTGGGGGACTTTTGTTAGTGGACAGGACCAGTAGTCAGGCCAGATGCCTGCCACGGCAGTTATACTGATTGGCAGGGGACTCTCCCTGCACTGCTAGTTATAATGTTTAGCTGCTGGGATTGAGAGCGTACTCAGGTGTGTGGTCATCTTCCCCTCTCCCCAGGGCAGGAGTCACTTTGGAGTGGAGCTGGTCCCTGTCGGGGGTTGCTTGTAGGATAAATACAGCACAAACTGCTTTGGAGGGACTCCTGCTGAATGGGGTGGGTTGGATGGGATGGATCTGTAGGAGAATGCAGGGGAGGGTGTTAACAGTGTTAGCTAGATAGGGGAGAGCGTTTGCGCTGTTTCCCCGCAGGGGTCAGGCTATCCAGGCAGGGGAGAGCCAGAGAGAAATGGTACCCATTATCTCTTTTGTTATTGGAAAAGTATCTTCAAGACACCTGTCCTCCAGCACATGTTCTAGGATTAGTAAAGAAATCTTTACACATACTCCAGGCAATTTTCAAAAAGTATATGTATTATATATTTTTTAAATTGAGATAAAAGCTGCCCTTTTAAAATATGCAATTTAGGGGGTGTAAGTATATTCACAAAGTTATACAATCATTGCTACTGTCAAATTCTGGGTTAATATCATCATCATCCCCAAAGAAACTCTGTATCCACTAGTCATCACTCCCAAATTCTTCCTCACTCGAGTTCATGGCAATAACTAATCTACTTTCTATCTCTATGGATCTGCCTTTTCTGAACATTTGATATATTGACTTTTGTGCCTGGCTTCTTTCATTTAGCATAATATTTTTGAGATCTGAGCATGTTTCCATGTTGTGAAATATTTCAGTACTTTATTTCTTTGTATGGATGGATAATATTCCATTTTATGGATATGCCATTTTTGCTTATCCATTCCTTAGTTGATGACATTGGGTTTCCCCCCACATTTTGGTCATTATGAACAATGCTGCTTTATTCATCTACAAGTTTTAAAAAATTTTTTGTTTATTTTGAGAGTGTGAGCAGAGGAGGGGCAGAGAGAGTTGGAGAGGGAGAATCCCAAGCAGGCTCTATCCTGTCAGCACACAGCCTGACATGAGCCTCGGTCCCACAAACTGTGAGATCGTGACTTGAGCCAAAATCAAGAGTTGGACATTCACCCAGGCACCCCCATCCACAAGTTTTTGTGTGGACATATGCTTTCAGTTTTCTTGGGTATATACTTAGAAGTGGAATTGCTGGGTTACATGGGAAACTCTATATTTAACTTTTTAAGGAACTGCCAAACCATTTCTAAAGTGGTTGCACTTTTTCATATTCCTATCAGCAATTTATGACAATTCAGTTTCTCTACATCTTTGTGAGCACTGCTTATAGCCAATTTTGTTTTTTTTTTTTGATAACCATCCTACCAGGTATGCAGTGGCATCACATTGTGGATTTGATTTGTATTTCTGTCGTGACTGAAGATGTTGATCATCTTATATGTTCTTGTTGTCCTTGACATATCTTCTTATATATCTTCGTCTGTTCAATCATTTGCCTATTTTTTGTTGGATAATTTGTCTTTTTATTATTGAGTTGTAAAGATTCTTTATATTTTGGTTTTTTTAAAAAAATAGTTTATTGTCAAATTGGTTTCCATACAACACCCAGTGCTCTTCCCCACAAGTGCCCT
This sequence comes from Suricata suricatta, assembly GCF_006229205.1. Lineage (NCBI taxonomy): Eukaryota > Metazoa > Chordata > Mammalia > Carnivora > Herpestidae > Suricata > Suricata suricatta. The sequence goes on from NC_043709.1 coordinate 69,146,660, forward strand.
CCTCCATCACCACCACCTCTTTTCCCCCTTCCCCTCTCTCAGTTCGTTTTCAGAATTCAATGGTCTCTCAGGTTTTGTGTCCCTCTGTCTCCCCAACTCTCTTTCCCTCTTCCCCTCCCCCTGGTCCTTCATTAGGTATCTCCTGTTCTTTTGTTAGACCTATGAGTGCAAACATACGGAATCTGTCCTCTGCCTGACTTATTTCGCTTAGCATGACACCCTCGAGGTCCATCCACTTTCCTACAAATGGCCAGATTTCATTCTTTCTCATTGCCATGTAGTACTCCATTGTATATATATACCACATCTTCTTGATCCACTCATTGGGTGATGGACATTTAGGCTCTTTCCATGTTTTGGCTATTGTCTCATCTGTGGTAGCATAAAATAGAAGGAGATTCTTTATATTTTGATTCAAGTCTCTCATCCAATATATGATTTACAAATATTTCCTTCCATTCTGTTTACTTTCTTGATAGTTTTCTTAACGCACACAAATTTATAACTTTGATCAAGTCCAGTTTATCTTTTTTTTCTTTTATCGCTTGTGCTTTTGATATCATATCTAAGAAATCAGTGCTTAATTCCAAGGTCACTAAGATTTATGCTTGTGTTTTGTTCTAAGAGTTTTATATTTTTGGGGACATCTGGGTGGCTCAGTTGGTTGAAAATATGACTTCGCTTAAGTCATGATCTCATGGTTCATCAGTTTGAGTCCTGCTTTGGGCTTTGTGCTGACAGCTCAGAGCCTGGAGTCTGCTATGGATTCTGTGTCTCCCTCTCTCTCTACCCTCCCCCCTCACACTCTGTCTCTTTCTCTCTGAAAAATAAATAAACAAAAGACATTTGAGAGTTTTATATTTTTGGTGCTTACATTTGTTTCACTGATAATTTTTGAGTTGATTTTTAAATGCAGCACGAGATAGGCATCCAAGTTGAATTCTTTTGCAAACAAATATCCAGTTGTCCCAACGTGATTTTTTGAAATGACAATTCTTTCTTCACTGACTTTTCTCATCACCTTTGCCAAAAATCTGTCAGTGTTAAGTGTTTATTTCTGTACTTTCAATTTTATTCCAATGATCTATATGTGTATCCTGTTGTCAGTACTATGCTGTCTGGATATCATATATTTGTATATATTTTAAATCAGGAAGCGTGAGTTCTGCAACCTGGTTCTTTTCCAAGACTGTTCTGGCTATCTTGGGTCTCTTACATTTACGTATGAATTTTTAAATTTTATTTATTTTGAGAGAGAGTGGGGGAGGGGCAGGGAGAGATGGAGAGAGAGAATCCCAAGCAGGCTCACACTGTCAGCACAAAGCCTGATGTGGGGCTCAAATCACAAACGGTGAGATTATGACCTGACCTGAGCTTAAATGACAGACCACCCTGAATTTTAGAATCACTCATACACTTATTCAATAGAACCAGATGGGATTTTCCTAAGGATTGCAATGAATCTGTAGATCAATTTGGGAAGTACTAGCTCTTAACAGTACTAAGTCTTCCAATCCCTGGTCTTTAATTTATATCAATTATGTTTTCTAGTCTTAGTTTTCAGCACACAGGTCTCCCACTTCTTTTGTCAAATTTATTCCTAAGTATTTTATTATATTTTATATTACTGGTACTGGAATAGTTTCTGTTTTGTTCAAATTAATTGATTAATAGTTTTGATAGGTTTTGTTGGTATGTTTAATGTCTCTTACATAGTATTTTAATTGTCATGATTCTACAAAAAACATGAAATCACAACTTCAAACAAGACAATTTTACATGAAAAACCAACCAGACTATTTTGATATTTTATATTTATAAGAATATAAGTATCTTTATATTTGTAAGCTAAACTCATACTCTGACTTAATGTTTCCCAAAGTTCATTTCTTTCCTTTCTACCTTCATTAGTATTGTGATATCTGCATGCTAGTTAATCTATTTTTAAAAATATAAAATTAAATAAATATATCTAAAAGGAAATTTTATATCAAAATTTAGAGAGCAAATATATAAATCACTTCTAATATACATTACTATAAATATATTACTATTAAAATGTTCTTTTATGTACCAACTAAAATTATTTTTAGGTAATCATAATTCTGGTACTCTTTGGCAATCTCTGCTAGAACCAGCTTAATTAACTTGATGAAATAGAAATTTCCCTACAATTTATTCTATGGTGGCTAGGTTATCCCTTAGTGACATGAAGGAGAGATTTAGAGTCATTATCTGAATACATAGGCAAAATACAAGAGTAAAGCCTCCAGTTCTTGGGAGCACCTAAAGGGTGTGCATCAGTCAGTGATACTGACACGAGTAAAATTTACTCTCATTCAGTGTTCCATGGATTACATCATGTTGCTATCTGATAAATATGAATAATTTCCTCCTAGAGGGTAGGAATTGTGTCTATGTAACTTGTCTCATACAGCATGCAGTGTAACATTATGTTCATTTGGGCACTTAATAAATGCAAGTTGATGATATAATGCATTTGTTAATCACCAATCATCCTGAAAAATAATGATGTACTCAGAGCTGATGGGTCCACCCCAGAGTTTTATTATTGAGGGTTAGACATTATTGGGAGGCCTCACTTAAAAGGAAACACAGTAGAAAATTGTTCAGCTTTTCGACAAAAAAGAGGGAGATTTTGTCCTTAAAATAATTAAATTTCTTTTCAAAGCTAAGAATTACCTGAGTGATTATTCTACTTGAATAATAACAATGTTTATTTAAATAACAATTTAAAGCATTTCATCTAGAAAAGAAAACACTTCATCTCTGGATTTTTAAACAGCTTTTCAATGAAAACCAGGCCACAGGATCCTTGGCAGGAAGAATTAGTTAAGGGCTAAGAGGTGGGGAAACAGACCCTTGGCTTATCTCTTGACAGTGGATTGTTGAAACGTTTTGAGAAGCACCCAAATTAGCTTCATTCCACACCCTATCTACCTGCAGGCCATTCCTGTCTCAAATTCCCAGTTCAGCTTCTTTAGGGCCAGGGACAATCTTCAAGAGGGGAAGTACCTTCTTAATAGTTATTGTCTTGGTCTAGCACTGTAAGAACTAAAAGAGTACTTGTATTCTAACTAGGACTGCTAGAGAGACATGACTTATGTAATCTGATTTTGAGTATAAAATTCCCCAGATGTAGTACCTCAGGAAAACGAAAAAAGAATCAGTGCAGCCAAAGAAAAGTAGGGAGGTATCGTTTAATAAACATATGAGAGTATTTAAGGATCTTTATATCTAATATAGGTTGTGAATTAAATTATAGACTGGCACCATGCTGCTATAAGCCTGGAAGTTAACCTTGAAATGAGTTGTAGTGTGGTTTTCAATTTATTTTGTTAAAGAAACAATGAGAACCTTTTCATTAAGAGCAGTTAACGCTTCTGTGCTGTGACCTGCATCTTTTCCACCTATAAAAGGTATGTTCCTGTATTTCTTTTGATTTCACTATAATTGTGATTGAAGAGTTGTTAGCTTGATTAAAAAGATAATAGGTTATCTACCGACTGGTAATGTAAGTAGAAATTCCTGCCCAAATGGGACAGGAAACCCCTTGATCAGATGCCCAGACCAAAGGTAATATAATTATTTGTTTTCCTGTTGAAAATGCCCTTCATAATTCAAGATGTTTGGATACTTAAGTGGAGAATTTAGGATTAGTAGAACAGTTGGTGTTCCAAAATCCTTAAGGTAAACATCTAGAAGGTCATAAATTTGGTTTGTTAGTTCTTTTAAAGACAGAGAAGTTTTGTTGAAGTATCAAAAAGTAAAGTCAGGAGGATGAATTTTTTTGTAAGAGTAAAACTAAAACAAGAGTTTCCTTTCCTACGGTTTCTTTTTAGAATAGCAAACACATAAAATAAGAAAGACAAAGCAGAGAGATTTGTATCTTTAAGTAACAGAAAATTGACGTTAATAGCTGAAAGGTCTCAGGTCTAAGGCCTCTTGGCACTGGGAAGGCTTGACACTTACACCTGCCAGTGCACATAAACCTTTGCTTTGATATGGCCAAGGTTGTTGAGTTAGATAATTTCCCTTCCTAGTCTTGTGTCTCCTTGGTACTGGGCACAACACATCTGTCCCTCTTTTAAATTTGTCTCTTTCCTTCCCTGCCTCTCTTTTTCCGCTAGTCTGGATGACCTGAGTTTGCGCTCCTCATTAAAGTTATAGCTTTTACTCCAGGCTTCTGGCTTACAGACGTAAACTAAGACAAGCATCCTCTCACACCTATTTGCTGAAAAATATGTATATAAATTGGGATTCAGTATTTTAACTCGTGTAACCATACAGCTTTAAGTATAAAACATTTCTGAATTAAATTACCATCATGGTTATTATGAATATACAAATGATAAATGGGTGGTAAATAGAAAAATAAACTTTATTGGTAATGTATCTTTTTTTTTAAATTACATTTATTTATTTTTGAGAGACAGAGAGAGACGGAGCGTGAACAGGGCAGGGGCAGAGAGAAAAAGAGATACAGAATCTCAAGCAGGCTCCAGGCTCTGAGCTAGCAGTTAGCACAGAGCCTGACATGGGGCTTGAACCCACTAACTGCGAGATCATGACCTAAGCCAAAGTTGGACACTCAACTGACTGAGCCATGCAGGTGCCCCTGTAATGTGTTTCTCAATGAAATGGAAATGGCGCTACTTCCCCTAATTAGTTTAGGTATCCTTGGATGATTATTTATGCTAGTGTATTTCCTGAGGCAATATACCTTAGTGGGTTTCAAGAGAATTACATCTTTCCTTGTTACAGGAGAAATGGCTCTTAGGAGATGTGGGAATGGAAAGCTTGCCTCTTTATCAGGCAGTCTTGGGACATTTTTGAATCATTATGAAACTTGATTACTAACAAAATATCAATGAATGTTAGAGAAATGTAGCTGCAAACAAAGACAGTGTAGACTCAGAGAGCTTAAGCCAGTTTTATTTTATTTTTTATTATAGTTTATTGTCAAATTGATTTCCATATAACATCCAGTGCTCATCACAAGTGCCTCCTCCATGGCCATCATACATTTTCCCCTCTTCCCCACCCTCATTAACCCTCAGTTTGTTCACAATTTTTAAGAGTCTCTGTGGTTTGCCTCCCTCCCTCTCCTTAACTATTTTTCCCTTCCCCCTCCCCCATGGTCCTCTGTTAAGTTTCTCCTGTTCCACATATGAGTGAAAACGTATGGTATTTGTCTTGTCTGCCTGACTTATTTCACTTAGCATAACACCCTCGAGTTTCATCCACATTGCTACAAATGGCCAGATTTCATTCTTTCTCATTGCCATGTAGTATTCCATTGTATATATAAACCACATTTTGATCCATTCATCAGTTGATGGACAATTAGACTCTTTCCATGATTTGGCTATTGTTGAGAGTGCTGCTATGAACATTGGGGTACATGTGCCCCTGTGCATCAGCACTTCTGTATCCCTTGGGTAACTTCCTAGCAGTGCTATTTTTGGGTCATCAGGGAGTTCTATTGTTAATTTTTTGAGGAACCTCCTCTGTTTCCCAGAGCGGCCGCACCAGTTTACATTCCCACCAACAGTGTAAGAGGGTGCCTGTCTCTCCACATCGTTGCCAGTATCTATAGTTTCCTGATTTGGTCATGTTAGCCACTCTGACCAGCATGAGGTGGTATCTCAGTGTGGTTTTGATTTGTATTTCCCTGATGATGAGTGATGTTGAGCATCATTTCATGTGTCTGTAGGCCATCTGAATGTCCTCTTTGAAGAAATGTCTGTTCATGCCTTCTGCCCATTTCTTCACTGGGTTATTTTTTAGGGGTGTGTGTGGAGTTTGGTGAGTTCCTTATAGATTTTGGATACTAGCCCTTTATCTGATATGTCATTTGCAACTATCTTTTCCCATTCTGTTGGTTGCCTATTAGTTTTGTTGATTGTTTCCTTTGCTGTGCAGAAGTTTTTCATCTTGATGACATCCCAATAGTTCATTTTTGCTTTTGATTTCCTTGCTTTTGGGGATGTGTCAAGTAAGAAATTGCTGTGGCTGAGGTCACTTAGTAAATAGTTATTGAATAAACTGAATAAATGGTTTTTTAATGTTTATTTTTGAGAGAGAAAGAGAGAGAGAGAGAGAAAGAGAGAGAGAGAGAGAGAGAGAGACCGAGACTGTAAGCAGGGGAGGGGCAGAGAGAGATGGAGACAGAATCTGAAACATGCGCCAGGCTCTGAGCTGTCAGCACAGAGCCTGACATGGGGCTCCAACTCAGGGACCATGAGATTATCAGCTGCGCCGAAGTAGGATGCTTAACCAACTGAGGCACTCAGGTGCCCCAGAATAAATAAATGTTTAAATTGGCAATCTTACACCATAATTTTCAGTGGTATATCTAATAGTCACAGAAAAACATTATATTAGCTTTCAAATTTAGATATCAAAATAAGTTGATAAAGGGTACTGATTTGTAAAACAATAAGTTCATTCACTACCAATATTTTGTTCCAGACAACTCTCCACTCTTATGCTTAAAAAGGCATATATGCTATGAGAAATTATGCAGAAGCTTTAGAAAAAACTTGGAAAAATAAAGAGAAACAAATTACCTAGAATATCATCTTTGTGAAATAACTACTAAAATGTCTTTAGAAATTTCTGCATCTGATCTACTCTGCCACATTTTATTGACAGTTTTCTATATCAGCATCACAAAGGAAAGAATGTATCTCAAAAATGCTACATTTTAACAAATATGGTGTAAATGAAACTTACGATTTTTCTTTCCTCTTTGGCCTCAGATGTATTTTTAAAACTTTATTACCTCCTAACATTCTTTTTATCTGGCCACATTTCCATTGTTCTCATATCCTGGGAATTCTTGAATAATGTATATTTACTCTGTTTGGTATCATGATTTATTTTATTGGTTAATCCTATTTAAAAAAAACATACCATCATATTCATCATATCCATATCTCACAGATGTTCTACAGTTTCATCCTCAGGGTCAGCTCCTTTCTCTCCCTGAAACATCTGAAAACTTATGCATTTTCAAGATCTGAAGAGATGTATTTTTTATTTGGGAGAAAATCACTATTTTTCACTCATTTATTAGCTTGTTAGTGGAATCTTGAACCAGTAATCCAAAAGTCTGCAGATAAAGAACATGACCATGGGCGCCTGGGTGGCTCAGTCAGTTAAGCGTCCAGCTTTGGCTCAGGTCATGATCTCACGGTTCATGGGTTCAAGCCCCGTGTTGGGCTCTGTGCTGACACCTAGCTCAGAGCCTGGAGCCTGCTTCAGATTCTGTCTCCCTCTCTCTCTGACCCTCCCCTGCTCGTGCTGTTTCTGTCTCTCAAAAATAAAAAATAATTAAAAAAAAAACCATAAAAAAGAACAGACAATTTTCCATGATAAGTACAACAATATTTGCAGCTCAAAGAGCAAAAGTAAACACAGAAGAGATGCTTGGGTTTCAGTTAAAAGAAGGATCTACCTGAAATCTGAAATAAGAAGAAAATGGAGTACCTGGGGGGCTCAGTCAGTTAAGCATCCAGCTCTGGGTTTGGGCTCAGGTCATGATCTCACGGGTTGTGCTGACAGTGTGGAACCTACTTGGGATTTGCTCTCTCTCTGCCCCTCCCCTGCGCTCTCCCTCTCTCTTTCAAAATAAATAAACTTATAAAAAATTTTTAAAAAAGAAAAACCAATAATTTTTAACCCTGAAGTCATTGGGGGAGAAGATATAAAAATAAAACTTAAACAATGAACTAATTTTTACTTAAAAAGGCTATAAGAAACTCATTCATATATACATTTTTCATTAATCTAACCATATACTTTATACCCTTTAAAAATGGTTGAAATGGTCCCTTTTAGTCAAAGCAATGTTGTCTCAGTCTATTATTACCTTTATAGCATGTTTTCAGAAAGATAATGGGTCACAGATGATGACATGAATCCTCATGAGCTATTTTCTTATTATAAAAAGAGTTCATGACCCTTCAAGATAAGTGATTTTATCATAGAAATAAGGAATAGTACAGGAGATCCTATTTCAAAAACAAAGTATAGTCTATTTTAACATTTAAATGGAACAACGTTTTTCTGATAATAGATTTTTTTTAAGATAGAAGTCAACATATAGCATGATTACAGATGTTCAAATTAATGTGAAGAATGTGTTCCAAAGAAGACAGATGTTTCAGAGATAAAGTTATTTTCATTGCTTTTAGAAACATCAAAAATAGTTGTAAGAAATCTGTTTCTTAGGTTTTCCTAGGACCGTGTGACCTTGAGCTAACCTGTCACTGTACTTTGTTATTGCCAAAGAAATTCAGATTGATATTCAGTGAGAAAAAGATTCTTGGAAACTTTAGAATAAAATGTATACTTTGTCAGTGAGTGTTGCTGTATAGGTCAACTTGTGACCGTCTGTCTTTTTGTAACAGCTACATGTCAAGGTCTTAACCACGAACCACCATCTTCACTACTTAAAGATTTGGTAACTGTTTGTGATTTTACCTTTTCACTCATGTCTCTCTAACCCTTTCTTTAATGTTAATCTCCTCTTTTGTAATAGCTTTCCAGGAAATTGGTGGATCTGGATGACTTCTTCCTTGTTTCCTACAGTTATGCTTAGCTATACCACCGAGCGCTAATTTCTTTGCTTCCTACCTAACACATGGACAATATATTTCTGCTCCTGACAGTCTGGAAATTCAACCATCTTCCTTTCACCTTAGTGATAACACCTTAGTCACCTACCAAGGTCTTGTTTTTAGTTATTCTTGCTGATTATTTATTACAAGGAATGTATCACATATAGTTCATTAGAAAAATGTTATCAGGGTGCCTGGATGGTTTAGTCAATTAAGCATCTGATCTTGATTTCAGCTCAGGTCATGATCACGGTTGGTGGGATCAAGCCCTGCATCAGGCTTAGCACTGACAGTGTGGAGCCTGCTTGAGATTCCCTCTCCCTCTCTCTTTCTACCTCTCCCACTTGTACATGCTCTCTCTCTCAATCTCAAAATAAATAAACTTAAAAAAAGAAAAATGTTATCAATTTTAATGAGCCAATAAGTAATAAATTTTAAAATGTGACAGTGAAGAATCTGATTATTTATTGATTAAAGCTAGAAAAAAATAGCATTATGACTAGAAAGTTAGAGTCACACAATGGAATTGGTGGAGTTTGTGATAGGACAATTACATAACAAAAGCAAAGTTTTCATTTTTATAATGCTTTTTAGGTTTTTATAAAAGCCAGTCTGATCCAAACAACAATTCTATGCATTAGGTATTTTTATAAATTTAATTTACAATTAAGGAGCATAAGGCTTAGGGAGTGTAATGAGTTGTTCTAGGAAATGTACCTAGCAAGTTGCAGAGAGGGTCTCCTGTTACGTGATTTTTTTCATGACAGCATGTCTACCTTAGGAGTTAACAAATAAGATATAAGAGGAGAAAAGAGGAGGAGAAGATTAGGTTTCACCTAATTCCCATTTTTTCCCTTTTATTTGGCCAGAAAATATCTTACTATTTTAAATATTGCCAGAATGTATTCATTGGGGAGTGGGGTGGGGGGTGGTTCCTGGCTTTTCTATCCATTTCCATTAGAATGGATTAATTTATTACCCTTCTTACTTCAGTTTAGCCGTTTTGGAAGAACTCAAGTTTGTTGGCGTTGAGAACTGAGAAAGTCCATTTTAATAGGAAACAGAGATTTCCCTTGAAGGGGGTTATGGACCTGTGACCGGGAAGTTGGGGCGGGAGAAGGGTGTGGGAGTTGAAATGGTATGAAATGGAACCCAGACAGACAAATTTAGCCCATTTTCTTCTGTGCTGAGGACCAGAGAGCAAACCTGGATGGAAGTAAGGCAAGACTAAGCTTAGTAAGATGATACTCTGATTCAATTTTCTTTCCTGCCTCATTCATCTTACCCTGGTCCTACTAGGAAAGCCGTTGTCAGAAGATAGGGTTTCATGGTGGAGCACTTGTGTTCGTGTCAGTTAGGAGAACAATCTGTTGTGGCTGAGATTGACAGGGGTGAACTGAGGCGGGTGGGGAGGCAGAGGCAGAAGCTGCCATTTGTGCTTTGTTCTATCATTAATGGGAAACAGACAGTCCAAACGCCTCTTGTAAACCTCAATTTTACTCTATCAGACACTGTAGGCATTCTCATGGCCTCCTTTATTCTGTCTTTATACTATGAATATGTAGCCCTTTCAAAGAAGGCACCAGCATTTTAAACATATGTTTTACACTATGAAGAGTTATCTGAATAGAAATTAGTGAGCTCCTCCTTAGGATCAGGTTACATGCCAATGTACATATTTGCTTTCACAGATCCCTTCAGAGTGACCCAAAGGGCAGCTGGGCATTTATATAAGAAGAGAGAATTTACAATAATGGCCCCGTGTTTGATGAATGAATTTTACCTAAATTGAAATACAACAAAGGAGCTACAGAGTCCATTTCAATTTAATACTTTCATATTTTTTAAAACATGGGCATTTATTTAAAAGCCTGAAGTATCCATTTCTGAGTAGAATACCCTTTCCACACAAGTTCTTCCTCATTCACCAAATTCTTTTTTCCTATTTAGAAAATTTTCATTCCATAATGACTCATATTTATTTGAGAGAGGATCCCATAAGCTCTGGAGATAAACTAAAGAATAAGGAATATAATCTCTTGTAAAAAATGTCTTTAAAATATTTTTAGAAAGATTTGGAAATTTAAAATAAATATCCCAAATTTTCATGGTTGATTTCTCCAATTCTGTGATGAACTAGCTTATTCATCAGAGCCTGTGACATGTGAGATTGTAATCTGTAGACAAACAGCTGAAATTATTTGTTTGTGTGAATTTAACATATATTTTACCATTTTATAAAAGTTCCCATCTTGATTATAGAATCTGCTTTCAGGGAATTGGCTAGAATCTATACATGAAGTTACAGATGGTTATTTTCATATAACATTTGATTCTTAATCTGAGGACACATTTGGACTTTAAAATTCAGTAGCAGCTTACAGTGAGAGCACCTGCTCTCCTGATCCAAGACAAGTGTTGGACAAATGCAAAAACTGCTCCTCAAAAGACAAGCTAACTGAAATACTTTCCTGGTACTTAGAAAAGTCATGATTTTCAAGCATCTCAATCAGAACCCTGTACTTTCTGGGCTACCTGGGTGGCTCAGTCAGTTAAGTGTCCAACTTCTGCTCAGGTCATGATTTCGCCTTTTCTGAGTACGAACCTTGTGTGGGGCTCTGTGCTGACAGCTCAGAGCCTGAAGTCTTCCAGGTCTGTGTCTCCCTCTCTCTGCTCCTCCCCTGCTCCTGCTTTCTCTCTCTTTCTCTCTCTCTTTCTTTCTTTCTTTCTTTTTCTTTCTTTCTTTCTCTCTCTCTCTCTCTCTCTCTCTCTCTCTCTCTCTTTCTCTCTCTCTCTCTCTCTCTCTCTCTCTTTCTTTCTTTTCTATTCTTTTCTTTTCTTTTCTTTTCTTTCTTTCTCCTTTCAAAAGATAGGCAAGACAGAAATTAAACTTGTAGGTATTTCCTGTTTCGAATATTGTTTTTTATTTTTAGGGTAGTGATACAGCTTATTATGCATTTCAGGTCATTTAAAATGTTTCAAGGACTCCTGGGTGGCTCAGCGGGTTCAACTTCTGACTCTTGATTTCGGCTCATGATCTCATAGTTTGTGGGATGGACCCCACATCCACATCTGGGCTCTGCACTCACAGTTCAGAGCCTGCTTGGGATTCTCTGTCTCTCTATCTCTCTGCCCCTCCCCCACTCACAAGCACCTGTGTGCTCTCTCTTACAAAAATAAATAAATAAACATTAAAAAAATCATTCAGTGGAATGTAGAATTGGAATCTATTTTAATTTATTCAGATTAAAGCAAATTAAATCAGAATTTCTGATAACATACTAGCATACATTAAATTTTATATTTGAACTGTAAATGTTTAGTAATAAGCAAATTTACAGTAACATAGTAGATGATATCCAGCCAACTTACAAAGTAAAATTTTTCTTCAAAGTTTTAGCACAGCAATTATAGATATGCAAATTATTTTACTAAATAAAAATATTGCCTGTGTTAAAAACTTGCATAGTGTCTATTTAGAAATATACTCAAGCCGTTCTGCCTCATATAGATAAGCAGTAAATTTGCATTCCTTTAAATTTTTCTGAAAGGCTGTTTTGAAATTATACTTCAAATAGTCTGGGCACCTCTTGGGTCCATGAAGGAAAGGTGTGAAATGATCAGAGGAGGAAGGATCCAAAGAGGCAGAAACTTAATGATTAGAAAGCCAGAAGAGATTATTGTCCAGGCTGTCAAGGGAGTAGCTTGGAGAATCAGTGCATGTTAACAGTGTTAATGCGGCAGAAAGGTCCGGTAAAATAAAGGTTGGAAAGATTACATTGCATTTGGCAATTTATAGTTCATCGGTGACCTTCCTAAAAGCAGTTTGAGTGGAATGGTATGGTTGAAAATCACACTGTTGAGGCTGATCGACAAACTGGGAAGTGAAAACATTAAACAGGTCAGGATTAATTTTTTCAAGTCTGAATAGTTAAGGAAGGCAGTAGAGCAACAAAGGAAATTGCAGTTTTGAGGAAAAGAGACAATTGAGCTTGTTTGTATCTAGTAAGGAAAAGCCCATTGTCAGGAGAGAAGGTTGAAAAGAGAGAAGAGAGGTGATCAATAAATACTTACTGAATACATGAATTCCTTTATCTTATTAGTCCAAATGAAGTTACACAAAGAATCAGCTTCTTCTTTGAACTCTGTTTAAAGTTCAAAATCAGGACAGGATAAAAAGAATTTCTAGGAGTTACAAAATTGTATTTGTGTCTAAAGTTTATTAATGATGCAATCCAACTATTTTAAAAATCTCCTTCCATTATTGTTTTTTCTCATGAACTCTCATCCAACTGGGAAGTATTTCCTACTTCCTATTTAGGGGAGGAGATTGGGGAAGATTAATATTGAGTCTTAAATGTTTGCTAAATTCACCAATTGCCACTGTTGACTAGATTTTTCTTCATGGGAGGATTTTTAAATTATTATTCAATCCATTTAATAGATATAGAAATGTATATTTAAAAAACATAGGACTATTCAAAGTTTCTTTTCTGTGTTTCTAAGTTTGTTTTTCTACAAATGTATTAATTTCACTTAATATTTCAAATTAATAGGCATAAATTTTTTCAGTAATTTTTATTATCTTTAAATAAGAGCTATAAATCATCCCTGATACTGGCAACTTGTGTGTGTGTGTGTGTGTGTGTGTGTGTGCGTGTGCATGTGTGTGTTTTAACTTTTTTCTTGTCAATCTTATCAGAGATTTATTAATTTTGTTAGTCTTTTCAAAGAACACACTTTTGACTTTGTTGATTTTTTTCTATTATAGGTTTGTTTATATTTCATTGATTTCTATTCTTTAGTATTTCCTTTCTTCTACTTTTTTGAATTATTTTGTTATTCTTTTCCTAATTTTTTAAGATGAATACTTAAATAATATATTTTCAGTTTTTATTCTTTTTATACCAGTGTTTAAAGACATACATTTTTCTTTATGCATAATTCTACTTGCATCCCACACATTTTGATATACCATATTTTCACTATTAGCTTAAATATTTTTAAATTTATATCTTTTTTCTTTAACCCATGACCTATTTAAAAAGTGTTTTCCTAAGTTTCAAAGTATTTGTGGCTTTAAAGATGATATTTTTGATAATGATTTCTAGCTTAATCCTACTATAGTATAGAGCTTCTATGAACTTAATATTTGTCGAGATTTGCTTTGTTATTTAGCATATTATCAATTTTGGTTAATGATTTATGTACACTTTAAACTAATGTGTACCTTGAAGTTTAGGGCGCAGTGTTCCACATATGTCAGTGAGGTCAATGTTGATAATTGTGTTATGTCCACGCTGTGTGTGTTCTTGTTCTGTCAATGCTGAGAGCAGTGTGTTAAAATCTTCCATCCTAAGTACATATTTGTGTGTTTATCAAATTTTAGGTTTTTTTCAAATTTGCTTTACACATTTGAGGCTATATTATTATGTGCCTACAGATTTGAATTTTATATCTTTCTGGTGGATTGTTACTTCCATATAATGAAATGTCTCTCTTTATCTTTAGTAATGCTTCTGCCTTAAAGCTTATTCTGTATGAAATAGCCTTATAAGCATATTGTCTTATAGTTAAAATTTGCCTCATACATCTCTGTCTACTTAAAACAAAAAAAAAAGTTCTGGGCCTTTATGTCTTGATGTATGTCTTATGAACATATAGTTTTTTTTTTAATGTTTTATTTATTTTTGATACAGAGAGAGACAGAGCATGAGAGGGGGAGGGTCAGAGAGAGAAGGAGACAGAACTGGAAGCAGGCTCCAGGCTCTGAGCTAGCTGTCAGCACAGAGCCCGATGCGGGGCTCAAACCCACGAACGTGAGATCTGACCTGAGCCGAAGCCGGAGGCTTAACCAACTGAGCCACCCAGGCACCTCAGTTGTTATTTAATCTATTTTAATAATCTTTGAATTTTAGTTGAGGTATTTAATACTTCTACATTAAGGTAGTTATTGTTATATTTAGTATAAATCTTTTAAAAATTTTCTTTGTGTTTTATTTTCCCTTATTATTTTCTTTCAGGTTAATCAAGTGATTTCTATCATTCCATTTTTTAAATTTATCTAAGTGGTTAAGAAGCAGAAGGACAGGACATTTTACTCATTTAATACTTTGTATACTTTTATGGAAACACTTTTGGTTGTGTTTATATTTTTTAATAGATATTGTAAAAATAAAGGTATTTTGCTCAGAGTTTCTGAAAAATTATTTGGCCAATCTATCACAGAATTTTCTGTTGACTTCAGGTGAAATCAGTGAAGGTTGTTTTTTGGATCACAATTCAGAAGGATCATTTCAAGATAGGTAGAGAGTTATGACAGAGGTAAAATATGCATATTTAAACTTTGATTTATATTGAAGGTGACAGGAGATTATGATTAAGTTAGATGTTGCCAATGAGTCACTAATATCTAGGTTCCTTTTACAGGAAAATGGTAAATTGATAGGGAAAATAATAAGAAAAAGTAAGTTAAAATAGCTACTGTGTTATTTCCAAAGTAAGTAATTATGGTAACATGCATATAACTACCTCACAGTTTTAAAGGTCAACTGCTCCTTTAAATACTTCAGGGGTGAATAGGTGATTATTGTGTATCTTCGTTCTTATTTTCTCTGTTAAATAGAATAAAGTCAGTGCAACAAATATAGAAGTCTTT
Source organism: Suricata suricatta (assembly GCF_006229205.1). Taxonomy (NCBI): domain Eukaryota; kingdom Metazoa; phylum Chordata; class Mammalia; order Carnivora; family Herpestidae; genus Suricata; species Suricata suricatta. The sequence continues at coordinate 69,161,966 of NC_043709.1, forward strand.
CTTTTGTTCCAATGCTTTTTCCTACTAGGCTCTAGGCAAATTTCTAAAAATATTTATACCTATCTAAGCAGGGTAACTAAATGTCATTGCATATTAGAATTTTGACTTCTGTTAGTCAGCTTGGACTGCAGAAGATAATTATGAAGTAAAGTGAAACTTTGAATTTATGTTGTTTATGAGTCCCTGTTACGCTTCTCCCATTTAAGTTGCACAGACAGTAGGCATTGCTTAATGCTCCCAGCAATGACACGTGTCAACACACGTGGCCAACCAGGAAGCACACTGGATCCTTCATGTCTGGGTTGGTATTGCGGGTTAGCCAAATAGCCATGGAATGCTCCTGTGATTGACCTTAGGTGGTCAGTTTCTAGTCAGTCCTAGAAGTCAAACTCATACAGAATGGCTCCCAAGCAAGTGAAAATAGGCATTTACTATAAATCACATTTTTAGTAGAAAGCATTTGGCATGGCCCAAGGCCCAGGTATACAAAGTTGCTTGGTTAGGCAGGATATTCCCAGGATTACAGGTTATTTCCCAGGAGCCAAAGGAGGACCCTTGGAATGTGTAGGGTTTGGACAAACCAGGACTCAGTTAATCTTTACTGCACACACAAATATGCATATACATATGCAAATATATAAGTATATGCAAATACATATATTTAAGGTTTTGGTGAGGGTGAGTATAGGAGAAAAATTATTGAATTATCAACTTGAAAATTTTTCAGGTTAAACCATTAACAACAATATTCTACTACCCTCATCATTTTGTAAAATAAATGACCATTTTAATGGCAAAAAAAGACAGAAGGACGTAATTGCATAAGAAGAATGTTCTTATCATTAAAAGACATTTATACACACATACATACCTCCAGAGAATAAAAATATTATTAAAATGTATAAATTTATTACAAAAAACCTTATTTATAGCATTCCTGTATATAATTTTTTCCAGGAACAACTGTCAGTTTGGGAATCTAAATTTTATTATATACCACAAAGTAGATCTTTCTGTAGCTTTCCATTCATAGCTTTTCCCTATACTATGTTATTTTTCCACAGATTAATGTAAAAAATACTAGTTCATATAGGAATGTAACACAAAATAGAAAAAAATATATTTGAAATGTTCTGGGAAAACTGAGAATGTCTGAGCAGTGATTGCCCCCTGGGCGACTCCAGTGGGACTGACGGTCAATGACGGCTCCATGGAGGGCTCACGGGTTCTCACCTGAGAACTGTGGGCTTGGATGGACAGCAGCTGCCTCAAAAGCATCAGTCCAGAATTTACCTGAGAAATATGTTTTGAATCAGAACAATACCAGGTCACAGAAAAGTATTTTGGAAACCACTAGGACAAATGAGCTTTTAGGGTTCTACTGCAAATTACCTGATTTCGGGAAACAAATTAAAAAATAGATATTGCTTTTAAGAGATTTGTGATACATCTTCAAAAACAAAACTAATAGGAATGAAAGAATACAATGGAAGTAAATGCCAAATACATGGACTAACTATACAGAGATGAGAAGATTTTAGAATGATGGAAAGTCTGAGGGAAGATGTCGAATTTGATCTGGGCCATAAAGAACTAGTGGAGAGAGAGGCTTTCTAGATGGGAGGAAGAGCACAAGTCGAGGCACAGCCTAATCGTAGGTCTGCCTGTGGTGGAAAGGGTCTTATGAAAGTGAAGACAATTTTTTTTAGATGTTTATTTAGAGGAGAAGCAGAGAGAGAGAGAAAGAGACCCCCAATCATGTTCAGTGCTATCAGTGCAGAGCCTGGCATAGGGTTCCATCTCATGTACCATGAGATCATGACCTGAACCAAAATCAAGAGTTGGACACCTAACTGACTCAGCCACCTAGGTGCCCCAGTGAAACAATTTCACTTCATAGGGAAGGACTAAATTAGGGAGGTCTAGAAAGTTAGGCTGCAGAGTTAGACTATGAATTGTGGCGAACAACATGTATAGATTTTTGAGGCGGAGGGTGACTTCACTTAATTTCTTTAGCAGATCTATATTGGGCACTACTTTATACCAGACAACATATATAGTATTTATAAAGGAGTGACTATGTCAGATATAATCTGTGCTGTTAAATCCTGAATAACTGGGTCTCTGGGGGAAAAATAAGTCCTGATTCATAGCATTCCCTGGTATCTGTAATATAAATACACCTATCAGAGCCAATTTCAAGTTATCAACATGACATCAGAGGATTCAGAGTTGAGAAGAGATAGGCTCATAATCTGCTCTTGCTAGCTAGTGCGAGCCAGCTCCTGCACACCACCAGATAATTTCAGCTCTCTGAATCTTAAAAGTGATATTTCTGTAAAATTCAGCTTGCAATAGTGCTAAGGGTGCCTTGGCAGAGGGAGGAGATACCAGCCCTAGGCTGTTTCCTGGATCCAGACACTGCAACGGGTGCTATGCAGGAGTGGTGGCAATGAGAATGGGAAGAAGTGTGGATAATGGAAGCATTTTAAAGAAAGTAATGGTGGAGGGCACCTGGGTGTCTCAGTCAGTTAAGTGTCTCACTTTGGCTCAGGTCATGATCTCACAGTTCATGGGTTCAAGCCCCGTAGTGGACTCTGTGCTGTCAGCTCAGGGCCTGCTTGCGATTCTCTCTCTTCGTCTCTCTCTCTGCCTCTCTCCCACTTGTACTCTCTTCCCTATCTTAAAATAAATAAATAAAACTAAAAGAAAGAAAGAGAGAAAAAAGGAAGGAAGGGAGAAAGGAATGGTGGCATTTGGAAACACAATGGTGAGTGATGAAGGGAAAGCCAAAGATTGATTTCAGAGCATTGAATTCAGGAGACTGGGAGGACTATTATTAGAAAAGGAATGATTGGCATATTAACCATCCTAACTCTGCACTCCTGTGCCCTTTCACCCCAGCAGCTGGGGCTCCTTCACTTCTTTTTTTGGCTGAATTCTATCCCAGGCTTTGGTACGAATGTTGGCCTCTGCTAAGAAAGTTCTTAAAAACTATGAGAGGCAGCTGTGTGATAAAATGAACTGAATCCTGGGTTCAGGAACTGAAGATTTGGTTTCAAATCCTGGGTCGACTATTTGCAGGCAATGCGACCTTGGACAGTTTACTTCCAGCCATTAGCTTCCAGTTTCCACATGTGAACACTTAGGATCATTATGATTACCATTTCATCTTCACATATACTATCTCACTTAATCTTCAAAATAAATCTGAGCAGAAGACCATTCAAGTATTATAAATGCCCCATATTATTCATGAGGAAAATGCAAGTCAGAGAACTTTGAAGACGTCCCTAGGACATATAGCTTACAATAGAAACAGGAATTCAGGTGTTTTGAATGCAAATATTAACAGTAGTTAAATTTTTAAAAATCTTAACTATGTAACAGGGATTTTATATTTGCTAAATGTTTCACTTATATTATCTCAATTAATCTCACCATCACACTGTAAACTACTACCCCTGTTTAATGGATCTGAGGTTTAGAACTTAGGCAAGTTGCCCACATTGGAGAGCTATTTGGTAGTGAAACCCATATTTTTCCCATGACACATTAGTTTTCTTCTCTTTTAAGGGACGGTATAGCAGATGTTATAATAAAAGTATTTGGTAAACTTAACTCCACTTTAGGTTCCTTTTTGTTAACTCTTTTGTTATTTTCTATCTTTATTTTTTTTTGAGAGAGAGAGAGAGTTTGCATGAAAGTGAGCATGAGCAAGGGAGAGGCAGAGAGATAGGGGCGGGGCCGGGGGAGAGAATCCCAAGCAGGCTCTGTGCCTACAGCGCAGAGCATGATGTGGGGCTTGATGTCACAACCATGAGATCATGACCTGAGCTGAAGCCGGGAGTTGGACGCTCACCTGATTGAGCCGCCCAGGCGCCCTGGTATTTCTATTTTCAAATTAAATAACCAAGCATTCAATTTCATTTGAGATTAAACACTTACAGATACTAAAATTATGTAAATATACAAGTAGAGTTTAATCTGCTTATCATGTTAATGAAGCTGTGGCTTTAGTGCTCTAAACCAAAGTATAAGATTATATTTTGATTAAAAACAGACTTTAATCAATTTATTTTCACTAGAAGAATGAGTGCACAGTTGGACATTAAAATTAATATTAAATTGAGGGGCGCCTGGATGGTTCAGTCAGTTAAGCATCTGACTTTGGCTCAGTTCATGATCTCATGCTTCATAAGTTGGAGCCCCACGTTGGGCTCTGTGGTGTCAGCTGTGTGGAGCCTGGAGCCTGCTTCAGAGTCTGTCTCCCTCTCTCTCTGCCCCTCCCCTGCTCACATTCTGTCTCTCTCTCAAAAATAAATAAACATATAATTAAAAATAATATTAAATTGATAATGTAGTTATAATTTTAGGGGTATGATGGTTTTGCATTTTATTTTATTTAAAAATTTTTTAAATTTTATTTATTTTTGAGAGGCAGAGACAGAGCGCAAGTGGGGGAGGGGCAGAGAGAGAGGGAGACACGGAATCTGAAGCAGGCTCCAGGCTCCCAGCTTTCAGCAGGAGCTGGAACTCATGAAAGGCCAGATTATGACCTGAGCTGAAGTCAGATGCTTAACCGACTGAGCCACCCAGGCACCACATGTTTTCATATTTTAAATTATAGGGGCGCCTGGGTGGCTCAGTTGGTTAGGCCTCCGGCTTCGGCTCAGGTCAGATCTCACGTTCGTGGGTTCGAGCCCCGCGTCAGGCTCTGTACTGACAGCTAGCTCAGAGCCTGGAGCCTGCTTCTGATTCTGTCTCCTTCTCTCTCTGCCCCTCCCCCTCTCATGCTCTGTCTCTCTCTGTATTAAAAATAAATAAAACATTAAAAAATTAAAAAAAATTATATATTATAGTTAGAATTTCACATTTCACAAGAAATTATTTTTGTATTTCTAGGAGCTATGAGGGGGACAATCATTTTTAAAAATTTAGAAAACTCCAAGAATAAAGAAATAAATTTAAATGACACAATTAGTAGATAGATTCAATTCCTGTCAAATAGTGTTTCTAGGCAGTGCCTGAGGAAAATGCCATCTGACCAAAGGCCATTCAAACTGCATGTAAGAAAAAAACTAAACTATTTCAGGAAACTATATTTAAATTGTTTAATTATCAGCTTTTCCTACAATTCCAATTAAACATAAATCCAAGAAGCATGCACAATTATAAGTTTATACAATTATGTCTATTTGTAAAACTGTAAAAGATTACAAGTAAACATATAGGCCAGGTAAATTTTTCCCTTGGGATATTGGACAAAATTGCTATGATATGATGACAGGTTTATAATATCCTCTGAAAATTCAACTTATATAAGCTGTTATACCAATGCCTTTACTTAGAAATATTTGTTTTCACTGTGCCACTGAAATAGTTTTATTGGATCTACTTGGCCAGTTAATGAAAGTTTATGATGGATAAATAAAAATGTGTTTAAGTACAGCATAGTTTACTTCCTATGGATCTCCTGCAAAATGTTATTAGAAAAAGAAGTCATTCCGATGTATTTGCATATTTTCCTGTGTGTTTGATTAAATGACAGAGAAAGACAGTGATCTTTCACTGGATCTTGTCGTCAGAATAAAACTGCAACTGTTTACCAGGTCTGCTCTTACTTCTCAGCCAGCATTAGATGTTCTTCTGATTTTTCCATCAATAAATAATCCTCTAATTTACTTGATGGAATACATCCATACAATGTCTTCTTTTTAAAAATCACACAAATGGGGCCCCTGGGTGGCTCAGTCGGTTGAGAATCCAGACTTTGGCTCAGGTCATGATCTCACATTCGTGAGTTTGAGCCCCACGTTGGGCTCTGTGCTGACAGCTCAGAGCCTGGAGCCTGCTTCGGATTCTGTGTCTCTTTCTCTCTGCCCCTCCCCTGCTCATGCTGTCTCTCTCTCTGTGTACAAAATAAATAAAACATTAAAAAAAAGTTTTTTAATCACACAAATAAAAAACCAATGAATTATATAAATCATACATAACACTACCATTAAAAATAATCTAATTATTCCATTTTCCATGATTCCTTTTGAGATTATTTAAATCTAAACCAAATATTCTTCAGAACCTAAAGCTAATGTCTAAAATTGTTGTCTTAATTTACATTCTAAATTATTTTCTTAAGTAATATTTTCTCAAGAATTGAAACAAAGGAGCCCATGAAACTTAACAAAATTTTATCATTCTACCCATATCTCAGGTTGGATTTCCCAGGAACTCAAAAGAGATTAATAAATAGGATATTTATTAGAGAGTACTCTTGGGATCAACCCTGTAGAAGGGATGTGACAAAAGCAGGGGTAGAACAGAGAAAAAAGTTGAGCTGTGATGTGGTCCAAATGAAGCCCTCAGCCAGCTCTTGGGGAGGTCTGGACACAGGGGGGCTTTTCAATTATCCTGAGTTCAAGCAAGGGGTTTGCATCCCGTACGAACACTGAATACGGACTGCTTTTGAAGACGTGAGCTGAGGGGAGGCAGTTTCCTTAAGCCAAGGCTTTCCTCCTAAAGAGAGCTGTTTCTGGCCGTACTCCCAGTGGCTTTGTTCTTATTTATTTTGACTTGATTTTATTAGAGCTTTTTTTCATCCTCGATGTTCATAAAGAGTGAAGATAACCCAAGTATGTGGCCTATTACTTAAACTCATGGCAGGTGTGAATTGGAGTACTTCACTGGCAATCGCAGATTTAGTACGGCTTTTCTCCAATAACATATATCTATCATCATAGTTAGGTTGGCATTTAAGAAATGAAGAGAAAATAAAGATGGGAATACAAAATATCAATTTATACAGTTTACTTTATCACCATAAAATTCTAGACTCCCATGCGATGATAAAGAATGGAATATAACAAAGCGTGGAGGCATTTTTCACAAGAAAAAACCCTTTTTTACAACTTGTTTTTATTTTTTAAATATGTGTATGTATATATTTATTTATCTAGAGAGCACATGAGTGGGCAGGGGTGCAGAGAGAGAGGGAGAGAGAGAATCCCAAGCAGGCTCCGCGCCGTTAGCACGGAGCCTGTTGCAGGGCTCAAACTAATGAACCATGAGATCATGACCGGAGACAAAATCCAGAGTTGGACACTTAATCAACTGAGCCACCCAGGTGCCCCTCACAAGATACACTTTTTTTTTAACGTTTATTTTGAGAAAGAGAGAGGGAGAGAGCCAGTGAGCAAGCACACACAAGTGGGGGAGGGGCAGAGAGTGGGGTGTACAGAGAATCTGAGGCAGGTTCGTTGGTGCTGACAACAGAGAACCTGATTCAGGACTTGAATTCTCAAACTGAAAGATCATGACCTGAGCCAAAGTAAGATGCTTAACTGACTGAGCCATCCAGGTGTCCCATAAGATAAACTCTATAACAGGATATCAAGTGAGATTTTTCCTGTTTTTCTTGTAGTTCTCCTAATGTCAAACTAAGAAGAAAAAAATCCTAAAATCAGTATAGCCTATATTCAAGGAGCTTCCAGAAGTTGGGGTTAGCCATCTTCCTGCAGGTCTTGTTAAATTAGATAGCTGACCCTATCAACAATAACCACTTTCGCCTCCTCTTCCAGCAGTTAAAGTAAAAATAGGCCAAAGAGAACACAAGAGTCAGTCTTTTGGGGAGAGTGGTGTCCATGAAGCGAGGCTGAGAGGAAGGAGCTCTTTCCAGTCCTCAGTTTCAAGGAGTGTCCAAGGTTAAGGCCGTAGCAAGAAGGGGAGTCTGGAACGTTTTCTCCCCAGTTGTAAATGGGGGCATTGGCAGTTTTGCTGATTTGTCTCTAGGATCCCTGAGCAAGGAAAGGGAAAGTTAAAAGGAGATTTGGGGCTTTTGAGGGCATGAGACCCTGGCCCTCAGTTATTGGTCTGGCAGCAAATTGCTCACAGAAAAGAGCAGGTCTCGGCCTGTGTGGCTGATCTCTCCCCTGGAGCAAGAGCCTCAGCCACAAGAGGCTGCAGAGAGCCTTCCCTTTGTTGGGGGCTGGGGGGTAAAGAGAGAGGACAAATGGAGCTGATTTCCTGCCTCAGGGAACTATTCAAGAGTAAGGAGCCTGGAGGAGCCAGCGTTTGGATGTTTGCCACATGGAGATCATTAACAGTCCGTGTGGGACAGGGAGTGACATCTCAAAAGAGAGATTTGCTTCTGGGCTGTCGTGTAAGGGCTCAAAAAACCAGGCACTTTAAATGTTGTTCCAACTTCCTTGATTCTGCAAGTTGAGCTAGTGTGGGTCCCCCTCTGGTGATACAAGTGTATCCAGGAGAATCTACTGATTCAGTCAGGATGGTCTTCATTGCTTCCTGCTTTGCCATGCAAAGCTGAATTTATAGTTGGAAGATTCTTTGCAGCTACTGGATTGCAGTCGATTGCCTGACTTTATATAACATTCCTTCTTACTCATCGTATGATCTTGGGAAAGTTAATGAATATTTCTGTGCCCATTTCTTTATCTGTTATTTGGGGATAATAAAATGCTATGTTATAGGGTTATTGGGAGGTTTAAGAGCACATAGTTCACATAAATCATTGAGCTTGGGATATTATATTACATGTCCTCAATATATGCATGTTATTAATGACTGGGGTCATAGCTTGTCATTGCATTGTTTGATATTGTACTCTGTCATGAATCTGCAGCCCACATGAGTGGGACTGTGTTGACATCCTGCCCAACCTTTGCAAGGAAATTAAGCCTTTTGTATGGATTCTCAGCTATTGGTGAAGGTCCTGACATAAATGAGATGCCTGGCATGGCCATTTTCTTGACTTAGACTGATGAGTACCAAAAAAATAGCATACCTCACACCATTTGACAGGGGAGTGCTTCTAAAAATACATATCCTCATACTTCACCCATAGATATTTGATTCAATAGATCTGTGGTGGAGCTCAGAAGGTCATTTGTAGATTACACTTCCATTCTGGTCTAGAGTACTATTGTAGAAATCTGTTTGTGGGACTCTCATCACCTAGCACCCACTTGGGTATTGATATTGGCCTAGAATTAACAAATATTTATTTAGCATCTACTATATGCCAGGCGCTTTTATAAACATTGTCTGTATAATGGTAAATAAGATGCTGTCTCTACTCCCAAGTAGTCTCCAGAGTGACGGGAGAGACTAGCAAGCAAAATGGCACCTATTTAGAACATAACATATTTGTCCATCAGCTAAGAATCCTATTTCTTCCCTTTTTGTCCAGTTAACTCATACTTGTACTTATCAAGTCCTATTCCCTAACTTCCCTGATTAATTCAAATACCCATATTTTATTTCTCTCACAGCACAACTGCCTCTTTTTTGTAGTGGTTATTCTTATTGTAATGTTTTGTGGTGCTATTTGTCTGTCTTCTACATCAGACAGCTTCTTTGCACAGCATTTGTCTATATCTGCTTACCTTTATATTTCTAAGAAGCTAGCATTTAATAATTATTGGTTCATTTAATGAATATATGAATGGGGGAAATTCTGTGATAGGAATGAATAAAGGAGAAAACAGAAACCACAAGGATGATATCACAATTAGTCTTAGAAGGTTGGAGAAGGTTCATCAGAGAAAATGCTACTAAAACTGCATTCTGAGGAATGAACAAAAGTGAGCCATGTGAGTATGTGTGAGTCAAGAGTGATCTGGTAGGTGGGATGGTCAATGGGACAGAGGCTCAAATATTTGGCATGAACATTTGGATAGTAACTGAAGCCCCAGGAGTTTAAGAATATTACTTAGAAAGAGTACATAGTGTCATAGGTAACAACAACAAGAACAACAAACCAAAATCCCCCCCAAGGACAGACTTCCCAGATGATAAAAAAATATCATACTGCAAGTTAGTGGATTTTTTATTTTAATGTAGCCTATTCTAACAGGAAACTCGGTGTGCCAAAACTTTTAATGAGCAGTAGTCTTTACAGACATTCTCACTTTTTTAATATGAAATATGTTTGGAAATTTGATCAATAGATTTACATATTAAAAGGTGGAGTCCATTTCCAGAAACCTAGAAAACAAAAGATTTCTTTTTTTAAAGTTTATTTATTTATTTTGAGAGAGAGAGAGAGAGAGAGAGAGAGAGAGAGAGAGAAGCAGAGAGAGCAAGAGGGAGGCAGAGAATCCCAAGGAGGGTCTACACTATCAGCACAGAACCTGATACAAGGCTCAATCTCACAAACCATGAGATCATGATCTGAGCCAAAATCAAGAGTTGGACACCGAACTAACTGACTGAGTTACACAGGTGCGCTCAAAAGATTTCCTATAATTATTTGTTTAGGCTTTGCCTCCTGTGGAGCCAGACAAGATTTTCTCTAGGTATTTTCCCTCCTTTCTCTGCCTGAGCCTAGGCCAGGTGATTTTAACCGTTGATATCGGACTTACAAACATGAACTATATAGATTGCTGGAATAGCATGTGGAAAATAATTTTTATTTAAATTTTAACTCAATAAGTTAAGGAATGACTCATCCAACGCAGGTGGCCTTCTCCTTCACACCCTTCCATCCCACTGAGACTCCCTAATTCATTATCCATGTGTTTTACAACCCATATCACCTCCCACAACTGCAGGGACAGTGCACATGAAGATGATAAGGTAAGGACAGGGTTGGGGTGAGAAAACTGGCTTGGGAGCAGACTTGAACCTAGGTCTAAGACTCCATGTAAGCAAGTAAAACATAGACCCCTGTGGGCTCTGATAATCAGGAGACCAAAGGATTCTTTCCGCCAAACACTCTGTTACAATTTCCCTACAAGTTAATTGTTTAGTGGTGTCAACATTAAAGATGGACATACTTTTGTGTGAATTGAAACTACATATTAAGGACCTGCTTTGGTACTGGACATTTTTTGGATATTCAAAGTCAGGTCCTTCTCTCCAGGAGCTCACAGTCTAATTGTGCAGGCAGTGCATGTGTAACCAAAATGTTAGAGATTGCATATGAAGCTCTCTGAGCTGAGTATACCTCTGTAGATTTGCTTTGGATGACCTTTCTGGGTTTAAAAAACATCTTAAGTTCATTGGCCTAATTTATTTATTTATAATTATTTTTAAAAATATATAACATGTATTCATTTTTGGGATAGATTGTGACTGGGGGAAGGGCAGGGAGGGAGACACTGAATCTGAAGAAGGCACCAGGCTCTGAGCTGTCAGCACAGAGCTGAATGTGGGGCTCAAACCCATGTGAACTGTGAGGTCATGACCTGAGCCGAAGTCGAACACTCAGCCAACTGAGCCACCCAGGTACCCCTCGTTGGTTTCATTTACAAACAGGGTTTTCACAAAATGATTTCTGGGTTTTCTGAAAAAAAAAATCAGAAAACCTGGTAATTCTAGGTGGGAGCACTTCCATAAAGCAAAACTCACGAGGAGACTCTGCTTCCTGCTGGATGAGGAAGCCTTCCAGTGCCCATCGCTCAAGTAACACACCTGTCTAGGATCTATAGGCTTCTGAGTTTGTAATGCTTTCTGTGCCCTTCATGTGTCACAAATGCTGTTCTCCAGGTGGTCCCCAGGTTGCAGCATTTGCACTTAAGCCTTTTAAAGCAGCAAGTCCAAGGGTCCAATGTAACCCTCTCCAAAGCCCCAGCTCCTCGCTAGCATCGTTCCAGGATCCTCTGGTTGTAAAAGTATTCTGAGACACCTCCTTGCACACTAGGTTTCCTCAGATAACTAACTTGTTCCACACTTGAGTGGGATAGCTTTTTAAAAAAATCCCTCAAAACCGAAAGGCTTTCAATTATATGCTTCAGACAGGACCATGACACGACTAGGTGAACATTTATATACCTAAGGGAGATAATGTACATGATTCTCCACAGAATTAGGAGGATCTTTCTCTGTGTTTGCCCTTTGACTAGAATAATGGGCCCATGGACCTGACATTTTCATTAGTACGGGAGAGCACTCACAGGAGTTTCACAGTTACCAGTTTATTGTCTTGTGAGTAATGCCACTAATAGAATTCCTTGCTACATGTGTAAAAAGACAAGTGCAATATGATAAGAAACATATTACAAAGATATGAGCCCAGTAGTTGAAATTTAGTCAACAATCTTTAATATATTCAATGAGTCAATTAATATTACAATAGTAAATATTTCTCCAATACTTACAACATTTAAACATTAAAACTTAGGAAATCTTTCCTGAAAATGACATAGCATTGGAAATTCTTGTAAATTTAAAGTATCTGTACTCCAATCATTTGCCATAACCCAGTTTTCATGGTTAGGCAGGGCACACTTTTTTTCCACCATCATAAAGTACCAGTATCAAGGGTCCTTTTAGTTCTTGTTTCATAATATTGTATTATACAATAGAGCTGAAAGACTCTTTAAAGACCATCTAGTACAACCATGGTATTTCACTTTTACACACTAAACCCTTGACAGATGTTTTAGACCTAGTTGCATTCAGCTAGTTTCCATTATGTTGCTAGGCTTTGATCTAGAAGATTTCTTATCTATGGTCTACATAAAATGAATTAAAAGCCACTCCCTTTCATCTCCTGAGAGCAATATGTGTGAATCCTTTGCTTAGCCCTGTTTCTTTTTAGACGATGTTCCTCTCACTGGTTGCTGGTAAGGATTCTTTTTTCCCTTGATGAACCAGTTCCTTTATCTGTTTCTACAAAAGGGCCCAGCAGATGTCACTTCACATTTGTCAAGCCTAAACCACATAATCTTTTTAGCATGGGATATTTTACAATATCTTCCTGGGGCTTTCTCTTTACCATCTTTAATTAATCCCCCAAATTGCAAAGAAATTGAACTACATGATCAAGAAACACTGGAAACTTCGGGAAAGGAACACAAACTCTGTATCTCATTTCCATGTAGTAGGAGCACACAGTGGATGATTTGGGGGCAGTTCAATCAGTTTTCTGAATTAATTATATAGTTTCAGACTGTAGGGCAGCCATGTTTAAAATTTAACCACAATTTTTATAAGATTGAGATATTTAAGTTGCTATCTTAATGTTACTGTAGGAGAGTACAGATATAATTGTAAGACAGTTAATATTTCTGTAAGGCAGTACTTAATAGTGTACTGTATGTAAGACATTCTCTGTCATGGTGGCATTAAAGGAGAGAAGCTGAAAATAGTTTCTCTTCCCTTTGGACATAGTTCTATTCTCGTATTATTCAATATTTAATCAAATCCTTATTAGAGCCAGTTTAAAACATGTGGTTAATACTTTACTCTAATTGTTCCCTGGGAGAATATGTAATTTATTCATATATTCACAGGCAATTAAAAAATCTATTTCCTAGAAAGCCACAATAGTTTGAAAGAATTCTGTCATTTAAAGTTTAAAATTGGTTCCCCTTTAAAAATTATGGTAATCTCTTCCAAGTAGCGTGTAGACTTCTTCAAATGATTGTGTTGTTATTATTTTTTAAACAAAAGCTTCAAAGCTAATTTCTTCATCAAATAAACAGTGCATCAGTTATAACCTTGAAATAAGAAATTGATAATCTATTTTCTCTGTAAGTACTGTATATGTAATATATTTTCACTGTGACTAACTTACTATTTTTGTATATAAGTTGTTAAAGGAAACTTGGAAAAATCTTATTTCTGAAGTTACTGTAAACTTGACTTTATAGGAATAACACATGAGCACAACCTGTATCAAGTGCTAACAACCTACAATTATCCAATACAAATCTGAATTGGATACCGTTGTAAAAGGTATAAAGGCTGAATTCCTAGAAAAATCTGTTTGGCTCTCTGTGTTTGAGTTGGGGTGGTTGTTACTGCTTTCATAATAAATTATGACCATTCCATAGCAAGCCTTAGCTGAAAGTAAAATTTCTTAATCAAGTTATTAGTTACTAAATATAAGGAGTTAAAAGGAAATGCTGACAACCCATAATGTAATCACTGCAGAACTATTGGTCCTGGTATAATTAAAGGCTAGTTTAATCCAACAATTCTATAAAATTTACTTAGCTCCATTTCAAGAGTGTGTTTATAGTGTGGTTTGTTTGATTAGAAAGGCTTTCTTTGTTTTGCTGTAGTGCATTTTGAATCCCTCTCCCAGGAATGTATATTATTACCACTGTACAAAATGTCAGAATGTATGGCAAAGTTCGTTGAAACCCCCAGATTTAGAAAACTTAAGATATCTACAAGTATTTTGACTACTGATTTACTGAATGAAGATTTTCATATGATCTCTTCTTTTCTACAGTGGTACAGGCATTACCAAATAAGGCTTTTCTGAAGTTTATGAATGAAATTTTCTGTAAATAGATTATCCCGTGTTTTCCGATTAGTCAATTGCTATTAATTAAATCAACTTATTTATTTATTATTTCCATTATGGGTTCCATTATCCAAATCATTTTGATGAGTTAATAACACTTAACATGTTTCAGAGAACATAAATGTCCTTATACATATGAAACACAAAATTATTTGGAATTCTGTTTGTATGGATTGCTTATCTGATTATTCAGCTTTCCAGGACTTTTTCTAATTCAGCTAAAATTAGATGAATCATCTAGATCAGCATATCCACACACTTTTACTTAGTTCAGCTCTCACCTTCCTTTCAACATTCAGCATTAAGGAAGAGCATGAAACAGACACTTAAAAATTTTTTTAATGTTTATTTATTTTTGAAAGGCAGAGAGAGACAGAGCACAAGCAGGTAAGGGGCAGAGAGAGAAGGAAACACAGAATCAGAAGCAGGCTCTAGGCTCTGAACTGTCAGCACAGAGCCCGACGCAGGGCTTGAACCCACAGACCGTGAGATCATGACCTGAGCCGAAGTCGGGCTCTCAACTGACTGAGTCACCTAGGTCCCCCAGAATTTTTTTTGCGAATGCCTGGGATCTAGTCTACCAGGAAAATGAGTATTTGAACTGGTATAGTTATGAGTGGAAGTGGTCTGTCTGGGTCCTAAAAGGTTCCAAGTCCCTCATGGACTTTCAGGATCACCACAAATGAACTTATTTGAGAGAGGTGAGAATTTACCTCATTTTTAAGGACATATTATGGTGGTCAGTGTCCAGTAGAATGAAGTCCCTAGACTTGACCTAAGCGTTGCTCTGAACCTGAAACCTGGAGGCAAGGGGAGTTCTTGTGAGTCTTAGAAAGGCTACCAAAATACTAAACTATCAGACCTTCCTTTCTCAGGGCAATCTCTGATACTCTTTCCAGGTTTAATAGTTATGTTGGCCCATGTTTGATATTAATCATTTTATATTATAAACTCTTTATAGCCACATCATATGTGTAAAATGATACATACAGGACATATTTTTATGTTAATTAGTAGAGTGTCTATGTAAACATACTATAAGAATATTCATTTAGAGATAAGATGCCTCTGGATAAAATGTCAGACTAGCCTAAGAATTAAGTAGTTTTTAAAGTTATTGTTGTTAAAAATGTATGTGTCATTTTTATTGTGTACATATGAAAGAGAGAGAACAAAAGGAAAGGGGGGATGGAGAAAGAATGGAAGAGCAAAAGATTATGTGCTGACTACATATAGAATCTTTATTATAACTTGGAAGGACATTTGTGACCTTATAATCCAAACTTTTCATTTTATAAGAGAGGCAACAAGCTCCAGAGTGGTTCGTGATCAAGTTATATGTCTTATTCTCATGGATTCATCAATTTGGGGAGATTTCAGCCACTATGGGAGTAGAAATGATAAAAGAATGCACAAAGCAAAGTGGGGAGATTCAAATAATTATGTCTGAATGACTCTTGCAATGTAGTAATAAATGCTGGTACACTTGTATTAATGTGGCCTTGTCCCATCTTTCTCTCTGGACAGTAAGCTCATGTAGTGTGGTGGTAAGGCCCCTGAGCCTGCTCTGTGCAGTGCCACCATGTTCCCAGCCGAACGACCATTCTAGAGTGAGGGAGGAATACAGACCTATGAGGACACCAAAAATCAACAGGCTGCCTTTTTGACACACTCCCGCTTCTGAACTCCAGTTCTTCCTCCATTACATTCTTTCCACCCTTTTCATATTTTCTGTCAAAACCTTGCTTGTCTTTCAATGTACAAATGCCACTTCTGCAACGCTTGTCCGAATACTCCTAATGGGTTTTAACCTTTCCTTTGTCTATATTCCCAATTTCTCCCTTGTGTTGATTTAGTTATTTCCACATCTTTCTCATCTATTAAGTCACAGAGCTGCCTCTGGAACTAATAGACGATCCAAAGACAGGGCTCTGGGGAGGTGGAGTACCAGGTAGAGTTCAGACTCCTTAACTGGTTTTTAAACTAGAGGGCTCAGCTTTTGTGTTATCTACTGAGAAGAACTAATACAATTTCTTTGATATTAAGAAACTGTTAAACTGCTAAAAATCAAAGTTTAAAGAGTACTATCAACCTATTTAATTACCAGAGGGATTATTTTACTAACTTCCATATTGTGGCAAAACTGGAATGAACTGTTTTCCAGTAGACGAATAAATCAGTGTGCACCCAGTGAGATAAGTTCGAAGAAGTTTATTGTCTTTTAGCTTAAAACACAATAAATACACTCAGTATTATTGCTGGAGTATCCGTCTTTCTCAAATGTGAAGCTGGGAGGGTGACAGGACCTCAAATGCTGAGGGGTGGCTGGGGAGAAGAGAGGCGGAGCCCTGGAATTGATTTATGAGGAAGGGTGGTGAGATTTTATGGAGTGGAAACTAACAGATGGTTCACAGGTTTTTTTTCCTTCCCACAATTACCCTTCCCTGAGCTACTTGTGGAATATACATTCTGTACTGGCACAAAGGCCAAAGCTCTTTGGAAGATGTGCTGGAGTCATATGTAAGGAGCACTTGGGCTGCTGACACAGAGATGCTCTCAGCGTCCCCAGGCTCTGCATTCCCAGTTGTGGGCATTGTGGGTGATGAGGTTTTTAATTCTTCATACAAAGCTGTCTTACCAGGCACGAATTCTCGGAGGCTTGCTGATTCACAGGTGTGATTTTTAAGCTCCTTGTCTAGACATAAGGTATGAAAACATTAGTCAACCCTCGCTAAATTCACCTAAATGAATCATGAGTTGATTTTCTCCAAATCCACTTACTAAACCTAATATTTTTCATTCTTTTAGGAACCGGGAATGGTTTTAAAAAATTGTTTTAAAAACCATATATCATTTTTTAAAAATGTATTGATATTTAATCCTCTTAACCATTTCACGAAAATAAAATGGAGCTTATAAAATGTGGTTTTTACTCCTTAAAAATTCTTGATTTAATTTAATTTTGTTAAAATGTGAAGCAGATTTCTGAACACCCATGACTATTGAGCCTAGAGCTTGAGTCTGGAAGGACCTTAGCAGGTGTCTAATCCAAACATCTTCCAATGCAGGAGTCATAAGTGATAATGTAATACTCATATTTTGGCATTTTTGTTAGAAAACTATCTTTTTAGGGAGCCAGCTACCTCACAAGACAGACATTTGTTATTCAGTGTTACTTGTGAAAAAGGTTTTCTTTGTATCAAGCCATGATCTGGTTTCACAAGTGAGGATACTAAAATCAATTCTTGTTCTACCTTGTGGGAGCCTGCAGATATCTAATCTCTCTTCCAGAAAAATTCTTTAAATATGTGGAGATATCTATATCATGCCCCTCTTCAGACTTTTCTTTTCTACATTAAGCATACATACTTCAAAAACACTTTTCTTATTACATGGATTCCTGGATCTTCCTAACCTTAGTCACATTTGCCAGGAACATATTCCAATTTGTCAATATCCCTCCTAAATTTATGATAAATTATGATAAATGCTCTATAATTTTTTTACTTGAGTAGGACTGACACAAAATATTACATTAATTTCAGGTATACAGCATAGTGATTCAAACTCTCTGTAAATTATGCTACACTCACCACAAGTGTAGCTACCGCCTGTCATCATACAACACTATTATAATATTATTGATTGTGCTTTTATTTCCATAACTTATTAATTCTGTAACTGGAAGCCTGTACCTCCCACTCCCCTTCACCCGTTTTGCCCAATGTCTCAGCCCCTTCCGTCTGGCAACCATCAGTTTGTTTTCTGTATTAATAGGTCTGATTCTACGTCTCATTTGTTCACTCCTTTTGTTCTTTAGATTCCACATATGAGGGGCGCCTAGGTGGCTCAGTCAGTTAAGCATCCAACTTCGGCTCAAGTCTCGATCTGACTGCTGGTGAACTTGAGCCCTGAATTAGGGTCCATGCTGACAGCTCAGAGCCTGGAGCCTGCTTTGGATTCTGTCTCCATCTTTCTCTGCTCCTCCCCTGCTTGTGCGTGCTCTCTCTTTCTCAAATATAAAAAAATATTTAAAAATTTTAGATTCCTCATATGAGTAAAATCATATGGTATTTATCTTCCTCAGTCTGACTTATTTCACTTAGCATAATACCTCTAGATCAATCCATGTTGTCACAAATGGCCCAAATCTCATCCTTTTTTATAGTTGTGTAATATTCCTTGGAGGGGGTGGGTGTACCATGTCTTCCCTATCCATTCATCTATGGGGGGACACTTGGGTTTGCTTCTGTATCTGAACTATTGTAAATAATGCTACAGTAAACAAAGAGGTACATATTTCTTTTCAAATTAGTGTTTTTGTTTTCTTTGAGTAAATATACAGTAGTGGTTTTTTGGGGATCATATGAATTTCTATTTTTAATGATAAATGCTTTTTAGAACTGATTTTTTATAAGATAAGGTTATTTTCAGCTTTAAAACATTATAAAAATTTCATTAACTTATAAACAAATGTGATTATCCACTGAATACTTTCTCTGATATTCTGCACCATACTTTTACAGGCAAAAAATGTTAACCTGTGATTCTTTTGCTCTGGTACAGAATAATGAATTATTTTCAATTTCTTCTAAGTAAATCTACCATTGTCCCTCACACAAAACTGCTAATACTTTACTGTGTGCCTTTGCACATGTTCTTTCTACTGCCTCTTTTCTCACCTCATCAAAGAAGCTTCACTAACTAAGCTTCCTGTCTTCTTGAATGAGAAAGTCCTCAAATTGAATTATTTTCTCTTTCCATCTAATTCACTAGACCTGAAAATAGCATTCTCCTGGTCACCATCAATAAAAACACTTTTATTCAACATAGCGACAGCAGTCAGACAACAAAAAGAGATAAGAGGCATCCAAATCCATAAGGGAGAAGTAAAACTTTCACTATTCGCAGATGACATGATGCTATATATAGAAAACCTAAAGGCTCCACCAAAAAACTACCAGAACTGATAAACGAATTCAGTAAAGTCACAGGATACTTCTCAGTTTTTGAGGTTTATGCCATTTCCTTATGTTATAGACTTGCTATTATCAGCAATACCATCTATTGATTTCTAGGACCATCTCTTTCCTTAAATAGTGATTTAAGCATTTAGATCACAATGTACCTTTCTCTTCCAGTCTACTCATGTTCACGGATTACATGTAGTCTTTTCTTATGTTGGAGTCTCACCAACTCCAGTGACTTACATGTCAAATTTTCCCATCTGGTTGCACAAAGCCTGAAAAACTTGTTTGGATTGAGCTGATTAGCTTCTGAGGTTTCTCCAAATCTTTACACAGGCCTGGTGCATTCCTACCTTCACCTCTAAATCTTAAACTCTAAAAACAATGTTTCTGACCCCCAACAACCTTATCTTTCTAATATTGGGACCTACTGCACTTACTTTGAATACTCATTGATCCACAAATCCTGACTTCTCTTAATGATCTCATTTCATTGCTTCTTTCTCTTTTCAGCCTGCTTCCTAAGGCCAGCTATTTGGTATGACATTTACAACTTTTCTCATATCCCTTGCCCAATGGATCAGATGCCAATCATTCACAGTCAAAGCCTAATTCTATATATTTGTACTGTTTAACGTTAATTATGCTATTATTTCGTTCAGTTAGTGTGGATTAAGAAGATATGATGGGGCCAGCAACTGGGCTGAGTGGTAGCTATTGAAAGAGGAATTAGTTTCAGTTTTTGCCTCTGGAAAGGTTACAAACTAGTAAGGAAAATAGCCACAGACCAGTAGTAATGAAATGTACTACAATGTAGATAGGTTCAAAGTTCAATTACGGTAGAGAGGAAGAAATAAGAAATAATTCTGGAGATTAGAGGAGCTCTTCAGAGAAAAACGAAGTGTGTTTTCCAGCGTATCGAGTGATGAAGTGATGAGATGTAGTCGTTGCATTCTGGGAAAGGCTGAGGGGGTGGGGAGAAGAGGAAAGGGCATGCCATGCCGTGCAAGTTGAACATCACGAACAAGAAATGTGAAATTGTGGAAATGAAGGGTAGGTTACAACCTTCGGTGATGATAATTAAAAGGGAAGATAAGGGAGAATAATAGAAGGATAGAATTGAAAAAATATTGTGAAGATTTTTGTGCTCAGTAGTTTAAAATTTGTTTTGCTCACAAGAGTTCCATAAATGAGCTATATGAGCAATAATGTCCCATCAATCAGTTATCTTCTATGAAAAAGGGTCTTTGTGATCATATAAATTGGTAAAGTCTATAATACTCTAACCCTTATTCAATATTCACATTTCACATTCAGATATTAAAGGTTCTGAAATTCCTGTAAAAATAAGCTATTGAATTTGTTTAACTAGGTATCTTCTAATTCAAGTAGATGTGATTTCTCCTTCCTCTGAACCCTTCCTTCCTATTAAAATGGTATCCATTTGTATAGGGTAAACTCTTGGCATCTGAGGATTTCAAGGAGACTTAAAAGTCCATGACACATAATATTTTGCTGAGGTATCATTTTGAATTGTGAGTACTTCAAGGCTAGTCTGTGGATGTGAGTCATAGAAAGGTAAGAAAGTCTAGACAATACGCAGAACCTATATACCTTTATGCAACAGTGCTGCTTTCTCTTATTTCATTTAATTGTCAAAACAGCCCTGCAGTGCTTGTATTATTATATTATCCATTTTAGCTGTGAAATCGCTGATGAGATTGTATGCTGGTATTTGGGGATTACAAACATCTTTGGGGAGAAGTGGGATGACGTGCATGAGGAGGGCACTTGTGGGCATGAGCAGTGGGTGTTATATGGAAACCAACTTGACAATAAAGTATAAAAGAAAAAAAATGTAAAAAAATCTTTGGACAAATGTGTCATAATCTTAAGATCTGTCCCTTATGCTGTATTACATGCTTCTTATGGTCAAGGGCTGTAACTGATGGCCCTATACTTTTACCGCCCTCAGCACTTGGGACAAATTTACTGAACTCTATAGGTTCTCAATCAGTATCTGAAAAATAAGTGAATGATAAAGTTTGAAAATCCAGAGAGGAGAAGTTACAGAGGGTATGTTGCTTGATTAACTTAACTAGAGAGGGAATATCTAAAAGGAAAGTAATATATGGTGAAAAAAGTAGGAGAGCCAGAGAAAATGCAAAGTGAGCCTCTGGTAACATAATTATGAATTTAAATTTAGTGAAGAATTTTCAAGATCCACTGGAAGTATTATAGAACTATAACAAGAGAACACAGGTAGTGGTATTTTAATGAATTGGAAAGATATTCAGAAGAAGATATTTAACAGTGAAATATTGCAACAGTAGGCCCAATGAAAGTTGCCCAGAATCCAAAAATAAATAATAAACATTAAAAAAATTTTAAACTGATTGCTGAATGGCAATGTGTATTAGTTCCCTAGGACAGCCATAACCAAGTACCACAAACTAAGTGGCTTAAACAGCAGAAATTTACTGTGTCACAGTTCTGTAGGCTCGAAGTCCAAAATCTAGGTGTGAGCAGTTTGGTTCTTTTGGAGGGAAAGGGCTGTTCTAGGCCTTTCTTCTTGGCTAGTCAATGGCTATCTTCTCCCTAATCTCTTTAAATTATCTTCCCTCTATCTGCAGCTCTATGGCCAAATTTCCTTTTTTTATGAGGACACAAGTGGTTTTTTTGGATTTGGCCCACCCTAATGACCTCATTTTAACTTGATTACTTTTTAACTCTTAACTCTTTATAAAGACCAAGTCTTCAATGAGGTCACATTCTGAAGTACTGAGGGTCAGAACTTCAATATATGAATTTTAGGGGGACATAATTCAATTCATAACACAATATCAATGTCAACCTTAGATAAAAATAGCACAAATTGAAAGATTAATTCATTTAATACTTATTTATTGAATTCCACTTATATACCAGGCATCAAACTAGATAAATCTTCAAGGTACTTCAAGTCTTTTGCATGAGACAAATAAATAGTAACTAATTACAACACAATGTGTTCAGAGTTATAGTCATGATTATACTTTATTAAGTGTTAAGACAAGAATGAGGGGGGGTGAAAAGAATGAGGAAAAGCATCAATGAGGAAATAACTTTTAGGTAAAGTCTTAGTTGATGTGTAGAAGATAAAATTGGAAAGCAAATTGTAGCAGAGGAAACAATGCGGGTTGTTCTGAGTAATGTTAAGTTTCTTTGATGTGAACTGCATGTTGGAAATAAAAGATGAAAGTCTTAAGAGTTTGGAAAGGAGTCTATATAGATCGTGCAAATGAGAACTATTGAATCATTTTAAGTAGAAAAGTGACAAATAAGGATTACCCCAAAGCTGTTTCAAGGATGGCCTAAAAAGGAATAAAAGAGGAACCAGGGGAATCCTGGTTAGAAAACATTGCACTAGTCAGATTAGAGGCCATGAGGACATTAATGAAGACAGTAGCAGGTGAAGAACAAGGTATGGAAAAGGGAGAAGTTAATATGGTGTCATTGACCAGATTTAGCAAGCAAAGTGGGTTATTAAGTGGTCATCTAGGATGACTCCTAGATTTCTGGATTGAGTGATTGGGGAAGTAAGTTGGTGTTAATAAGATAGGGGATGCAAGAACAAAGACTTAGAAATAAAGATAAATAATCCAGTTTGTGGACATGCAGAGTCACAATGTTTGAGACATCCAAATGTTTAGTAGAGAGTAAGAAATTGATGTGAAGTAGATCAGAGGGAGATGTGCATCAGAGGTTAAGATTCGGCAGTCATCAGACTACGTATTCATTCACTAATAAGAGAGGTGTGAAGTATAGATACACCAGTAGGCTTTCAAAATGCTTTGGCTTTTTGCAATGCAAATGATTCCCTTTTATAAGGGAAGGGAAAAAAAAATCTTGGCTTCAGGAAGATGTGGTGCTGTAAGAGTTAAGATGGAAGAGATTTAATGATATATTTGGGCTGGGCAACGAGTGAGGGGGGAAACGTGAATCTGATGTGACAATGTCTAAGGGGATATGAGGACATTGGGGCCCAGACCAGGAAAAAAGAGCTTTACTTTTGATTTCTTCCTAGCCAACTTCTATATTTATGATACAGATAATTATGAAAATATGATAGGAAAGGGACAACAAAATGCTTGGCCAGGATGATGTCCCCATGGGTGGCTGTGGCTATCTCCTTTGGAGTACTGGATGTTGAGTAAATACCTCGACTGATTTGGTCATTGTAGTCCCCAGTGGTGACAAATGCCTTGAATCTTATCTACTGACCAGCAAAGGGTGTTTTTACACAGACATCCTTGAGAGACGTTCCCAGAAAAAAAGCCAACAATCTCAGACTCCCTGATGGACAGAGAGATGCAACTACACTTTTTATTTTAGGTTCTGTTCAATCATCTGCTTTTCTCTATGCTTTTGTGTGTTTTCTCTCTCTCAAAATTTACTTTTGATTACCTATCTTACTAATGGTTCAAAATGGTTGTTTTAACCCTTGGGTCCACCTGAACTTTGAGCTGCACAGCTAATTACCATCTGACATTTTCATCCATATCTATTATTTTTGGCTTTCCATTATAGATTCAATTGGTTTGGCTATCTTCTTTTTAAAAAACATTTATTTATTTTGAGAGAGAGAGAGAGAGAAGGCACATGCATGAGTTGGAGGGGCAGGGAGAGAGAGAGATGGGGGGAGAGGGAGAGAGAGAATCCCAAGGTGACTTTGCACTGTCAGCAATGGGCTGGATTCTGCAAACTGGGGGATCATGACCTGAGCCTAAATCAAGCTTAACTGACTGAACCATTCAGGCTCCCCTCTGTGTAGACTATTTATACCAAATCATATATAGACTTCTGGTGGACTTAATGCTATGTTACTTTAGATTTAATTGTTGACCCCTGCCTAGTCATCTATGGGTAGGGAGGTAAAGCATAGAATCTACTGTTCACTCAGCAAAAGCTGTAAGCAGAAGGTCCTCCCAGAAGAGAGTCTGAATAAACTGGGGCATTCCAGAGCCCTGTTGTTTTTTTTAAGCATAAGATTAGTTCCTGCTTTAGTTCATTCATTTTACTCCATGAACAGTGTTATTTTTAATTAAGGACTTTCACTAACACTCATTCACAAACTTTGATTGAATTTCATATTACTGTTTTAGGCTTGGTGCTTGTGGTATATAACTTCTAATTCCTCTTATAAAAGTAGGCTGAACAGACTGCACTAAAATAATAATATTCATAAAATCTCTGTGTAAGTCAAAGTCATAGATGTGTAAGATTTTATTACTACAAAAGAGTTATGTAGCACTGTGGACAGTAACAACAGTTCAAGCAGCCTAGCATATATTTATAGTTGGCATCGCATGTTGGGTCTCTTTCTGCCTCACTTAACTTCGGGCTTGAGATTTGAACCTGATCTCCTTGAGGTTATCTACCTCATTTCAAGAAAACAAACGATTTCTGTCTAAAGTTAATTATAACTTACATGCAGTAAATTTACTAAATTGCTTCCAGATCTGTACCTTTAACAAAAAAAGAAGCAGACCAGAAAAAAATATTAGATGTTTAAAAAGAATCTTTGTGTTTGTCTAAATGTACATTTTCTGTAACTACATATGTTTAGTGAATTCTTTCTATGGCTGAAAATGGTGCCTAGAGAAACTTGAAAGAATGAGAATGGACATTGCTTTTTCAATGAGCAACTATCTTATAGGAATGCAAATTTATTTGTAAAAACTGGTAAAAACACAACTTTCTGGGAAAATTTTTGCCATGACCAAAAATAGAAAGGGCAACTATAATTCATCTCCTGTTTCAATATGGATTGATTGGCAGTGGCTGCCTTAGGGTCATGTTGAGAAAAGTTTTGAGAGTGGAGGAAGTGGGTTACAAGGAGATATTCAGTTAATGATCTCTGCTATGTGCATGGAATGGGAAGCTGTGCAGTTCAGCTTCTTTCTCATTA
This sequence comes from Suricata suricatta, assembly GCF_006229205.1. NCBI lineage: Eukaryota > Metazoa > Chordata > Mammalia > Carnivora > Herpestidae > Suricata > Suricata suricatta. The sequence goes on from NC_043709.1 coordinate 69,187,158, forward strand.
TTAATGCCATATCAGAAATAGGTGAGTAGAATTTCTACTAAAAATAAGGATGTCTGCAACAAAAATTTAGAATAGGAGGGGCGCCTGGGTGGCTCAGTCAGTTAAGCGTCCAGCTTCGGTTCAGGTCATGATCTCACGGTCCGTGGGTTCAAGCCCTGTGTTGGGCTCTGTGCTGACAGCTCAGAGCCTGGAACCTGCTTCGGATTCTGTGTCTCCCTCTCTCTCTGACCCTCTCCTGCTCATGCTCTCACTCTCTCTCTCTCTCTCTCTCAAATAAATAAAGACAGTAAAAAATTTTTTAGAATAGGAAAAAAGAATGTATATGTTGCAGAGTGAAGACAGAGAGAGAAGGAGAGAAGGGGAGAGAGAAAGCAGTGCATTGGGGTCACACACAAAAATCACTCCCCTGAAACCATTGACTGAGGAATTAAAAAGAGCTGTCTATTGCAAGTTTTTACAAACAGTAGACCTGAAATTCTGAGGTTTCAGAAGTTGACACCGTTTGCTGGGGCTGAACTGGTGGGTGAGAGTGCTTCTGGGGAGAAGGAGGATTTGAGTTGTGGACAGTGGACAGGATGGTGTTGGGATTCCCTGGGTTGCACTGGGGGAGAAGATTCCCCTTCCTGGAGTGCATTTGGAAGAGTGTATATTGCCTCTCTCAGGACAAAAGATCTGGAAGGCTCCATTGAGCAGCTGTTTAACAAGAAGGGACAGAAGTGCACACAGAGTGCAGATCACCCGGCTGCAGCTTTTTGCTGTGCTACACCATAAGTACCAAGCATCTGTATGGCCATGCTACTGCTTTCCTGGGATAAAACGGTACCAGACACAGCGCAGCAAGTCTCTCCTCCAGAGGAGGGGAGTGGGTCCATGCCTTGCCATGTCCTTTAAGATTTGGAATGTTGAATACCAGCTGCCCACCAGAGAGAAAACAAAGGAGAACTGTGGGGCCAGGTGTGCTCATGGCCCAGGCATAGACAAGGTGCGCGCAGGATCTGATGGAAACCTGGGAAACAAGAAAGGAGATTGTTCGCTTTTTTGTGAATGGTTCTTGAACAGTGATGGGCATGAGCTTCCCTCTCAGGTATGAGAGAGTGGGATGATGCCATCTTCTTACCTTCTACCCCCCCGCCCTGCCCCACACCAGCTCAGTTGGACTTCGATGCCCACAGTGGAGGCTGGAGCCATTTATACTAAACCCTGCCCCCCAGTGCCCTGCAGGAACATATTTACTAAGGCAGGTCTGACTGTAAGCCAGTATATTGAGCCTCCCTAGGAAGACCAACACAGGCACCCCCCACATACACCAAGTCTATTGATCATACAGTGCTCCAAGTGTCAGATTCATTCTGATGGAAATACACCAGACTCTCTTTTTATTTTGGAAAAATAAAAATATATAGATGGCAAGTAAGCATATGAAAGGATCTTCAACATCATATGTCATTTGGGAATTGTAAATTAAAACATGAATGAGATACTACTATACATCTATTAGAACGGCTAACATCCAACACACAGACACCACCAAATGCTGACAAGAATGTGGAGCAACTGGAACACTCATTCATTTTTGATGGGAATGAGAAATGGTCCTACTTTGGAAGATAGTTGCCATTTTCTTACAGTACTAAACATTCTTAGCATACAATCCAGTAATTGTGCTTTTTGGTATTTACTTAAAATAATTGAAACTTATGCACTCAAAATATGCATGTGGATATTTATAGAAGCTCTACTCATAATTGCCAAAACCTGAAAACAAGATGTTCTTCAACAGGTGAATCAATAAACTGTACATCAAGACAATAGAATATTATGTGTTAAAAAGCAATCATCTATCAAGCTGTGAAAAACTTGGAGGAAACATAAATGCATATTACTATGTGAATGAACTCAATCTGATAAGATTACATACTGTATAACTCCAACTATAATACATTCGGGAAAAGATAAAACTTTGGAGATAGTTAAGTTTTTCATGAATAGACAAAAAATCCTTAACAAAATGTTAGTAAATTAAATCCAGCAATACTTTAAAAAAATTGAACAAGACATCACAATCAAATAGAACTTATCCCATGAATGCAAGTTTGACTAACATTAAAAAAGATCAATCAATACAATTCACCATATGAATGAAAAAAAGAAAAACTATATGAGCCTTTTAATATATGCAGAAAAGGCCTTTGACAGTATTCAATATACATTCATGTTAGTCTCAGCAAAGTAGGAATGATAGGGAGCTATCTCAAATGAATAAAGAGTATCAACAACAAAAAAATCCTACAACTAACATATTTAATGGTGAAAGATTGATTTGTTTTTCCTGTTACCAGGAGCAAATAAATATTGCCTGCCTTTTCCACTTCTATTCAATATTGAACAAAGGTGCTAGCCAATATAAACAAGGAAGGATAAAGAAGTAAAAAGCCTATGGGGCGCCTGGGCGGCTCAGTCGGTTGGGCGTCTGACTTCAGCTCAGGTCATGATCTTGCAGTTTGTGGGTTTGAGACCCATGTTGGGCTCTGTGCTGACAGCTCAGAGCCTGGAGCCTCCTTCAGATTTGGTGTCTCCCTCTCTCTCTCTGCCCCTCCCATGCTCATGCTCTGTCTCTCTCTGTTTCTCAATAATAAATAAAAATGTTAAAAAATTTTTTAAAGAAATAAAAAGCAGAAAATGCATAAAAGAAAATGTAAAACTGTTTCTATTTGCAGATGCTATGATTAATTATGCAGAAAATCCAGGAAAATGTAAAAAAAAATGTTTACTAGAAGTAATGAATTTAGCAGTGTCACAGAATACAAGGTTGATCTACAAAAGTCAACTGTATTCTTATATACTTGGAGCAAACAATTGAAAAACAGAATTTTAAAAACCTATTCTGAGTAGCACCTGCAAAAATATCTTGGAATAAATGTAAGAGAAAATATCTAAGATAACTACACTGAAAACTGCAAACACTTCTGAGGAATTAAAGAAATCCTACACAAATGGAGAGATATAATGAAAGCTCAATATTAAGATGGCCAGTATTCTTAAGATCCCCAAATTGATCAGTAGAATCAATGAAACCCTTCCCAAAATTTCAGCATGCTATTTAGTAGAAATTGACAAAGTTTTCTTAAAGCTTTCATGAAAATGCAAAGGATCTAGCATAAACAAGCAATAATAATAAATAAAAGCACAAAGTTGGAAGATTTGCCCTCCTAAATTTCAAGACTATTAAGTTATAATTTGCTATTGGTGATAAAATGGACATACAGATCAGTAGAACTAAAAAAAGTGTTTAGAAATGGAGCTATACACATAAAATTAGTGGATTTCTTTAATATTTTTAAGTTTATTTATTTATTTTGAGAGAGAGAGGGAGAGAGAATCCCATCTCACAAACTTTGTGTTTATAACCTGAGCTGATATCAATAGTCAGATACTTAACCAACTGAGCCACCCAGGTGCCCCTACAATCAGTGGATTTATGACAAACCTGCCAAGGGAATTCAATGGGGAAAGTCATTTCAATGAATGGTGCTGGATTGTCTGAATGGGAAAAAAATAATCAACCTTACTCTACATTATACATAAACATTAGTTCAAAAACAGTCTGAATATGAATCCAAGATGGGAAAATTTCTAGAAGAGAACATAGAAAATGTGGGTTAGACAAACCTTCCTTAATTAGAATACAAGAACATGAATCATAGAAGAAAAAAAAGGCAAATTGGATTTAGTAAAAATTTAAAACTTTGCTCTTCAAAACACACAATTAAGAAAATCAAAAAGCAAGACACAAACTGGTAGAAATTATTGCAACACATATCAGACAGGAATTGTAATCAGGATATATAAAGAACTTTTACAAGTAAATAAAGAGACAAATAGCCTAATGGAAGATAAAAGAATGCTCAAAGTTATTAGTCATCACAGAAATGCAAATTAAAACCACAATGAGCACCACAACTGACATATTAGAGCCTAATATTTTATTTTATTTATTTTTTTTGAAGGAGAGGACACACATGCACATGTGAGAGGGGGAGGGGGAGAGGAAGCGAAAGAGAAAGACTTTTTTTTTTCATAGTATTTTATTGTCAAATTGTTTTCCATACAACACCCAGTGCTCTTCCCCTCAAGTGCCCTCCACCGTCACCACCACCTGTCTTCCCCCC
>NC_043709.1:69191426-69214990 GCF_006229205.1 Suricata suricatta
TTGGAGTCTGCCCTCAGAGGCTCCGCCCCTGCCTGAGGCGAAATGAGCAGCAGGAGGTGAAGTGCGCACCTTCACAGACTCAATTGCGGAGTCCCCACCCCCAGTCCGGATCTCGGTTGCAATGGGGAAAGAAAAAAAACAAAAAGCAAAAAACCGAGTCTCTCTTAGTTTCCGATAGCCCAGCTCAAGAAGCTGTGCGCTCCTGGAAATGAGCTGGGAGCTCCCACATTCTAAGCCCATGCGCCCGGGCCTCCACCCGCCACCGACTCCTGGCTAAGGGTCCTGTTGGTGAGTGTCTTATTTCTTCCCTGTGGGGACCCGGAATTCACGCAGTCCGTGCAGGGGGCGAGGTGTGCCGTGGAAATGCGGTCCGAGGTCCCGTTCCCAAAACCAAGTTCGAATTGCTCGCGCCCGGCGCAGTCGCTGCTCGGGTCGCTTCCGCCGGGGAGCACGCTTCCCCAGCGCAGCCGCTTCTCACAGCCACAGGCGCCTCTGATTCCCCGGCCGAGATGGCTTAGGGCTGGGGGCTATTCCTTCTCTTGCGCCTGCTGCCCAGCAGTTATCTATGGATTGGGTTTCTGTCTCCAAGCGCAGCCAAGCGTTCTATACCTCTTCCCCAGAGACAGTTCTATGAGCGCGTTCCGACTCTGTCTCTTCCCTTTGTCTCCCGGGCACCGCGCACTTGCCCCAGATTGGGCTGGGGATCTTACCTCCCCTGCTCGTCCGGGCTGGCCTGTCCTCAGATCTCCCCCGTTCGCCCCCACTCACTCAGGTATCTTTGAGGTTCTATTCCCTCTGGAGTTCGTATTTTCTCCTTCCGCTCTCTCAGTTGAACGTAATATCCCTCTCAGTTCGAAAAACGGTGTGGAGGGAGTTTACAGAGCTCCCTTCCTCTCCGCCATCTTGGCTCCACCCCCCCGAGAAAGACTCTTAAGCAGGCTCCATGCCCAGTGTAGAGCCCCACTTGGACTCAATGTCACAGCCATGAAATCATGACCTGAGCCAAAATCAAGAGTCCCACACTTAGCTGACTGAGCCACCAGGCACCTCTACCGTCTAATAGTTTAAACACTGATCATATTAAGTGTTGATGAGGATGTGGATCAACTGAAATTCTCATCTACTGCTGCAGAGGATGTCAAATGGTACAAGCACTGGAACAATTTAGCACTTTTCTTAAATGAACATACATATGAAATATGACCTGATCTTTTAATTCCTAGGACTACATTCAATAAAAAAGGAAGTATATGCCCATATAAAACTTTTCCATGACTATTCATAGTGCCTTTATCTGTAAAAACCCCAAACTGGAAACAATCCAAATGCCCATCAAAAGAATGGATCAACAGATTGTGATGGAGCGCCTGGGTGGCTCAGGTGGTTAAGTGGCCAACTTCAGCTCAGGTCATGATCTCACGTTCGTGGCTCCAAGGCCTGCCTCAGGTTGTGTTCTGACAGCTCAGAGCCTGGAGTCTACTTCTGATTCTGTGTCTCCCTCTCTCTGACACTCCCCTTGTTCACACTATGTGTCTCTCTCTCAAAAATAAACAAACATTTAAAAAAATTAAAAATTGAAAATAAATTAAAAAAACCCAAATTGTCATATAGCTAGGCAATGGATGCTCTTCAGCAAAAAGAACAGATGAAAACATACAACTCCATTGGCGAATTACAAAACCATTATGCTGTGTGAAAAAAAGCTGAAAAAATAGAGTACATACTCTACGAGGCTATTCTTATAAAGTCCTAAAAAATACAAATTAATCTGTAGGGACAGAAATATCAAGGCTTGCCTTGGGACAGAATAGAGGGAAGGATGAATCACAAAGAGGCAAATGGAAACTTTAGGAGGTGATGGAAATATTCTTTTTCTTGATTGTGGTGAAGGTTTACAGGTGTATACTTATGTCAAAACTGATCAAGTTATAAAATTTAAAATAAATGAAGTTTCTTTACCTCACTTATACCTTAATACGTATAAAGTAAAACAATATGGATGGACATTCCTATTGTTCCACATCAAGCAAAAGCAAAATGTGTTTTCCCTTTGAAAATGAAATAGAACTTGATGCTAAAAATATTAATTTGACTTTCCTCTCCTAATACATATATATTTTCTCCCCAATATGATTATATGATTGTATGTGTAATGTTTATATTGTACTTTAATTAAATTGTAAGCCTCCTGGGTGGTAAGAACCATAACATTTGCATCTCTATCTTCCACTGGCCTTGCAAAGTGACAGTAATGGGCTCTTAATGCCTTTTTATAAAAACATTTTTTTATTAGACTATAAAAATCTTGGGCAGATTATCCCATCTTTTCTGTTTAAGTTCTGTTGAAGATTGCTTAAAAGACTGAAAATGCCTAAAACACTAAGCTGAAGAAAGAATGGAGAATTACCATGAAACATATCAATAAAATAAAAATATATCTCTGCCAAGAAGACCAAGAGTAGACTCTCAGGACATGAACTTATAAAAGCCTTTCAACTGAAACACATGCGTGCGCACGTGGGCACACACACACACACACACACACACACACCCACACACACCACTTTTATCTTTGCAATAAATGAAAAAGAGAATCATAAATTGGAGACCCCTCACACTATATTTAAAAGAAGCCTGCAATTAACTTTAGAACAAGTTGCCTTATCCAGACCAACTGAAGGGAAAAAGCTTTGAAAAAACTCAGCTGTTCCAGCCAGTACTTTCCTGCATTTAAGTATTAGGACATGCTTAGAGATGCTCTATTTCCTGCCCTACATCAAGAAAACCTGTGTTATGCCGTTCCCTGAAACCCTGCCCCCGGTCCCCATCCTCAGCACATTCACTAAATTTGAATTACAGTTGAGGATCTCTTAGTCACTTGAAAATTTCCCCTAATTCTTTTGCTGTTATTTTTTGGCTGATAATTTGTATTTAGAAATACAAACTCCTAAAGAAAATCTATAGCAGAATAATTTCCTTTTAATACTGACCCAGGAGAAATTTTCCCTGTTTGTTGATTTTTAACTCCTCTGGATGGCAATGGATAGGCTGAATCTACTTGGTCTGTCTCAAAACAGAGGGTATTTGTTTACAGTTTTATGGTACACAGTACATCAGACACTTCAAATTCCAAAGTGTTGTTATAATTTTTAAATAATACATTACTGAATTTTAGCCTTAGTGTAAAACATTCCAGTCCTCCACAAACATTTGTGAGGGCCATTTTTTTCTGCTTATTAAACAGCAATCTTCCTGGCAATACATGGTACTACTGTGCATCCCAGCCAAGTAAGCTACTGTCGGATGAAACCGGTTAAATTTAGTGCATATTTCATGCAAGGTTGCAAACAAGTTTAATTTGCACTGTCTGTAAATAAGAGCATTTAATGTTAGCATGTGAAACTTTGATCATCTTGAATTTTTGAGTAGATTTGTAGATTTGTTAACATACTGTGCATTTTGATTTCTTAGATCGAGTGATATGATACAAGAGGCTTTTTGCAGCTGTGGAAAGGATTACCAGTGGTTTTCCCTGCCAACAGTTACCACTCAGAGAGCATGAAATACCGTCCTTCATTGCTTTGTGTGAGTACAGTCATGTCATGCTGAGCTGCCTTGTAAAGAACTGTGATCTTTGACTTTTGGGAGTTGCTCAGGCTCTTTAGAACTGAAAGAGCAGTTAAGTGGGAAAGTTTTAAAATCAGTGTTGCAAAATAATTTTTCTAAAATAATTACATTGAAACAGTAAAAAGAGAGGAGGGACATCCTTCCCATTCAATTCTCATTCTTTGGAGATTCAAAGAATGAGATTATAAAATGAAAAACTTTTTCTATTAAACTAAGCAATTTATTTGGAGTTACTAACAGAGCTCTTGCTAATACTTTCTCCTTTCTTGATTCCCCTCATTCGTGTAGAAGGTATGAGAAAAGGCAAGTAGTATGCTTGTGGATTTGCTGCCACGCAGCTTCTGTGAAACAGAACAGAGAACTCTTGCCTCTCTAGCGAGATCTCCTAGGTGTCCACATCATCTCCTGAAGTCATGCACTTTATATTCCCTGGCGTCCCAGGCTCACCGCTGACATTCAGCCTAGTTACTAGAGGAGGTTCTGATCCGCAAGTGGGAAAATACTGCCTCCCTTAGAGTACTCAGACTTCAAGCCGGGGGCACAAATTTGTCCCTTAAATCCATCTCATTTGTTCAAAAGAAGTAGCTATATTTACTCAATCAAGCAGTTTGAAACTATTTTACCCCATGCCTCATCTCATTCTCCTTTATGTTCCTCATTTTTGTATTCATTTATTTCATTTAAATGCAACTTTTTTTTCTTTGAAGTCATTTTCATGACTATTTATAGAACAAAGATGTCTGAGTTGGAAGGGACATTAAAGGTCATCTTATTCAATATGCTCATTTTATAGTAGAAGAAATGAGGGTCCAAGACATGCAGTAACTCACCTATTATTGCTACCTAGTGCCAGAGCCCAGGACTATCTCTCTGAGTCTTCAACTTATAGTTTAATGTTCTTTCTGTCATATACTGCTTATTCTCAAGATTCAGGACCCCTTTTATATATATATAAAGTGTATATATATATACATATATATATATAAAGTGTATGTACATAAAGTGTATGTATAGAGAGTATATAAGTACATAAAGTGTATATATCTGTATAAGGTATAAATATACCTTATGTGTGTGTGTACAATATATATATACTTTTGGTTATTTGAGCTTCTTCTTTACATATGCAGTCTTATGTGGCATAATTGAAAGGTATCAGCAATATTGCTTGAAGCAACATTTCCTCACTGCTGGCCAGGATGCAGGGAATTTCCACCATTAGATCATCAAGAGAGAAGGTCTGCTGTTACTTATGAATGGACACTGGGTCCAACACAAAGATTTGCCCTATTTGAAACTCCTACAGTGATTTTGGCCAAAGGGTAATCTACCCCTTGAAACTAACCCTTCGGCATTCCTTAATCCCAACTCATCTTATCAGGATACAAGGAAAATTGAAGTCACGCTTCCTTAGGATACTAGTTGCCAATTTTGAAGAATGCACAAAGGAATTTTTTATATTACTTCCTAAGTATGTAGATTGCACAATGGTTCCAACAAAGAGGTATTTATAGGATACTATATTAATGGTTTAGAAGTCATTGGAAGGAAGGAAAAAAGGAAGGAAGCATTAAAAAGGTGAAAAAGGAAAGAAAAAAGGAAAACTGCATAAAAGGGAAGAACAAGAGAATGAGAAACAAAGCCTGAGTATCATAAAATATTGTAGGTTTGAGTTTTTCCTAACCTATTATATAGCCAAGGCGACAAACCCTGTGGGCAGAAAGAGCCATATAAGATTTATTCAAACTGATAAAGGAGATCAGAATTGGAATGGAGGTTCATTAGATTATCAAATGAGAGTCTCCTGAATCCATAAGGATAGAGGAACTGAAATAGAAATGTTTCTAAAATAAGAATGACCATATAGAGTGAATAGAGAATTTATGAGCCTTAACCATTGCTACAGGGTGCATTTATCTGGTACATAAATGTCTTCTGATCATAAATGGGTTCATGATTCCTCATTATTCTACCTCTTTTGGACTGATTGAGTGACAGATATAGATACCTTTTAGAGAAATGCTTAGATTGGATGAAGCTGAGTAAGGATGGCTTTGTCAATGCAACTACTTTAAGATTGGCTTCCTTTCCCCTAAACTATACTGAGATAGACTGTGTGATTGATCTTCAGTCTGATAATTTTTTTTTCTTAATAGAATTGAATGTTGTGCTTCTCAAACTTCAAAACCTGGTAGAATCACTGAGGGATCTTGTTAAACACAATTTGTATTGTAACACAGTGTGTCTGTGTTGGAGCCCCTAGATTCTGCATTTCTTTTTTTCATTTTGTTTTGTTTTGTTTAGATTCTGCAATTCTAAAATCTCCCAGTTATGTTGGTATAGCTGGTCTATAGATAACTTCTTGAGTAACAATAAATTTAATACATTTAATCAGGTTACCCTTACTGCTTGTGGGCCGGGGGGCAGTTTATCTATTTGAAGTAGGTGTAAATATCACTGTATTTTGGGACTAAATATAAAGAATGTAAAGTTGATCTACTACCACTCATATAATTTTTCTCTGGTGCTCCCCCATCACCACCAAAGTTAAAGGTCAAAGACAGTCCAACAAGAAAGGTCATTGGCTACGACTGGAGATAGACTCAATAGCTTATGGACAGTGAAAGTTTGATGAAACTGTAAAATTAACAAGTCTAGAATTACATTAATGCTAACATGAGGTGCACACTACCAACATTTTGAGTGTTGAAGAAACAGCACATGAAGAGACCACTCTAACAAGGTAAATTTTAGTAGCCAAAGAACCAAGTTTGTTGGAATTAAGTGCTTTTTGCTTCTGTTTTCTCAAGATTGTAGGCCAACTGGTAGATCTAAGACTCCACTGAATATAGATAATTCTGACTTTTAAACATGCCCAAACATCCTCTTCTGTCCATCACCATTTTTTCCTTGCAATCTCTAGTAAATTTGCTCAGCCAAAGAACCCAGAAGAAGCTGAAATCCATGGCCAAAGAAGTGTTCTAGTAAAATACATCTCTGGCTTATAGTAAAGAGGTAGAAATATTTACTGTAGATTAGATCAATGTTATTCTATGACACAGCAAGTATCAGAATATGGACTCATGGGCATGAGAGATAAATAAATGATATATGAAATGTTAAAAATCCATATCAGATCTACTAAGTACATGATATTTGATGAATCAAGTGATCAAGGAGTGAAGAGATATTTTTTAAAGTGTACTGTGAGCCTCTACCTAGTACTGTCCTGGGATCTAGAGCTACAAGAGTGCATGTATTCAAGGAGATGTCTAGTGAGACAGTCTTGAGATCAAGATAGGGAAACAATTAGAGGACCAGAATTGATGATATCGGCTCTTTTTAAAAATTATTTTTTAATGTTTATTTATTCTTGAGAGAAAGAGACAGAGCATGAGCAGGGAAGGGGCAGAGAGAGAGAGAGGGAGACATAGAATCTGAAGCAGGCTCCAGGCTCCAAGCTGTCAACATAGAGCCTGATGTGGGGCTTGAACCCACAAATTGTGAGATCACGACCTGAACTGAAGTCAGACACTGAATGGACTGAGCCACCCAGGCACTCCAATGATATCTGCTCTTAATAACTGGGTCATGGTGATGACATTCACTGGACAGAGTATACTGGGAGGAAAGCACACGGGGGGAAGGATTCATTCAGATTTGCAGATATTCAGTAATTCAGATGTGGGAGATTTCAAACATGTATGGGTCTGGAGCTCAAGTGAAAAGGCTATGTTAAAAATATAGATTTGGGGATCACACATATGTTGATTCAACTGAAATCATAAAAAAAGAATCTACCCCCACGGAGAGTGTGAGGTTGAGAACTAATGAGGATTGAAGGCTGAAACCCAGAATATCTTCATTAATGGGATATTCAGAGAAAAAAGTGCATTTTATTTCTAGAGTGGATTTTTTTTACCCGTTGAATCACAAAATATTGTGATTATACATTGTACATATATATTGATTACATATGTAATTCTCACACTTCTTACTCTCCCATTCTTTGATTTTTTAAAAAATGAATATGCTATTAAATTAGCACCAAACAACTCAATTTCTATAAATATATACACCAGCAGAAGCAGCACAAACAACAAAATCAGAGCTGTAAGGGCTAGACAGGGTGAACCTGATTTGCCTCCCACCCCAGATTGGTGACATGTGTGGGCTGCTATCCCATTAGCCTTCACAACATTTCCGTAGCAGGTGTCCAAGTAGCAAGCTGACATTCTTTACTGAAGCAAGAAAGCTACTCATTCTTCTTTCATTCTCATTTGGTGCTTTTATGTCTTCAGAAACTTAACAGAAATATTTTAAGGACAAAAGCATTTGTAAGATGTTACCAGCTCTTATTTATTGAGCAACAGCAATAAACAAAGTAAAGCATAAAAAGGATGCCTATCAGTTAAAAGCAATAATGCTTTTTGTAAGAAGTGTTAATGCCTGGGGTAAACTAAGCTAGTATTAGATTCTTGTGGGCAGTTTGTTACAATAATTCAGAAGAAGATAATGGAGAAGTAGGGGGCAGAGTAAAAGAGATAGCAGTAAATAAAGGTGCACTGTGTCAACCCAAAGAGTTAAAATAAATTTTATTTTTCTCATATTTTAGAAATACTTTAAGATTGGTTTTGCTCTGCAGATTTAGTACAGTGATAGAGAGCAGGTCTCTGCTATTGTCGTGGAAGCCTGCCAACAAACAAGGATGTTATTTTAAGATTAGAAAGACATCTTATTAACTCATTTTTCTTCCAAATTGGGAAGAATACACTGTAGCCTCTCACTCCCACGTATTGAGGATCATTGCCATGCACAGAATTATAACCATTCATATCAATTTGGCAGATCTTAGGACAACTAGGGCAAAAGATATTCTTTCAAACTGGAAGCAAAAGTGAATAGTGTCCACTGAGTAAGTCCATGTCCCATGTTTCATCTAAAAACTAAATTACAAATTGATTCTGGATCCAAGGGGGAACAATCATAGTCGATGTACATTTCTGTGGCTGCACAGCCCTTACCATGAGCACAACCAATTTGAAAGTCTTCCCTGCCACTCTTCCAGTTAGCTGAGCCTGTGTACCTCAAGGAAAGAGCGAAAGACTGAAAGGAAAGAGAGAGAAATGACCTGCTCACAAATGCCCTGCCCTAAAGCTTGAGGTTTATGACACAGTTGCACCAGACTTGTCGTGGGACCATATGGACAATGGCACACAGAACAATGCTCTGTGCTTGTTATGACACAGCCAGGGGGACACTTGTGTCATATTTTGTAAAAGTTGGCATAAGTTTTCCTTTTACATCTCAGGATACCTAGTATGACCAGAAGATTTTATCTTAAGAGAAATTTTATTGTTTTCAGAGGATTTATAATTACCAAAAATTGTTTCAAAAATTACTTAGTTGTTTCTTCCATGTCAAGTGGGTTATTATTTACTATTTTGAAACTGATATTGTTTTGAAATAAAAGATTTTCTGTACAAATAAACCAATTTTATCTAAAATAGTTTAAATAAATATACTTTAATTTTGTATTGTGAAAGAGAAATTGTAAATCTAAAGAAGTATTGATAGTATTTTTAGCACTGACCCTGAAGAACTTTCTCAGAGTCTTTTGTTATTTTTAAAAACTGAGTGGATTTGGGGGAGCCTGGGTGCCTCAGTAGATTAAGCATCTGACTCTTGATCTTGGCTCAGGTTATGATCTGATGGTTTGTAAGTTCAAGCCTTGCACTGGGCATGGTGCTGACAGCGAGGAGCCTGCCTGGGATTCTCTCTCTCTCCCTCTCTCTCTGCCCTTCCCCTACTTGTGCTCTCTCTCAAAATAAATGAATAAAAACCCTTAAAAATAAAATTGGGCAGATTATTTTCTGCAGTTACATAGTCTGGCTAAGGCTAACTGATTCTTCCCATTTTACTACACTGCCCAGAGCTTTTTGATGAGGCTGCACCTGTTCTGCTGTAAGCTGGTGTGAGTATCATTATGGGACTGCACCATCCACATTTTAAAGGAGATACAATATGGCCTGTATTTTTTAGAAAGCTTTTTATATTAGATGTGATATCTGTGTTAAAGGGAAGATCTTCCTCCACTCCCTTCTGGAATTCATTTTCCAAATGTCCTATGTGAACAAATGAAGTAGACCATAATTTGACAACCTGTCTATTCTGTTACAATTCCACTCCGTATGGTGTGGTAATTTTTGAAGAGCATCAGCTTGGTAGTTAGTGGTTGCATTGAAAGCTTTTGAGAGGTCACAACACACAAGGGAGGTTATGGCGATAACTACATACAGGCTAAGTCCCAAAGTTTTTAATGCACTTTAGAGCCAGATTCCCTAAGACCCAAACCAATCAAAGAAAGACCCCATTGAAGGAGTCACCCTTTCAAGCCAAGTGGCTTCCTTAGTGATTTCACATAACTGAGTTCCAGCCTCTCCAGAAGTGTTAATCTGGATATAGCAGGTGGTGTTAGCCACGGCAGACGCCTCATTTTTCAGCTAAAAGATAATCAGAGGCTATTCTATTAACAAGAACTTTGGCCAGAGTCTAAGGATTTTTGTGGGACAGCTATTGCTCTAGCAGTGGATCCTGCAATTTAAGGAATTAAGGAATTCCCAATATTAGCCTCATTTACATTTATCCCTAACCAGAGTAGCAGGGACCTGCAAAAAGGAGCATATCCTGAATCATGAGAGCCTCCTTGGTAGGTTTTATCCAACTCAATATTGTAAATTCAGGGGACTTAACCAATCAGATCTCTTATTTTGCTTGTGAAAAGATAGAGGCACTGTTATATTTTTCTCCTAGCTTGAAATAAAAGGCTGTTCTAATTTCCAGAGGTTCCTCCCTCCCTACACCCACTCTTTCACCCCACCTTAGCAATGGCCTGAGAGATGTAGGTGAGGATGTTATCTTTCCAGGCCAATTTCAGAATAAGAGAAATGAAGGAGCAAGGGTTTCATGTTTAGTTAAAGTATGAAGTCTAGATTCATGGTCTTCAGGGTAAGCAGTCTATTGTCTATAGCCTATGTCAGCTATTTCTTCTCTTCCTCATCAATCTGGTTAGGAAATCTCCAGCTACACAGGCAGGCTGGGTGTAAGTTGGAGCCTTCTTCAGCTATGAGATGTGTATCCAAGCTTTTGTCATTTAATGAAAGAAAACAGTTGAAACCTAGATGTCCATAATCAAGGGGAAATCATGTAAGGAAAACTAGGATTCAGTCTTCTTGATTCTACCTTTATTCTACCCTTCTAGGGGTGCCTGGGTGGCTCAGTCAGTTAAGCATCTGGCTTTGGCTCAGGTCATGATCTCACGGTTTTGTGGGTTTGAGACCTGCGTCGGGCTCTGTGCTGACAGCTCAGAGCCTGGAGCCTGCTTCAGATTCTCTCTCTCTCTCTCTCTCTCTCTCTGACCCTCCCCTGCTCAAGCTGTCTCTCTCTGTCTCTCAAAAATAAATTTAAAAAAATTTTTTAAATTTATTCTACCCTTTTAGACATGGCAAATGTCACCCACCTTCTGATCTGTCATGGTGTCCCAAAAGGGACAACTGAATGACCCTTTCTCATTTCCATTTCACTTTAATGTCTTTTTACCTCCATGTTCATATTCCCTGATTATATTTTAAAAGGGATTTTTGCCTGAATTGGATAACTAATCTATAAAGAACAATATATGAGGTGTCTACATGCATCTTATTTTTGATCTTTGTGCCAGTGAGTAATTTAATTGTAAGAAATGTCACTCAAATATGAAGGACTATGGGTCAAAGCACATCCTGCATTTTGCATCCATTTGTACATATGTACCAAACCAAATCCCTGTTTCCCATTAAATATTCTTAACCATACTACCAGCATTTATAACTATCTGAAATTATCTCATTTACTTTTTGGTATATTATTTGTCTCCTATCATGAATATGGAAATTCCAGAAGAGTAGGGACTTCTAATGGTCTTATCCACTGCTGTCTCCCAAGGGACTGTATCTCTAGCACCTGACACAGACAAGATACCTTGTAAATATCAGTTGAATGGATAAATAAAAAAGTGAATAAATGAATGAATCAATGAATCAAGGAATGAGTAATTTACATCTGGAGCCTGGGAAACAATCCAGATCTTCCTTAGAAACATTTCATTTTACAATTGGGAAATTGAAGTCTGAAGTCATTACATTTGGGAAGTAGTTTATAAAAAGCTCCTTGGGATATTAATAGTATAGTTGGAACTAAAATATGGTCTCTTAATTCCTGATCTAGTGTACTTTTAAATGCAATTCTATTTGATTCTGAATGGCAATGATTTTTGATTTGGAGATGGTAGAAATTCCTTCTCACACTGTTGGTCCAATTAGAGATCCTAAGTAGAACACTTATAGTAATTAGAAATGATTGTGCATGAATATAAGTATATGGAGAAATAGTGAATAAAATAGTGGCTCCGTTGGTTAAGTGTCCAACTTCAGCTCAGGTCATGATGTCATGGTTCGTGAGCTTGAGCCCCAAGTACAGCTCTGTGCTGACAGCTCGGAGCCTGGAGCCTGCTTCAGATTCTGTGTCTCCCTCTCTCTGCCCCTCCAGTGTTCTTTCTCTCTCTCTCTTTTTCTCTCTCAAAAGATAAATAAACATAAAAATTTTTTAAATAAAAATTTGAATGCACAGCCTGATAATAACTATGCACAACATATCTATGTCAATTAATAGGAGCCAATGGATGTAAAGGTTTCTAAGTTGAATAGATTTGATTTTTGCTATAAAACTAAAATTAATAAAAGATTATTCTTATTTTAACTCTTAGAAATTCTGACATTGGTGTTTCAAAAATTCATGATCACTTCTGCCTCCCCTTCCTGCCTTACCTGGTGAAATTCTGAAAATCAATCTACTTTAGACTTGTATTCCTTCTATTGATGTTCTTGTTTCCTCTTTGAGAATATTAGCTTCTAGGGATGTTTTAAATATTACCTGTATTAAATATTTAATATTAATAAATCACTTGCATTTCATATTTAACATTAAATATTACTTGCAATAAATATTTAATATTAATAATATTTAATATTATTTGTTATTTATTCAAAGACATTGCATCACAATATAAACCTTCATATACAAATTTTCTTATACTGTGTTCTAATAATTCAGTCCCTGGTTTCTTTGAAATCACATCTTTATTTCTTCTACCTTTTCTATGCTGATGTTCCCCCCCCCAACTGAAGAAATATATTGCTCTTATACATTTTTTACTTTTACTATTTTTATTTAAATTTTTTAAAATGTTTATGTATTTTTGAAGACAGAGAGAGATGAAGCACTAGCTGGGGAGGGGCAGAGAGAGAAGGAGACCCTGAATCTGAGCTTTCACCACAGAGCCGAATGTGGGACTCAAACCCACACAGGCTTGAACCCTTGAACCTTGAGATCATGACCTGAGCTGAAGTTGGACGCTTAACCGGCTGAGCACCCACACGACCCTGCTCTTACATATTTGTAAAGATTCATTTATACTTTTATAGGACTGAATCATTAAAAACATTGTTTTATAGATAGCTTACAATTACTAATGATGGATGAGCTGGAAGGAAAAGACTCTTGAATCTTTTAGGTATAAATCTTTTCACAGTATAATGGCAGAGAGAAAGAACCTTCAACTGGAAGCAGTATTCTATTCCTGAGCTTACTTCTAGACTTACATCAGCTAACACTTCTTTACTTTGTACCTTTGTTACATAGTTCATTAACAGACCTTTTTAATAGGTTCCAAATTGATTGGAAACTTATTATAATATGGTGGTGCCTGGGTTAAAATTCAAGAAGAAATACACAGGAAAATATCAGTTCTATGCATTTTATTTGATTTTCACTTTTTGAATATTTAAGCCAAGTCAGTATTTTGAAAATAAATCCTGAAAGAGTTTTCTGTTCTGACAGAACAAAGTCCAAATTCTTCCAAATGCCTTTCCAAATTTACCGGCTGTGTTTGTTTGCTTCTTGCTGCTAATGTTTCCACCCTGGGGCATCATTTGCCTTAACTGAGCATGTCTCTTGGTCTTTCAGCTCTGCCCAACACTGCTCAAGCTATTTTCTCTGCTGAAAATCCTCTTTGACTATTTCTGTCTGAGCCACTTTTTTAATACTCAATTAACATGTCACCTCTATAATACCATTATTTTCTAATTTCTTTCTTTCTGTTCCTTACAGAATATTTATTACTTCCTTTTCTTTACCATATGGTATTTTGTATTTACCTCTGATGACACTGTGTAGTGATTGGAAAAAAATGACACCAGTAATATATTTAATAAATCTGTTAGAACCAAAAACTGAGATTTGTTTCTCTTTTGCCAGGGTCTAGAACAATACTTGGCAAAAAGTAGGATCTCAATAATTATTCAGTGAGCAATGGGGCACATTAGGGAATTCATTAGCAATATGTGTTAAATGATTTATTATTTGTATTAATTTGTTAAATTAGAAAAACATGTAAATACAATGTTTGACTTAAATAGCCTTATTTAGGATAACAATAAAAAACATTTGAAGCATATAAAATGCCAGGAAAAAATTGACTTCATTTCAATTTTGTGCATTTAAGCATAATAAGCATATGCTGTGACTTAGCAGCTTAAAATAAGGTGAAAATTAGACAGTACACCACCATCTGTTCTTATGAGAAACCTTGGGAAATTGCTAGAACTCACTGTCCTCTGAAGTTTTAGTATTGTTTTTATAATAAGCATAAAGGTCAAGGGCAGTTGATCTCAGTTTACTTGACATCATTTAGACTTTTCAAGCATGTCTGTCAGTATATTCAAAATTGGAAGATGAATGAGATTTTGCAACAGTTAATTTAATGAGAGTGTCTGCTTTACTTCATTGAACTTTTCTTCACTCAATACTTCTCTGCCTCTTTCACTCCATTTCAAAATGCCTATATAGATGAATTTCTTTCTTTCACATATGGGCTCAATATGGAAAGAATATTTTCCCCAGATGATGTATAAGGACATGTATTCACATATATGAATATATGCTATACACATAAATGTATACATACATGTGAATTGAGTATTATAAATGGTATATAATAATAGTAGCTTCTATTTACTGAGCACTTAATATACACTAAGTGTGTGTCAAGAGAATATTACGTTAAATGTAATTTATTTTTCAATACACTTCTAAGAAAGGTATTATCCCAGCTTTACAAACTGAGGCTCAGAGGTGCTAATGAATCTCTGTGGGGAGGTACATTGTATAGGCAATTAAATGTCTGGTTGAACTTTAAAATTTTTTTTAACTAGAGAAGAATTCTCTAAAAGTTGCTCACAGTTTTCTCTGTCTAGAGGTGGACTTGTCAGTTGACTAGTGGAAGAGACTTTGATTTGTTGGTGGAGTTTGTGGGAATAACCAGAAGTGGAGATTAAGTTACACAAATGTAGGACAAATACCGACAATGTTCTTGGAGAAAATCATGACACAATCATGAGTTTGAAAGCAAGTGCTTCAGATGAGATGCTAGAGCTTCTATTTAGTAATAGATATTTGGGGATTTTTAGTGGGATCATTCAACACTGAAGACAAGAATCTCTCTTCCCCTCCAAGGAGAAGATTTCAGGTTGCCAAAAAGCATTGATTATTCTTGGAAGGAGAGAGAGAGAGAGGGAGAGAGAGAGAGAGAGAGAGAGGGAGAAAACTTTCTTTTTGCCCAAACATTGTTGGGAGTTGGTCATGAGACTCGACAGAAGAAAAAAGTCAGACTTGATTGCTTCATCGTACTAACCAAAGCTAACAAAACAACCAGACTACACATTGCACAACACTAACTTGACTTCATTTTGGCATCCCACAAAGGGTGTTATTTAAGCCTAATTTAGCTGGTTTTGGAAATGTGCTAGGTTGACCACTGTTATTTATTTGGTTGTCTGGGCCCTGGCAGCCAAACCACACTTGAACAGGTGCATGGGGATGTTTTCTCGCTGAAGGAATGTGTGTTCCCACTGTCATGTTCTCTTGGTGGCTTTGAGGGAAGAGGAGGCAAAGGCACATGTGGAAGCTGGATGTGGAGCTATGTGGAGGTAGGAATTTGAAATCTTCCTCCTTTCTCTAGTACTGTGGGTGTCTGTTCTGGAAACTGAAGGTGACATTGACATCTAGTGTTTCCTTGGTGGCTGGAAGTAAAAGGTCTGTCAGCCTCTCCGCTCCTAGTGCTGTATTCTGCTGCTCCAGGTATTCAAAGTTTCAGTGGAGACTTAGCTGTGCCTACCCTCAAGGGGGGACAAGATGATATGAATACTTTGCCAACAACCCGGAAATAATCTGTGCAGCTTTGCAGCAGGGGAAATCCTGAGTGAGGGGCGAACACGAATTTGCAGAGTATGTGTTACTTAGTGAGCTTGTAACAACTTAGCTTATCTAAAACATTTCCCAGAATTCCCTTCTTTTTATGGTTGTAGGTTACAATTGGCCAAGGAGAAATTTAGGTGAGATTTGGGAGGCATAAATAATGCAGCAGTAACTATGACCTGAACCTCGGTGAAGACTTCCAGACACCTGTGAAGCTTGTATGTGTTGTGGCTAATCTGATGGCTCTGTTTGTTGGGGTCTCCAGCTTCTCCCGTATCTTCCTCCAGCTTCTTTAGGGTCCTGGGCTAGACAGGTGTGCAGCTCTGTGGAGAAGGCAATGGGTCCTTTCTTCAGGTAACTACATCTCAAATTTGGAGATGGTGAGAGACAGATGTGGGGTATAGTTCCTATTTGTGGCCTTCATTTTGTCCTTTCATGTACCAGTTTGACCTCAGATATCCTCTCTTCATGTTCAGACCTACAGAACCTTGACCTCTAGTGACTTCAGACCCACCATCAATTGTCTTCTATAAATTTTTCATTAACTCTCGAAATTTCATAAGGTCTAATCCCTAGGATAAATTACTTATTACAATTATTTGCGGTGTTCTATTTCCATGATCAAATTTAGCTGATACTCTTGGGGAAAGCTGAAGACTAGAAGAGACAGCTGTGTTGCACATGTATTCTGTAAAAATGTTTGGAGATGCTATGATTGTCTATAATTATAAAGAGTGATCAATAAATTCATGAATCATGTTTCTATTATTGTTCCCTTTGAAGGGTAATCATTTATCATCTTAAATAGAACTATATATTTTATGTGTGAGTAATAAATACCCAATGATAAACCAGGGACATAAACCAATGACATTATAGATAATTCTCAAGTTCAAATTCAGATAATGTAGATAGTAATCACTCTAACGATTTTAGTGCAAATCCATAAATGATTAGTATTCTGTCCTATTCAATGTTTTTTTTTTTAACATATTCTCTTACTGGGCATTGTGTCAGATGCTAGGAACTTACCTGTAGGTTAAAAAATGACACCACCCCTGCCCCTAAGATGTTCACTACCTGGAGTTAGTGACTGCTCACTACCCTTCAAATTTGCCAGCTTGGCCATCCATCACCATGACTGGCAGCTGAAAGTCAGACTCAGAACGTGACACCTATTGAGGTCATTTTCCCGGGCCTCTCCCTCGTTCTCAACTCCCAGGATTTCAAATCATTGGATCTACCCTCTTGGATTCCAAACCTGCTTCTGCTGCTTCTATTTATTTGGGGACCTTTGATTTTAAATTCATAGGATTTCAACTTTTCATTGAGCTTTGCTCCTTCCTTGGCTCTGACACCTTCTGAATCCTTCTGAGTTCTGGCATAAGAAATCCAAGGGCCAATTCAGCCACAGCCTCTCTCCTTGCTGAGGAAGTGGGATTTAGGCAAGTGAGGAAGCCGAGGTGAAATACAGAATTGTAATGTAATGAAACAAGTGCTATATCGTTGTGTACGAAGTGTTGAACATTCATAGGTGGTGATGTAATCAGTACTGTAAAGTGTGCCCTCCATCAACTTCCTGCCCCTATAGCTACATATCTATATCTGCACTCGGTTATTTTTCCATTCATCCTACAAATATTTACTATGCAATCACCCTGAGCCACCCACACTTGTTGTTTCCCCTCCATCTTACAGATACCTCTTTGCTGTTCCAGGCTACCACCCATGCTTTGGAGAAGCAATATATAGCAGTGATTAAGCAAGTGGAGTTGATCTGCCTGGATTCAAACTTTGACTCACACTGCTTCATGCTTTAGTTTCTCCATCCATAAAATGGGAATAATCGCAACACCTAACCACCTAGGTTAAGGTTAATGCAAATAATGCACCAAAGCCCTACCCCAGTGCCTGAAATAGATAGGTAAATACTCACTGTGTGTACCTTATTATCATTAATGATCTCATCTTTTCGTCTGCTTTTGGGCCAGTTTTTCATTTTTTTTAAATTTGCTGGTTTCTTCTACTTCATATGGCCTACAAATATGTGCTCATGACTTACACATTAAACATCCTAATTATCAAGAGGATGATTCTACCTTGATGATTCTCCTTTTCTTTATAATTAGAGTCAGAAATATTGACATTCATTATTTTTTATTTCCTTTCATCCAATTCACTTTCCAGACCCCCTAATCATGTGGCTGCCCATGACTAATAACCCTATTAATTTCCAAGTCCAAGGATAATGTTGCCCTTATTTATCGGAATACAACATTTCTGAGATTTTTTTCCTCTTTGGCCTTGGCAACCTGCTCTTTCTGGTTCTTCTTCCACATTTGAACCATCTCTTCTCAGTCACTTTTGCAAATTCCTGCCATACACAGTTGGTTATAGAGTTCTGCCATTTCTAAGTTTTTAACGTATCTTGTATCTTTTCCTTCTACTCTTCATAACACAGTTGCCTTAACTTAGATCTTTGTTATATCTTATTCAAATCATTGCAGTAGTCTTCAAGAGGTCATGCCACTTAGTTTATTGCTACCACTCCCTATTTCCTGTACAGTAGTGATTTTTCCAAAATGTAATTCAGCTTACATTTCCCAGGCCAAAGCAGTGTAGAGATAAAAAGGGGTACAATTTCAATATCAAAATAATATTCTCCTCCCCAAAACTCATAACATAATCTATCATAAGAAAAACCCCAGGGAATTTTAATAGAGTGAAATCCGAAAATCTACCTGGTCAGTCCTCCTTAAAACTTTCAAGGTCATTTAAAACAAGGCAAGTCTGAGGAAATGTCATAGCCAAGAGGGGCCTAAGGAGACATGACAGCAAAATGTAATGTAGCCTCCTGGATGCAATCCTAGAAAAGAAAAAGGGCCATAGGTAAATACTAACGATATCTGAATAAACTATAGTTGTTAGTTAATAATCAAATATCAATATTGCTTCATTAATTGCAAACAAATGTGCCATACTAATGTAAGATGCTAATAACTGGGGAAACTTCAGGGGGTCAGCATGTGGGAAATCTACTGTATCTGCTCAGTTTTTCTGTAAATCTAAACTATTCAAAAGAATAAAGTTTAATACAACTTTATTTATTTTTTACTGTTCCCTGATCAAGGAACCTCTAGATTCCTCAAATTCTTTTTATTTTTAAGACAGAGAGAGACAGAGCACGAGTGAGGGAGGGGCAGAGAGAGAGAAGGAGACACAGAATCTGAAACAGGCTCCAGGCGCTTGGCTGTCAGCATAGAACCTGACACGGGGCTCGAACCATGAACCGCGAGATCATGACCTGAACTGAAGTCGGGTGCTCAACTGACTGAGCCACCCAGGCGCCCCTATATTCCTCAAATTCTTTTCCAGATATGGGAACCTGGAGGCCAAATGATGTTTCATGTGTGTTCTAAAGTACTTTTGTGGGGTTGGGGGCTTTTGTTTGCTTTTTGTTTGTTTTGTTTTGTTTGGTCCACTAGTTTTCTTCTCTCTTGTTCTTCCTCCTGAAACAAAAAGAGATTAATGCCTTCTGAATGGTCTGGAGTCCTTTCCAGGGCACTGATGCCAATGCTGGTGTCCAATATTTAAGATGCCAATGTCCTTGCAAAGCAGCCAGTACCTTTCTTCCTGCCAAATCTACTGACTTCACTGCTGTTGATTTGATGGTACTGTCTTGGGATCTGAGTCTCATGGGAATCTTGTGAAACAGTCCTTTTAGATTTTTTGCTTGTGACTGCAGTCCTTTCTTCCTGGGGCTCAGGCCTCAATCCTTAGGGGCTGAAATGGAGGATAATCAGAACAGCAGATACTGCGCTGCTACATTTCATACCACCCACTTCTATCACTGACTCTGAGTCCTAGGAACTCTTGCCTCTTAGAGATTGACTTATTTCCCAGGATATTTCTTGACTACTCATGCAGACAGATTACTGAGGGCCTGGGCCACAAGCCTTAAAACCTGTCCAGACATGTCTGAATCTGAGGGTGAAAACAGTGCAGGCTCAGGTTACATAAATATGATCATGTTGTTGTGCTGTTTAGAATTCCTTCATGACTTCTTTTTGTCATTTAACATGGCCTCAAAAGGCACTCTCATAGCTTGCTTTAGTACATCTTTCGGGGCTCAGCCAGAGACAAAACCATCCTCAAACTTTCTAGTTCAGCCACAATGAGTTATTTTAAGCACCCATATTTCATGAATTCATCAAACTTCTCATGTCTCTCATGTCTCTATGCTTTACCATAATGTTCAAATTGGGTTACCCACCCATGCCTCACCAAAACCCCAAAGTACCATACTGTCTTCATATATTATCATCACTTCCATACTCCATTATATTAGTTTTCTGTTGGTGTTTAACAAATTACCCTAAAAGCTAGTGCCTTAATATAATAAACATGAATTATACTAAACTTTCTGTAGGTCAGTAATCCATGCATGGCTTAACTAAGTCCTTTATTTCAGTGTCTTTTACAAGGTTACAATCAAGGTGCTGGTCAAGCAGTAGTCTCATATGAAGGTGCAATCAAGAGAGGGTTCACTTCAAACCTCACTGACATTGCTGCTGTCAGGTTCAATTTTATAACGACTGATATCCTGTGGTCCTCAGTTCCTCACTGACTATTGACCATAAGCTTCCTTCAGTTCCTTATTATGTGGACTTCATAGGGTACCTCACAACATGGTAGCTGGTTTCCATCAGAGGGAGGAAGACAGTAATACACCATGAACAGAGAGAAACCAGGGTCTTTGTGATCTAAGTGCACAGAATTACTTAACTCCTATTAGTTAAAAGTGACCACTTTCGGTGTATTCTATTTGGTAGGCTCAGCCCACATCCAAATGGAGGTGATTATACAAGAATATAAGCAGGAGGCTGGAATCATTGAGGGCATTTTGTAGGTGCCCCACAGAGGACTAAACCCCCACTGTTAATTAGTTCACATGTTAAGACAGATGACACCACACATGCAACAAGACGGTTTATAAATATTTATTACTCACATAATAGGTCTTTCTGAAGAAAGTAGGGCAGACACAAAAGCCAGTCTGGAATGTCTTGAGAGAAGAGAGAAGCCAGTGGCTTTGGTTTTTATTGAGGTGGAAGGTGGGACATCATCGAGGGTTCCCACAGGAATGGATTTAGGGCAGTGTGAACTTTTCCATGAGCACTCACTGATAGAGCCAGGGCTTCCTATATTCTCACCCCAATACGGGTCAAAATGGAAAAAGGGGAAGGTTAAGGCATGAAAGCTGTCAGGAGTCAAATATCAAAAATGAACTTGGAGTCATTTTTATCACAAGGGTCTACTTTAGAGGCTGTCTACTATCTCCTTTATAATATAATTGTTTATTTATTGTTTGTTTCCTATAAAATAAAGAATGCATTTTATCTTTATGTTGTTAGTACCTAGTACAGTGCCTGACATATCATGGTCACTCAATAAATGTTGGATGAATGAGTAACTAATCAGTGAATAGATTCTCCCCACTCTCTTGACCATTACTTGTCTTCTGTTGTAGATCTAGTGATTTTTCAGGATTCAGCTCAAAAATTATCTCCTCTGTGGTGACTGTTTTGATTTATTTCCCCTCCTCTCTGACAGAACTGACCACTCTCTTGTTTGTGCTCAACTGCCCTGGGTACAGATTTCTGCCATAGAACTGATGACAGTAGCATTTATTTCTTTACAGGATCATATTATTTACAAGTCTGCTCACTGAGGGTAAAAAGTTGTCTTATTATGAACATTTGTACCCTCAGTATCTAGTATGGTATCACACACAGATGTTCAGTTAATGTTTCACAGAGGATTCAATCAATTCCTCTAAGGAAAAAGGAGTAAGAGAAAGCTAAATAGAGCAGGAGTGTTTAATCTGGATCTTGAAGAATAAACAGAAGCTTGACAGGAGAGGATACAGGGATGAGGATGCTTTGGAGACAGAATATTCTAGATACAATAAGTAACAGAGCCAAAGACAAT
This sequence comes from Suricata suricatta, assembly GCF_006229205.1. Classification (NCBI taxonomy): domain Eukaryota; kingdom Metazoa; phylum Chordata; class Mammalia; order Carnivora; family Herpestidae; genus Suricata; species Suricata suricatta. The sequence goes on from NC_043709.1 coordinate 69,213,396, forward strand.
GAGTTACAAAAATATGATGGTGCGTTCAAGTGATAGCAAGATTCAGCTGGTTGGAGACGAGGCTAAAAAGTCAGGTTCACATGCAGGTTGTTAAACTTTGTAGGCTATGTTAAGGAGGGTAGACTTTCTCTTTAAAATAATGGGAAGTGGGGCACTTGGGTGGCTCAGTTGGTTAAACATCCAACTTAAGCTCATGGTTCAGGAGTTTGAGGCTCTCTGCTGTCATAACACAACCCTCTTTAAATCTTCCACCCCCCAGCTCCTCCTGCCCCTCCCCCACTCTCACTCCACCCCAACAAGACAAGCATTTAAAAAATTAAAATGAAACAATGGGAAGTAATAAGATTTTTTTTTAAACTTGGGTGCTGTTGTTAATCTAAGTAAATCTATTTTAGAAAAACAATTCTGATGGAGAGTAGAATGGACTTCAGGGAGAAGACTGGAATCAATCAAGGGAAAGGGGTGGTTTCACTGGGACAACACGATCTTCTACCTGAAAGAAATCACAATGTAGATAGAAGGTAAACATCAGCAATCTGAATGCTGCTGAGAGAGATCCAGAGCTATGAGATTGGAAGGTATGGAAACCTGAGAAAACTCACTGAAGGAATTATGAAGATATGTAGACAATAGAGATAAAGACAATGGATGCATCAACCAATAGAGAACCCAGAACTGGGTCCACAAATATATGGCCAATTAATTTTTGACAAAGTAGGAAAGAGTATGCGATGGAAAAAAGACTGCCTCTTTAGCAGGTGGTGCTGGGAGAACTGGACAGCAACATGCAGAAGAATGAAACTAGACCACTTTCTTACACCATACACAAAAATCAACTCAAAATGGCTGAAGGACCTGAATGTGAGACAGGAAACCATCAAAACCTTCGAGGAGAAAGTAGCAAAAAACCTCCCTGACCTCCACTGCAGCAATCTCCTACTCGACACATCCCCAAAGGCAAGGGAAATGAAAGAAAAACTGAACTCTTGGTACTTCATCAAGATAAAAAGCTTCTGCACTGCAAAGAAACAATCAAGAAAACTAATAAGCAACCGACAGAATGGGAAAAGATAGTTGCAAACGACATTTCAGATAGAGGGCTAGTATCTAAAATCTACAAGGAACTCACCAAACTTCACACCCACAAAACAAATAACCCAGTGAAGAAATGGGCAGAAGACATGAACAGACACTTCTCCAAAGAGGACATCCAGATGGCCTACAGGCACATGAAATGATGATCAACATCACTCATCATCAGGGAAACACAAATCAAAACCACACTGAGATACCACCTCACACCAGTCAGAGTGGCTAAAATGAACAAATCAAGAGACTATGGATGCTGGCGAGCGTGTGGAGAGACGGGCACCCTCCTACACTGTTGGTGGCAATGTAAACTGCACAGTGCAGCTGCTCTGGAAAACAGTGTGGAGTTTCCTCAAAAAACTATCCATAGAACTCCCCTATGACCCAGCAATAGCACTGCTAGGAATTTACCCAAGAGATACAGAAATGCTGAGGCATAGGGGCACATGTACCCCAATGTTCATAGCAGCAATGTCAACAATAGCCAAAACATGGAAAAAGCCTAA